>NC_089255.1:2427619-2731071 GCF_963930625.1 Muntiacus reevesi | reverse complement strand
ATGCAAGCACATGGGAATATCTTGTAAGAAATAAACCAAAATTTAGGGCTTCCCTGTTGGCTCAGTGGTAAAGAATTCACCTGCCAACGCAGGAGATGTGGATTTAATCCCTGGGTCAAGAAGGTCCCCTGGAGAAAGAAATGGACACCCACTCCAGGATTCTTGCCTCAGAAATCCCATGGACAGAGGAACTTGATGGGCTACAGTCCATGGGGTACAAAAGAGTTAGACACGACTTAGCAACTAAAGAATAACAACATAGTCCATATACAGAATCAATCTAACTGACATGCTTCCTATCACTTCTACCATACTGCATGAAAATTTTGAATTATATCTATTTATTACCTGTTTCTAAATTCATATTTCCCTCTACTCACCGTCTTTATCAGTACTTCTTTGGGGAGACTGTTAGATGAGAACAATCTTCAAAGGCAGGATCATGGCTTTATTTGGAGTCTAAATGCACCACACATATATATGTTGCTTACTTTACCGGTTAACATACCTTCTGAGAAAACCGTGATGAAGATGCTGCATGGCTTGGTTGTTAACAACCATAATTATAATTATTTTCTACCCTTGGTGGAGTTCTATGTGCTTAAACAATGGCCCTTTTATGATTTATCAAAGATAGGTGCCCACCCCCTGCAATTAGAAGAGTGAACCAGAGCAGCAGATGTCCAATGTGCATAATTAATTCTTTGAGCAGCAAAGGAGTATATTTTATAATCTCTCTGCCAATTACTGTGTGTGTGTGTGTGTGTGTGTGTGTGTGCGTGCGTGCACACACGCGTGTGCATGTGTGTACATCTTCTATTCTGCCTAATTGGCTGGGAGGTTATGAAACCCAGTACTGTAATACAGGAGAATTCATGTGCACACACATGCACTTCATTTCTGCAAATACCCTTTGAAGTGGCCC
Source organism: Muntiacus reevesi (assembly GCF_963930625.1). Classification (NCBI taxonomy): domain Eukaryota; kingdom Metazoa; phylum Chordata; class Mammalia; order Artiodactyla; family Cervidae; genus Muntiacus; species Muntiacus reevesi. The sequence goes on along the minus strand of NC_089255.1, from coordinate 2,730,146 downwards.
TATTAAGAATCTCCCTCAAAAGCTGGTCTGCTCCCAGGTGTGACTAGCCATGTGAGAGGACAGAATGTAAACTGAAACCATAAATGAGTTACAAGGATCATTTTCTCTGAACAGTATTACATCAAAGATTAGATGGTGCCAAAAGATGATGTGCCGAGCTGTCTCTCTAGAGACCTGCCTAACCCTGTGAATGCTGCTTGGAGATGGAGTACACAGTGGGGAAAATGCACTGCAACTAGAAGACAAAAAGAAAAATATGCAGAACATTGGGTCATTCAGATACTGGATGTCATCTCTGCACATTCTAGAAAGTAAAATAAATGTGTTGGTCCCTAAGTTGGCAAATATTCTTCTGGTTCAAGAACTAAGTGAAACATGCAGGGATCTAATTTAAGTGCACACGTGTGCGCGTGCATGCACACATGCACACACACACACACACACACACACACACACAAGCTGGCTGTGGTAACCAATGGATAATTGCAGAGAAAGCATTACAAACACTTGACTATTGCACTCAACCACAAATGCCCTCCTACTGGAAAGGAAGGGATGGTCTTTTAAGACACTGCTGACACTCTTGGTTTCCTATGACCTGATAAGTTCTTAACCTGTAGAAATGGGGGTGGGGGAGACAATTGTGGTTCGCAGCACACAAGCCAATTAAGTCCATCGAATTAACTTTGCTTTGGGGGCAGATATGTTTACTATGGGCACAGAAAATGTCCACATTTTACTCTTATATTGCAGCAGATTATATTAATGCCCATGATGACATGTCAGGCAGGCAAAAGATTCATTTCTCTCCTTTGTGAGCTGGGGTGTTTGAAACAAGCTGTGTTCAGAGTTTTAACAGTGGAATACTCTAGATTCACTCTGTCTATTGTGAAGCCATCTTGAGAGGCTGCTGATGAATATGTGGGAGCCTGACAGCTGTGGAATCTCATTTCTAGATTTCAACTAGGCAGAGAAAGGAAAAGGAAGTCTCCTCACTGGCAACAAAATGAAAGTGTTTACAAGTGAAATTAATCATCAGCACAAAGAGCTTTCCCAGTCATTCTGTACCACAATATAATATTCTGCCCATTTGGCTGCTGAGTCTTTTTAAATCTGATTTCTAAGAATAAAAACAAAGACTTAAAGAGGAGCAAGGAATCAAGTCAGAAGCAAGCCACAAAAGGTTAACATTACCCAACTTTGTCACTGCTCTTTGAAACCGTTCACGGTGTGAGTTTGGGGGCTTTGGATGGGATGTGCTTCAAGGCAGGGTGGAGGAGCAGCTGGTGAACCCAGCACGCTGAACCGGAGGTCAGTTGCAAACATTTTGTGCTGTGCAAACTCCTTTTATCCCAGCCTCATTCCTTTCCAATAGGAACATGCTTAGCACAAAGCAATCCACGTAAAGGCTCCATAAATCCAAAAAAGGGAGTTACTGATCGAGGAATTCTCAGATTTCTGCCAAGGCACCCTCCCCTGTGCTGGAGGTCAGCCTGGTACGCTAAGCAGAGCCAAATTGTGGACTGGACTCAAGGAATTAAGTTCAACACTTCAAATCTAGACTTTTAATGGGCGATTTTTCTTTTCAGTGATGAAGACAAAACAAAATACAAACAGCTGATAACAGCCCAAAGTAAACCAGGAGAAAAAGCACAAGAAGAAAGCTTGGAAACAAATCTCATAAAGGATATCTAAGAAGAGATTTTCTGGACAAAGGGAAAAAATAGAGCAGCTTTTTAAAACTCTGGTTTGAGATTAAGCAGTTTGTGAGTGAACAATAAGAAAGTACAGGCCACAAAAATAAGACATTTGCTCTTTTCAGCAGGATAAAAAATACTGGCCTTTGTTAACTAGAAAGAAAAAAAAAAAGGCCCCGTAGGCACTGAAGCACAGCATAAGCTTTTCCTAGCCCCATGACCTCAACAAATATGTTAATAAAATCTTTTACCTCCCTGGAGTGGAACCAGAGTAAATATTTACTTAACACATCTGAGTTCTAAGTCTGGACCACCTTATTCCCTTATATAAATTGGTTTTCATTTGCAACCAAGAAATTAGAAACACCACATTTTGCAGTGTTTCTCCTACTTTTATGGTAGGAGAAGGAAGGATGAAAGGGAAGGAAGGGAGGGAAGAGAGGAAGAAAGAGAGAGAGCAAAAGACTGAAGGACAGAATGACCAAGGAACGCCGTAAGGAAGAAAAGAACACCATATTGGGCCCAAGTGCACCAAACTGCACTTGTGAATTTTTGAACTGTATTCTCTGCCACAAATGAGTCATGCTCTTGATACCCTTTCCAATACTAGACATCTGGAATTAGCAGGACCTTTTCCAAGCACATTCCAAGGTTAATAGGAAACATCTAGACTTGCTTTTATTAGCCAGTTTGAGTAATTTTAGGTATACTGCATTTCACCTTCATATAAGAAGTCTGATTTCTACTCACCAAGAATGCTAATTTTTCTTTCTTCTTGTTCTAAAGTTACTGTGCTATTCAATAAAATCTATGAAAGTTTTCACCAACAATGTGGAAGAAAAAGTCCTCGAAACTGGGGTTTTTTTCCTAAAGCCCTAAATTAAAAACTAATGAATAAATATTTATCTGGACATATGGATTTGGGGTTTTTCTTGATCTGGGTGAATAATGAGATAGCCAGTTGCTTTTGATGAGCTTATGAAAAATTTCAAAGCATTCCTATTGCTGACATATGCAAGACTGACTTTTCCAGAAAGTTTGCATTTTCTCCCAAAGTGCTCATTCCAAAAGAAGTTATTCACTCTTTCCATCAATGCACCCTCTTCTGCTGGCAGCTGCAAACTGCTCAGCATTTACCAAAAGTCATTTCACAGTTCAGTGCTTGTCGTGTACCGTCTTGGTCATTTAAAGACTAGATAACTCTTCAACAGCAAACAGCATCACAACAGATCACCAAATTTGGAGGGAAAGTGGTTTCTATCATGGAGAGGATGTAATTAAACTTTATTTAAATCAGATGCTAGTTGATTATCTTTTAAGAAATTTGGCTTTAAACAGGGGGAAAATATAGGCAGATCTGTATCTACACACCATAAGTGCTCAGGGCACTACGAGGCTTCTGGTCAAGTGTCCTTTATGAAAACTGACAAAAAGCTAAAAGCACAGAGGAACAGAAGAAGGTTAGGATGGATGTGCCCCTGTCCACCACCTGGGTTCTCAGCCCCACTGAGCGCGGCCTGACTCAGACGGTGGCTTCTCCCTGACAAAGGCCAGCCTGGCAGTGACATGGGAAGCAGAGACGGCCACAGGCGGTGGCCATCAACCCAAATGGATAGGCCTTTTGGGACCGGGAGTCACCAATAAATACCTGCAGAATCATGAAGATGACTGCAAAAGGAATGCCACATTAGGAGGCCAAATTCCCTGGGAAAGGGATCACTCGCATTCTAATTAGCATGAAAAAGACAGCATTGGAAACTCAGAACTTCATTCTAAATCCTGACTGCATTCTGAGACAAGAGAAGACAAAAGAAGACTGATATTGACATCTTTGGGGCCTTTTCCTTCAGTTCTTCCATGGTAAACCAATCAGCAAAACTACACTTCTCCAAAGGAAGAGAACTGTGAGCAAGACATGAGCGTTGTTGGAACCCACAATGGCAGAATATTTAAACTTGGAGAGCCACAGTTTTCTGTGGAAATGCACACTGAAGTTCATTATAATTTTTTTTTTTTTAATTTTAGGCACGTTTTCTAGGCACACCCCTTTAAGCCTCAGGGTGCCGCTGAAAGGGTGAAATGCATCAGTCCATGTAAGGCCACGGCAACAGGGCGGGGACAGGTGGACCAAGCAGGCCTGGGTCAGCCTCACCGTCTGATGGAGGAGGACGCTCTGCAGTCAGGAAGCTTGCCCACGGTCAAATATCCAAGAAATGGAGAAGACAGGATGCACACGCAGCCTCTCTTCTCAAAGAACACGGTTGGTCCATACCAGTCTTCTCCGCTATTTCCCCGGAGCCACCTGCAGTGGCGCCACGAGGCCCCCGAGAGCGGGACCTGCTTTCAGCCCCTGAGTAGGTGCTGGGCATCTCTCCTTAGTGTCCTTCTGATGAAAGTTAGTTGGATTGCTGACACCTCCTATCAAGAGTAGTTTTCTCAAAAGTATTTGTTTCTCTGCTAGCTGTGTTTTCGTTTGTGTGTGTGTTTTCTGATAAACAGCTGCCCTTCAAAAATAACAGAGTGAAGTAAGCCAGAAAGAAAAACACCAATACAGTATACTAACGCATATATATGGAATTTAGAAAGATGGTAGCGATGACCCTACATGCGAGATAGCAGAAGAGACAGAGATGTACAGACCAGTCTTTTGGACTCTGGGAGAAGGAGAGGGTGGGATGATTTTAGAGAAAAGCATTGAAACATGTATATTATCAGATGTGAAATGGATCACCAGTCCAGGCTCGATGCATGAGGCAGGGCGCTCAGAGCCGGTGCACTGGGACGACCCTGAGGGATGGGATGGGGAGGGAGGAGGGAGGGAGGTTCAGGATGGGGACACATGTACACCCATGGCTGATTCATGTGAATATGTGGCAAAAACCACCACAGTGTAAAGTAATTAGTCTCCAATTTAAATAAATTAATTAAAAAAAATAACTTGCCTAACAAACCCAGCACTGTTGCAGGGCACAGAGGGCGTGCTCGCCAGCATCCATGTGTTGCCACAGTCACTGGGGAAAGACAACTCTTAGAGCAGCAACTCTCACTTGGCTACCTTACGACTGTGGGTCTAATTAAACCCAAGCAGCACTGATCACCAGTTTTGTCTTTTTTCAATTTTCCCTGGAAGGAAATGTTCAGCACAATACAAATATCTAGCAAACACTGCAGGTAATTACAAAGGGTATTTGCTGAGAAGCCAAATTGTTTTAATATGACCTCTAAATAAACTCTCAAACAACTTCTCTGATGACCTGGCAATGGACAACCTAATTCAGAATATCTTTCTTTCAACAAATGCCATTGGAAACCATGTTTACGGCAACTTTGCTTTTCAAAATTTCAAGACAAACTGTTTAGTCAAAGGAGAATTAAATTCTTGATCAATAATATGCAGCTATGCAAACCATACACTACATATAAGTATAAAGTGATCCTAGTTGAAGAGGAAGAAAATAAATACTTATTAGAATAGAGAGGCATGTATAAACTATTAAGAATGGTAATTCAGAAAGAAAAACAAATCTAACCTGATTCCAGTTGGGAACTTTTAATTAACATAGTCTAAGAAATGCAGTCAGTTCTAAGGACAAATGGAAACACAGGTAATAACCTGGAAACACAGTAATAACCATTAGTTATTACTATCATGAAGGTAACAAATAGCATGCAACAAGAAAAGTGGTTTGTGATCTCCAAACCACATATAGAGTACTGTATTCATTCATTCAAAGACATGATGAACCTCTGGTTTTGTCTAAAGAACATAAGAACACTGATCAATCGGGTAAAAATTCACATTAATTATCAGATTAATTGTTTCTATGACGCCAAAAACCAAATTTAATTGAATTTCTGATTGAATTGATTGTGACAGTGTAGACAGTTAAGCCTGTATAATAAAATTAAAGTTTAAAAAGCAGTCCTCATGAAGAAAAAAAAAAAAGGAATAGGTTTAATGAAGATGAAATGAAAAGATGTAGAGACTTGACTCCCAGACCTTGATAACAAGATCAGAATAATTTAAGATTCTATTATCAAGAAACGAGCAAAACATACAAGGGCCAGAGGCATTCCATGATGTATAATTAGACCCAAGTCTCCACAGGGCACTGTGAAATGGAGCTTCAGTTATACAGCTTTTTTATAGGGTCCAGAGCATTCAGGCTTTGGAAACAATCAAATCCAGGTAATAAAGGATCAAAATTACAAACATGAGAAGGGCTCCAAGATGTGGGCAGAATTTTTGATGCTGTATTAACTAAATCGGTTGAGTATATATATTAATTATCCAATAAAAAAATCAAGAAATATTTACTAAGTACTTATTTTCTATGAAGTATTGAATATTTGGTAGGTAGCTTTCAACTCCAGAGAATGAACACCTTAGGAAAGACAATTCCCCATTAGTTTGGGCTGCAAGTGTTAAAACAGCAAAGAAAACACATTTTTTTTTTTAAAAAAAGGTTTTTTTAGAGCTAAGCCACCAAATCTTGGGGTATCTATTCAGGAAAAGTGAAAATGAAAGTTAAGTCACTGAGTCGTGTCCGACTCTTTGTGACCCCATGGACTGGTGGGCTACAGCCCACCAGGCTCCTCTGTCCATGGGATTCTCCAGGCAAGAATACTGGAGTGGGTTGCCATTTCCTTCTCCAGGGGATCTTCCCAACCCAGGGACTGAACCCAGGTCTCCCACATTGCAGGCAGACGCTTTAACCTCTGAGCCACCAGGGAAGCGGGTTAATTAACGACTTCATCTTTTCAAATTTTAATTCTCATAACGATGCTACCTCAGAAAGTCCATGAGATTGCATGTCTCAAATAGTAGGTCCATTCTCTGCCCAGTACTCCTTTTCAGCCAGTGTTAACTGTCCCCACAAGGCAGCAGGCACTAGGCTAAATGCTCAAACATGTGCTGCCAAACCCACAGGGCACCACGGCACACGGAGGCTCAGCAGCTGCCTGGCAAATGTGCACGCGCAGACTTTCCCAGCGTGGTCCCAATAAGCTTTTAGGTAACTTTCACTATGATGACTTCACAAAGGGCAAGAAGTAGCCCTTCTTGAAAAAGTACTTAATAACAATCCCTTACTTGGGTCACGTTTTTAAGTATCTTAGTGTTGTTCATCTAACCACAGAATCCAGTTTTTCCTTGACAGTTTTGAATGTTGGCTGCCAAACACAGTATCTTCTCCTAATTTCTACTATATCTGACATTGACTTTTTTCAACAAGAGACCACAAAATGCCTGGATCCATTTTAAACACAACAACTTTTGTAAATTCCCCCTGTTGGGTCAGTGGACTGCAGTACTTTTCCCTGCTGGAATTGTATCAAACACAATTCAGACAGGAAGGCTGCTACCTGCCCTAGTAATCAAAGGACAGCGGTGTGTGATGGTGATCTGAGTAAGGGCTGGAGTGGGGAAGGGACAAGAGCTAGAACTGGGCAACCACACCAAAACTTCGTGCACGTTATGAATCTCCCTCTTGTTTTAATTACTTATTGGTACAGGTCTCCGGCTCATATTTTCACTGGCAACAACTATTCAGCTATTCCTCCTTTCTTTCCAATCAATGGCTCTGGTTCCCAATTTCAGCATAAAAGGGGCAAACAGACCTTACTTTCGTTGACCACATTCTGTTAAATATCCTTCCCTTCTCTTCAAACAGGCACAGTGCTTGTATTTTAGTCTATGGGAGTTGGGATGAATATTGAACAAGCATAGTTAAAATCAAGGGTTTAAAAATACCTCCAGCTAGATAAATCTAGGGCTTCCCTGGTGGATCAGACAGTGTAAAGCATCTGCCTGCAATGCAGGAGACCTGGGTTTGATCCCTGGGTTGGCAAGATCTCCCAGAGAAGGGAATGGCAACCCACTCCACTATTCTTGCCTGGAGAATCCCATGGACAGGGAAGCCCGGCAGGCTATATAGTCCATGGCATGGCAAAGAGTTGGACACAACTGAGCAATTTCTCAGGCACAAGGCTGAAATCGGAAACCATTCTGAGGTAATAACAGGCGATTATTTTATTTGTAAAGAATTCATCACCTTGTGAAACCAGAGCAGATGATGCTCTGCTGTCATGACTGACAGATTGCTGAGAGGCAAACTGTGGACCGCTGGCAATACATCACTGATCACCTGAAGCAGAGCAACATCCCGCAGCAGGACTCCGGATGGACGTGTGACTCCACCCTAAAGGTGAGAGTCCTCTTCCAGCAGACTACACCAAACTAAATTTCTGGACACTCTGAGGGCCTCTTCCGTCTAAAGAGTGGAGAAGGCAGCGCAGAACTGAGGAGCTGGTTTTGTATCGTGTTGACATTTCAGTTAACTCTCCCCTCTTACCTCTCTAACACTAAGCCTTCTTTATTCAGTGAGAGATGGTTTTCAGCAACAAATTCATCCCCTGTGTGTAGTGACTTAAGTTCCTGGGTCCTACGTTTTACAATTAGAACTGTCACACCCCTGCAAAGTGTTGGGCTACTACGAGTTGTAAATCTTAAGATGAGCCACCTGCTTCTGCCCAGAAATAATAGATCTCCACGTATTCCTGAGCTCTCATTCATTCATTTATTCCACAGACATTTGTTGGTTACTAAGGATGTGCCAGTTGCCACACAGGTATTGGAGCAGTGGTTAGACTGGCTCATGGAGGTGTAACCTATTCCAAGGTCCATGAAGGTTAGGGGTTCCTTTCACTTTGTAGGAAAAGAATGCCAGCCAATTTCACTAGCTGTTCTAGAGTTCCCTCTCAACTGTTCCATAACTGAACTCATCATCCTGATACAGGAAAAGGGGAAATAGAGGCATCACAGCTTCAACTGCACCATAAAAAGAGGTCCGATGTTCACCGACTAGTGGTCAGTGTTTGTGTCAAGTTTCCAGCCTTGGAGGGTAGAAATGCATTCAGAGAAGCCGGCCGTAAGCAGGACATTGTGTGTGTTCAGTGTACAAGGCAGCACGAGACTATTCCTGCTAGATGACCTGGGGAGAGTTCCTTGGAGGTGTTGTCATTTAAATTCAGCCTGGAAGAAGAGCTTTATTTTGTCAGAAGGAGCATTCTTTCCAGGACTGAGTAAGCAAAGGCACAGAGAGGAGGGCCTCCTGGGGCACGTTCAGAACAACAAGTGGCCTGGTCCTTCTAAGAAAATAAATGCTAGAGTAGCTAGAAATAAAACACGAGTTCACACAGCTACTGGAATGGCTGCTCAGCCACAGAGATTCAGTTTATGAAGGTTTAAAACACAAGTTGAAAAAAATATTTACAAGTATGATGTGGGAGTAGGCATTAAGGAATTTAAGGGAACAGCGCTTGTGTGTGTCCCTTACTGCCTAGGGGCTGAGTCCAACCGCACCTGAAGGGTCCAGAACTGGTAAAATCATTTCATATTGAAAACCTTGCAGCTGATGCCTTCTGAGTCTGTCCTGTTTCCAGAAGAGATTCCAGAAAAATCCTTCTTGGTCTTGGCTTTCCCCAACTTTTGGGTATCATGTGATGAGATTCCCTTATGATGGTCACTAGACTATTGTCTAAATTAGTAACAGCCCGTAGGCCTCAAATTGTAAACAATTTTATTATGATGATGTAAGCGCTGGCTTGAATTCTGAATACGTACATCTGGCTAATCAGGAAGTAGTAGAGAGAACCAGCTGGTTTTGTGTGGTTGCGACTGATTAGCACACGGCTAGCCGCAAAGGGAAGCAGGGGGCCTGCTTTCCCAGCTGGCGCAGCAGCATCACCGTCTCTGGCCAAGTGGACACTAAGGAACCCTCTGGCATTTACCAGGGGAAGTGCAGCCACTTTCTCCCAAGAAAGGGGTGAAGCGTGCTCCCTTCCCTATTCCTTCCAACTAGGGACCTTCCCTCTTCTTACCACTCCACCACTGCCCAAGGAGAGTGAGAGGCAGCAATAAATAAGGTGTATGTGAATGAACATGCATACTTTTTTCTGTTGGACACAATCAAAATGCAAAGAATCTGAGACAGGCTGGAACCTGAGTGAGAGCCTGGGGCCATCTCCAAGATGCCTGCGCTGTGGCTGCCTCTGGCTCAGCACATGGAGTCCTTGACTTCTAGGTCTAGTGTGTGAGATCTGTCTTTGAGAGCACAGAGGCCTGAAATAGGGAGGAGGACATTCACTAATGCAGTAAACATCTATTATGCTCACTCCTGTAAGCATACCTTTCTAATAAACGTATTTCTTTCACCAGAAATATGCTTTTCTCTCATCTAAATATACCCATTCTTCGGTCACTCAGTATTTATTAAGGATGATGCTAAGCCCTGAAAACATCAAGAAGGCACAGTACCTGCTCTCAAGGACCTTCTAGGTTTCAAATTTTGTGCTGACTCCAACCAGTTGTTAATGTAACAAGACAGTGAAGATTTGGAAGTCTCATTCAGGATGAATAATAATAATAATGTGTGTTAAGACACTGATTAGCAATGTCTGCCACAAGTGGAGGAGGAGGCAGAAACGGCACACAAACCATGTATCTGTCATCTCTGGGTATAGCTTAATTTCTACCTCCTTAAAAAAAAGCATTCACCTCCAATTCCCAGTCTCCAATGATACCACTCCTCTGCATCTTACAATTTAGCACTAGACTATAACGCAAGATATTAAGGCCATCATGCATATCAGTCTTCCTGCCACAAATAAAATATAAATCTACATTCCATAATACAACAAACTTGGCACAAAGAAAATACTCAAAAAAAAAAAAAATGCTTGTTCAGTTGACACAGGAATAGATGCACAATCCTACCGCTAACTCTTCTCATTTTCTTCAGGGCTTCCATACATGGCAACTTTGTTTTCTTGGGATCATTTACATGATATCACAGAATGAGATCATACTGGAAATAAGTAAAGGCTTTAACGTTCCAGTACTGGGAGCAAAGGTTCTCCTGGATCCCAGATGGGATGCTGTGAGTTTTGAGTACCACAGCTGCATTAAACCTAGAAGGCTAGTATCACACCGGGTTGTTCAGAGGATGGCTCTAAATGCTAATAAAGGTGAGCAACCGCAAGACACTCTTTTTTGACAAGTGGCTTTATGGCTTAATCATAATTTTTTTCTTCTTCTAATAAATAATGGAAAATAATTTGCTGTGGAAGCTAACATTACATTCACTTCAACTTCCTAGCTCTTTAGAAGAATGGAAGGATAAAAATTACTTCTAGTCCATCAAAACTAAACAAGATTAAGTCATTAAGGATGAATTTTTTAAAAGTCCAACTTAACAGACATTAGCATGTATGGACCAAATATTTACTGAGCTTCTAACATATATTTAATATTTCATTAAACACTGCATATGAAGTTTTTAAACTTTCTGGGAGTCTATAATCTAGCTGGTCGGTGAAAGAAATGCATGTGATCCAACTAACAAATAATGCAGGACAGTATAATCTAGTATTACACCAGGTTAATACCATGTCATTGCTACTAATAACTGAATTGATATTTAGAATTTAGTTGAGTGCCATGCTAATGTTTAAATCCCAAACCATTAGAGCTGCTAATACTGTCATGCACTAACAGATCAATTTCAGGATCACTGCTGTTTTTTAACCCACTGAGATGAGAGATTCTTGAAGCTGTCCATAGGTACAAAACATGTCCAGAAATACTCATTTCAGATAGATTTAGATCCAAGAAATAGGATTTTTAGGAACTATAATTTCTACAGATGTGGACTGAGACTTATGGCTAATTTTCCAATATAAAGCAAAGGAGTGGTTTAAAGCCAGAATATTTAAAATATATCTTGATCAACTAAGATGATAACAGTCCAGCTACATCCATTACATTTTCCTTTGGTATATTCAAATTGGATTCACTAGTAAGATTCCCTTATTGCTAGTCTTTTTCCTGTATAACAAAGGAATTATTCAAATAATTCAGGCAAATCCCTTCCACTCCTGCCTCAGTCCAGCAACATTTTGAATAAACCAAGATGAATCAGACAAAATCAAGCTATTTTGTGTTAAGCATAACTATTCAGATAATTATCTTAACCCTCCATTTCACTTTGGTTGTGAGGATAAGGTCCTAAAAGACTTATCAAGCCAGAAACAGCACTTAAAAACATATGTGCAAGAGCAGGGAAGCTCCTAGTCAGTCTAGTGTAAGTGAATACAATGTATAAAACTCATCATCTGGAGGTTATTCATTTGGATTAGTAAAGTGTTCATATTTGAGAAGTGTATTTTCCTATTTTAAAGTATTCATCTTAGACTGTGTGCACGCTCAGTCACATCTGACTCTTTGCGACACCATGAACTCCAGACAGCCAGGTTCTTCTGTCCATGGAATTTTTCAGGCAAGAATACTGGAGTGGGTTGCCATTTCCTACTCCAGGGGATCTTCCTGACTCAAGGATTGAACCCGTGTCTCCTGCATCTCCTGCATTGGCAGGCAGATTCTTTACCACTGCACCACCTGGGAAAATCATTCATCTTAGGGTTTAAAATAAAGAGAATTCTTTCAGTGTATTTATGAAGATTTGATTTACACGCCAGTTTTTAAGAATTGCATCAGTTTAAAATAGAACAAACAAAAAAATAGAATGATATTTTAAACACCTGTTTATTCCAAGATTTCTGCTCAAATACCTTCCTCTGCCTGACTTATCTATTTAGCTCAAGAGGAAGAGGGACTGGGGCTAAACCCAGGTAGACCATCCCTACTGTCCTAATTCCCCAAACAATTCCCAATTCTCTCCTCACAATGCACTAGAAGCACTGGTAAAAGAGAAGACAGTACCATCTAAAATTACTTTCCTAGGTACTTTTCAGCATCCCCACAATCAAAAAATCTCTGAGTAACTTGTAAATTTACATTCCAAAACCCAACGGCACAGCTACCAACAGTACCTCATCCCTTTGCAATCTTCCTCTTTTTCTTTAAACAAGAAAACCTTATGTTACTGGAGAGATTATTGAAAGAGTCTCCTTGTAAGCTCATGAATGCCACTTCACAGACTGTACAGAAAGCAAAGCTCTATGAACGGTACAATGGAGTCAACTCATCATTTTGAAAAGCTCAGCATCAGACTTAGAGAGAATCTAAAATTGTTCCAATTCCTAGGTCTCTGTTAAAACATAATGAGCCCAAGCTTTTGCCACTGTGAATCCATGGCGCACATTCATACTAGGAGGCAAGTTTACAGCACAAAGGGTAGTCATGTTGAAAATCAGAACTAAACTTTGACACTGAATTAAGTAATTTATTTTTTCAAACTATTCAGTAAGACCATCTGCTTATTTTTGAAATATTTTCTTCTCAGTGATGTATCTGAAGCAAGTACCTTTAAAATAAAACAACTAAGTAGATCCCAAGGACCAATATTAAATATAATCTTAGAAATTAAACAAAAAGCCAAATATAAATTAAAGAAATGCTGAAGATTTCTGCAGACTCACAATATCTTGTTAATTGCAAAGACATGTGGGGGGGTTGGTGCTAGAAAAGTTATGCTTACTAGAAAACTGAAAAAGCTGGGGGATGTTATTAAAAAGAACACTCTAGAAAACTAAGATAAGGCAAACCACACTGAAAATTAACACTTATAACAGTACTCCTAAAATGCACAACCGCAGATGCACTGTCGCCTTTGTAAATGATGCCCCCTGGAGTTGTGCCCAGAGAGTCCCCTATACGGAATATAATGTGATTAGCGCCTCATAGATTAACAACGCAGTTGTATTTTTTGATAATGCAAAAAGTTATCATTGTGAAACATCATTTTAGGGTATGTCAAATGTCTAAATATTGAATCATTCTGTTTTGGATCCTGGAGTCTACTAGTTAATTTCTTACTCTGAAATGAGTTGATTATAAATTTGTATTTGGAATAAGCCCTTTACTAAACAGGTCAAAAACACTGAAACTAGACCCTTTTTAGTGTTTTAAAATATGGAAATCCATGTTTCTATACAAATGGAAAGATAAGTTTCACAGAAAAGATACAAAAGTTTATCTATTTTCTAGAGGTGACCAGGTGTAGAGTCTACTGCTTCCCTAGTGATAGGTCTTTAAGTAAGCCTGTTACACAGATCAGCAAAGTAATTCCTGTTTTAATCAAGGAAAGAAAATAACTTCATTTTTCCAAAAAGGAGAAAAGGAGGTATACGACACCTCTGATATCAGTTTTTAAAAAAAAGACAATCTAAATTTATTTTTTTTTTAACATTAGTATGTGAAAAGACTGAAGAGCTCAGACCTCCCGGAATAAGAAAATTGCTAGAAAGTTACTTGGAATCACCCACAGACAATAACTGTCAGTGGTTTCATTTCAGGCAATGGGCTTGTGCCAAAAGGGACTGAAATCTTGATGAAAGGATCACCAAAAAGTTGTGAGAATTTTTCCATGACTAAAAATCCTTCCAAGAGCAACAAACTGACTTCTCATTCTGCCACCATAAATAGACGACAACTGTAAGAAATTGACAACATGTAACAATAATTCGAATTTGCTCTTCTGCATTCGAATCGTTCCAACTTTCATTCTTGGCTTCGGCATACATGCTTACTCCGCTCACTACTATGGAAACATGATATTTATTCTTTGAGCTTGATCTATAGGACTAATTTTGGCAGAATCAGTGGTTAAACTGATGTTTAACCAAACTGGTCACCTGACATTACAACACACATGAATCTTCATACCCTCTTTATCCCAGGGTAAGGTTCTGGGATAAAGCGCCACAGGACAAGGTGACGTGGCCAATCACAGTAAAAGATAAAAAAATAAACAAAAATAATTTGCAGTGGGTTATTTTATTACCATCCTAGAACCCTGTGACAATAGATAGTTAGGAATTTAATATCTACTTAGGAACCATTTGCACAAAACCTACTGATTAATTTTCTGTTTATCCCTTTTGCCTTCTACCTTAAGTTCCTTAATTTGGTCATTATCAACCTATGCCCAAGCAAGATCTATTTTATTTGATGCTTTGACACCCACCTGTTGAAATGACAAGTGAGGCATACACAAAAAATAAAGAGCTTACTTATTAACAGAATTCAAACAGAATTCATTTAACTGCTTCTGACTCACTTTTCTCCTTGGAAGCTTATACTTGGATTGCTCTCAAAAAAAACATCAAGTATATCGGATTCAATTTTGATTCATTAAATTCCTCCCTCCTTTAAAAGAAAAAACGAAAACTAAATTTGGAAACCACACACTCAAAGTGGCAAAGAAGTGTTTTAAAGAGCATAAACATCTGCAGTAGGACATGCTGTACTTAACTAAGAAGTTTCATGACATTTCTGTTCTTTTTTTCAGTTCAACTTCATTTCCAGAGAGGAAATTTTTCAAAAAAGATTAATACATGTATTCAACTCTTTTTAATGTGTATTTCATCTATTTCTTTAATCCATCATCGAACACTAAGCTGCCTCCTCTGTGGATCATAATGCTTGTCAGAAATAGTTACACCTTCATTTAGAGGATAACACGCTTATCTTCTAAATCTGAGCAGATGTCTCTCATAAATGAAGTTATAAATCAACAACAATAAAACGGTAATTATATTTGGGAGACAATAGCGTGTATTAACATAAAAGTCCATGTTCTACATATACACCGCTTTAGCATACACTATAGCTGTTGGATTAGCTGGACACAGACTCCTACTCTTGGGATAAGTTCTGGCTCTCTCTACTAGAAGACCCATTGCTTTGTTTGAGCCCCATCGCTGCCACCTCTTCCACGCATGTCACAATTTATCACCCTTCTTAAAGAACAGGACAGTTTCTGTTGTTGAAGTTAAAAATTTTTCACTTCTGAAAGGAATTTCAGTTTTCTATTCAAAATGATTGAAAATCAAGATCTTATTCCTAATTCATCACATCCAATTAATATAAATTGCTCTACTGCAGAAGCTCGCCAGGCTGGATAGGAACCTCTGAAAGGTCATATCGGGTAGAAACAATGAAGGGTTCAGGGGAGATGAAGGTGGGTGGTTGATATTTAAAAGGAATAAAGACTAGTAAGAAGCAACTGAGAATCTCCTCTGATGACCAATTCTTACCATTTTGAGAATCCTTAACAGTCTTGGCCTTGCACCCTCCCTCTCTTCAGTCCAAGGAGACCAACCAACCTGCAAAATATGTTTAAATACAGTAGACAAATTGCCTTACCATAGGTCAGCAAATGAGAAACGGTTGTTTAGAGGTTACAGACAAATAATCATTTTCTGTGGTTAAGCTCAGTTACATGCAAATTACTGTAACCACTGGGGCTTCTGAAAGAGCTTTTCAATCGGTCTGCAGGCTTAAATAGGGGACAAAGGAATCCCTGGTACCTGGCTTTGCAGAGTCCTGGGCTATTCTTAGTGTTGGGTTCATCTTTAAATTGCAGGAGTTCAAAAGGTTTAATAACTTAAAAGTAGAACCAAGTGATAAAAATAGATTGTTTTCTGGCCGCTCTTTGTTCCCAGACATACTACTGGCAGTATATTTGCAATCAAGACAGCAGAATACGAATCAGCCTTCCACCGTGTAGTGTAATGCCTCAGAGTGGATATTTTTGGAAATGGCACTGCATTACATAACCTTCCGTGTTTAAAAAAAAAAAAAAAACTACACTAAGGGGGGAAAGTCAGGAATATACACCATTATGCCCTTCTCCCTAAGCCAAATAAACATTAATATACGTGCTGCGGTGATTTTCCTCTCAACCCTCGTGTCAGAATACAGTTCTTTTGTTAATATAAGTTATGACAAAAATTAAGATGAATGGAGAAACAAACTTCTCTAACAGGGTATTATAAGCTCTTCGAGTTTTCCTATAATGGTATTACAGACACACAGAAATGCAAATCAGATTATTATCATCATCAAGCAAAAAGCAGCCACTTATTTTTAAGCCATCCCTCCCCCAAAGTTCAGCTGCTTTATAAGAAAATGCAGGGAAAAAGTGTTGCAAGATCGAATGCCTGAAAAGACCCTTGGAGGCGCAGCAGCTTTGAAAGAGTAATAAAGACTAAGGATGAACACAAATCCACTTTATAAAAGGGGAGGGGGGTGTGCATGCACCAAAGTGCATTTAATGCAAAGAAGCAAAACAGCTCCTAACAATGCTTTATTAGCAAGAAGAACAAAAATTAATCACACCGACCAGCGAAAAACCCCACCCCTTCCCAACAGATTTCTCCCTCTTAACTTGTGCATTAGGAAAAAAAAAAAAAAACACCCAAGTCAAATTCCAGCCTTAATGCAGCGGGACCAAAATGCCAGAATTTTTCTAAGTACAGGCTTCCGTTCTTTAAAATTTAGAGGGAAGAAGCATGAACTCTGCAGGGTTGGAGTACAGCAAAGAGCAACGGCAAGAAATCGACACAAAAGAGAAAGCAGCGCTCCCGGCCGGGGATGGGAATGGCATATACTTACAGACAAAAGCCCCGTTCCCTGTTCACTCTCTCCTCTCTACACCTGAAACACAAATGTGGATGAAAAAGGGTATCATGCTAGAAAGACAACTGGGGAGGGGGTGGGGGAGGGGGCGGGGGGAGGGAAAGGGGTGGAGGAAAAGGAGGGAGGAGGGGGAAGGGAAACAAAACCCAAACCGGCTTCACTTCCAAGAAGTGCAGCCTTGGAAGGAGGAGGAGGGGGAAGGTCTCCCTGCCTCGCGCTCTCTCTCCAAGAGTGTGTGTGTCTCTCTCTCTAAGAGTCAGTTTCTCTCTCTCTCCCTCTGCTGCTAGTGTGCTAGTGAACAATGAGCTAATTCTGATGGGCTGGCGCCGCGCCAGCACCCCAGCCTCGCTGCCACTGTGCGGCCGCGGCGGAGCCAGACTGCTTACTCGGCAGGAATCGGCGACTCGGGGCCCGGTCGGCAAGCGGCCAACGCGCGCGCGCCCCGGCCCCCCGCACCCCGGGAACCCCGAGCGCCGCGCCGCCCCCCGCGCCTGCCGGGCCCGGGGACAAAGGGGCCCGCGGCTCCGCGCGCCGCCCCGGCCCCGCCCCCGGAGCGCGGCGCGCACACACCCGGCCCGGCCTCTCCCGCCCCTGGCGGGCTTCTCCGCCTCGACGTGCGGTTGCTTTTCAGACAAATAAGGAGGCGGAGGAGGCGGTTTGGGGGCGCGCCAGGCGTGAAGGCGGCCAGGGCGCTGCACAGCCCGGCGGCTGGCCAGGGCCCCGGGGAGAGGCGGCGCAGCCCGTACTGTAATAATAAACCTGCGGCAGAGGGCATCTGAGGGAAAGAGGACGGCGACCGGCGGCAGCCGCCTTCCCTTTTATGTGCCTGTCCGGAGCGGAGCAGAAAATGGGGCCCGCGGCGGCGCGGAGCCGCACACACAAAGAGCCGCCTTGCCCGCGTTTGCGCACGGCCCGGGCCGGCCCCGCCGGGTACGCGCGCCCCGCTCCCGGCAGCGAGGGAGCCCGCCGCCCGAGCACCCCCGTGGCCCTGTGGCTGCGCGCGCGCACACACACACACGCGTGCGTGCACGGTGACACGCGTGCACAGACAGCTAGAGGCTGAGATCTGGTGTGATCAGCACAAGACACCCTCCCCGAGTGCTGCCTTCTCCCAGAAGGATTTAGTAGGATTCTCAGCCCCACTGAAATCGTACTCTTGAAAACTGGAGACTGCATTTTAAAAGAGGTTCTTTGCATTTCTGATTTTTTAAAAAACCTTATGTTTCTTACTTAAAATATGACTGTCTTTTTTACAGTAATTTAAAAGCTCAGATTTTTGCTACAAATTCGAACAAACTGATTTTGTTGCCAACCAAACAGGATATAATTTTATGGTAATTGTCACATGTTAGAGGGCAGTACTATTTCCTAATTCAATTGCTTTGCCAAGAAAAAAGATATGAAGGATCATAATGTCTTCTAAATTTGCCATCAACATTTTACTTCTGATCACTGAAAGCAATGTTTTCCATTATAGCAGTCAAAAGAAAGGGTGGATGGACTTACAAAAACTAAGTTCTTAAACATTTCACTACAAAAGTAGCAGCAAATACTGATTAGACTGCTAGTGGGTGTAATGTTTAAGGGGCCCACTTGGAGCTTCCCTGAATCAATCTAAAACATCACAGATATTTTCCTAAGGACCACAAGAAAACTTACCTTGGAACCATAACTAGGAACAAAAGGAAAAAACAAGTCTCAGTGAATTTTCCTAATGCCTTCAGGACCAGAGTTCACCTGCCCAGAAAATGATGGAAGGCAGGTCTGGGGAGTAAATGGGACAGTGGGATAGGGCAGAAGCCTGGGGGCTGCCTCTGTAGGTCTGAAGCCCCAGGAAGCTGGTAAAGGGCACCCCAACACTGAGATCTTAGGCATTAACCTCAGAGTCAGATTTGAAACCCGAGAGAGTACTGCCACATGGACCGAAAATCTATCCCAGGAAAATATGTTCAAGTTATTTCTACAAGAAAGCATTTCTCCAAACACACCCACACACACATTGAGTTTATTTTTTTCATTTATTTTAATTGGAGGCTAATTACTTTACACTATTATAGTGGTTTTTGCCATACATTCACATGAATCAGCCATGGGTGTACATGTGTCCCCATCCAGAACCCCCCCTCCCACCACCCTCCCCATCCCATCCCTCAGGGTCATCCCAGTGCGCCAACCCTGAGCACCCTGCCTCATGCATCAAACCTGGGCTGATGATCTGTTTCACATATGATGATATACATGTTTCAATGCTGTTCTCTCAAATCATCCCACCCTCACCTTCTCACACAGGGTCCAAAAGTCTGTTCTTCACATATGTATCTCTTGCTGTCTTGCATATAGGATCATCGTTATCATCTTTCTAAATTCCATATATATGCATTAATATACTGTATTGGTGTTTTTCTTTCTGACTTACTTCAGTCTGTATAATAGGCTCCAGTTTCATCCACCTCATTAGAACTGATTCAAACGCATTCTTTTTAATAGCTGAATAATATTCCATGGTGTATATGTACCACAGATTTTTTATCCATTTGTCTGCTGATGGGCATCTAGGTTGCTTCCATGTCCTGGCTATTGTAAACAGTGCTTCAGTGAGCTTTGGGGTGCACGTGTCTTTTTCAATTCTGGTTTCCTCGAACACACATTGACTTTAGTGTTTACGCAAAACTTACCTAAGATGATGTCCTTTCAAAACACAGGGAAATTTGGAAATTATAATATGCTAATTTTTCTTCATGTGTAATCACAGACATCTAGGTGACATGGATTTTTCAAGAAATAAGAAGAATGGGTCAGAATCATAATCTACTTACTGTGTTCCACAAAAGCATTGCAAACCAACTATAGGAAACCTTCTTGAGTCTTCTGAGTGTAGGAGCCTACACTAACCACTAGGCACATGCATGGGGCACCCACCATGTCACTTCACCCAAGAAATGTAGCAACAGCTGTCTCACTTGCTCCTGGGTGTCATGCTCTGTACCACTCCCATCTATCCTGTGGGTGACATGGTAGAGCCACTGTCCTGAAATGCTTTTTA
The DNA here is from genome assembly GCF_963930625.1 of Muntiacus reevesi. Classification (NCBI taxonomy): domain Eukaryota; kingdom Metazoa; phylum Chordata; class Mammalia; order Artiodactyla; family Cervidae; genus Muntiacus; species Muntiacus reevesi. The sequence continues at coordinate 2,709,964 of NC_089255.1, read as the reverse complement.
ATCCCTGCTCCATTATAGTACAAAGACCATACATCCTTACTCTTCTACTTAAAATTCGCCACAATGTGACCACAATCTAACTTTCTAGTTTTATCATCCCATTTCTTTCCCAGTCATGGTTTATCAGTCCTTTGTTTCTGTATGATTCATTACTTAGGGCCTATATTCATCCCGCCACCATTAATACTTAGGAAACAAACTCATACAAACACTGACAAACCAAAATGCCTCAACTTCAGGGATGTTTTGACATCTGGGGTCAGATGACTCTTCGATGAAGACAAGGGAACCAATGAGGAGGATAGAGGGGACCATCCAGTTCACTGCAGGATGTTTAGCAACACCTCTGGCCTCTATTAAATTGGATGCCCATTGCAAACCCTAGTTAGGACAACCAAATATGTGTCCACACATGGTCAAATATTCTTCTGAGGGTCAAGCTCACCTCTGGGTGATAATTGCTGGTTAAACAATCAGATCCATTTCTGAAGGAGCTGGCTTCTCTTTAGCTATGTGGACTGCATGCACGAGGTACAGAGACCTGAAAAAAACTGAGGCTTTCTTAGGAAAGAGGAAAAATAAGAAGGCGATGTCCTTATTTTGGAATTTATCAACTGTGTTAAGATGATAGGGAAACAATCAAAGCCAAAGTTATGGCGCATTGTGATAAGGACAGTTCTAGAGTTCTACAGAGGGTACACAGTGAACACAAAGGCTTATTTATAAAGATTCAATGCTTCCTAAAGGAAGTGATGCTTAAAACTGAATTGGTAAAGAATGACCAAAAGGCAGTAAATTAAAGAAGGAGGAAGACACATTCCAGCAGAGGCAGGGAGGAAGAGACCATGAACTAAGACATTTGATCTATCAATTCAGTTCAGTTTAGCCGCTCAGTCGTGTCAGACTCTGCAACCCCAAGGACTGCAGCACGCCAGGCTTCCCTGGCCATCACCAACTCCCGGAGCTTACTGAAACTCATGTCCATTGAGTCGGTGATGCCATCCAACCATCTCATCCTCTGTCATCCCCTTCTCCTCCCACCTTCAATCTTTCCCACCATCAGGGTCTTTACCAATGAGTCAGTTCTTCCTATTAAGTGCCCAAGTATTGGAGTTTCAGCTCCAGCATCAGTCCTGCCAATGAATATTCAGGACTGATTTCCTTTAGGATGGACTGGTTTGATCTCCTTGAAGTCCAAGGGGCTGTCAAGAGTCTTCTCCAACACCACAGTTCAAAAGAATCAATTCTTTGGTGCTCAACTTTCTTTATAGTTCAACTCTCACATCCATACATGACTACTGGAAAAATCATAGCTTAGAGTAGATGGACCTTTGTTGGAAAAGTAATGTCTCTGTTTTTTAACATGATGTCTAGGTTGGTCATAGCTTTTCCTCCAAGGGGCAAGCATCTTTTAATTTCATGCCTGCAGTCACCATCTGCAGTGATTTTGGAGCCCAAAAAACTAAAGTCTGTCACTGTTTCCATTATTTCCCCATCTATTTGCCATGAAGTGATGGGACCAGATGCCATGATCTTAGTTTTCTGAATGCTGAGTTTTAAGCCAACTTTTTCACTCTCCTCTTTCACTTCATTCAAGAGGCTCTTTAGTTCTTCTTCGCTTTCTGCCTTAAGGATGATGTCATCTGCATATCTGAGGTTATTAATATTTCTCCCAGCAATCTTGATTCCAGCTTGTGCTTCATCCAGCCCAGCATTTCTCATGATGTACTCTGCATATAAGTTAAATAAGCAGGGTGACTATATACAGCCTACCAGTCTGTTGTTCCATGTCCGGATCTAACTGTTGCTTCTTGGCCTGCACACAGATTTCTCAGGAGGCAGGTCAGGTGGTCTGGTATTCCCATCTCTTGAAGAATTTTCCACAGTTTGTTGTGATCCACACAGTCAAAGACTTTGGCATAGTCAATAAAGCAGAAGTAGATGCTTTTCTGGAACTCTCTTGCTTTTTTGACAATCCAACAGATGTTGGCATTTTGACCTCTGGTTCCTCTGCCTTTTCTAAATCCAGCTTGAACATCTGGAAGTTCATGGTTCACATACTGTTGAAGCCTGGCTTGGAGAATTTTGAGCATTACTATGCTAGCATGTGAGATTAGTACAACTGTACAGTAGTTTGAGCATTCTATGGCATTGCCTTTCTTTGGGATTGAAATTAAAACTGATCTTTTCCAGTCTTGTGGCCACTGCTGAGTTTTCCAAATTTGCTGGCATATTGAGGGCAGCACTTTCACAGCATCATCTTTGAGGATTTGAAATAGCTCACCTGGAATTCCATCACCTCCACTAGCTTTGTTCCTAGTGATGCTTCCTAAGGCCCACTTGACTTCTCATTCCGGGATGTCTGGCTCTAGGTGAGTGATCACACCATCATGGTTATCTGGGTCATGAAGATCTTTTTTGTATAGATCTTCTGTATATTCTTGCCACCTCTTCTTAATATCTTCTGCTTCTGTTAGGTCTGTACCATTTCTGTCCTTTATTGTGCCCATCTTTGCATGAAATGTTCCCTTGGTATCTCTAATTTTCTTGAAGAGATATCTAGTCTTTCCCATTCTATTGTTTTCCTCTGTTTCTTTGTGTTGATCACTGACGAAGTCTTTCTTATCTCTCCTTGCTATTCTTTGGCACTCTGCATTCAGATGGGTATATCTTTCATTTTCTCCTTTGCCTTTAGTTTCTCTTCTTTTCTCAGTTATTTGTAAGGCCTCCTCAGACAACCGTTTTGCCTTTTTGCATTTCTTTTTCTTGGGGATGGTCTTGATCACTGCTTCTTGTACAATGTCATGAACCTCCAACCAGTTCTTCAGGCAGTCTGTCTATTAGATCTAATCCTTAGAATCTATCTGTCACTTCCACTGTATAATCATAAAGAATTTGATTTAGGTCATACCTGGATGGCCTAGTGGTTTTCCCTACTTTCTTCAATTTAAGTCTGAATTTGACAATAAGGAGTTCATAATCTGAGCCACAGTCAGCTCCCAGTCTTGTTTTTGTTGCCTGTATAGAGCTTCTCTATCTTTGGCTGAAAAGTATATAATCAATCTGATTTCAGTATTGACCATCTGGTGATGTCCATGTGTAGCGTCTTTTCTTGTGTTCTTGGAAGAGGATGTTTGCTATGACCAGAGCACTCTCTTGGCAAAATTCTGTTAGCCTTTGACCTCCTTCATTTTGTTCTCCAAGCCCAAATTTGCTTGTTACTCTAGGTATCTCTTGACTTCCTACTTTTGCATTCCAGACCCCTATAATGTAAAGGACATCTTTTTTGGATGCTAGTTCTAGAAGTTCTTGTAGGTCTTCATAGAACTGTTCAACTTCAGCTTCTTCTGCATTACTGGTTGGTACATAGACTTTGATTACTGTGATATTGAATGGTTTGCCTTGGAAATGAACAAAGATCATTCTGTCATTTTGAGATTGCTTCACTGCATTTCAGATTCTTTTGTTAACTATGATGGCTACTCCATTTCTTCTAAGGAATTCTTGCCCACAGTAGTAGATATAATGGTCATTGGAGTTAAATTCACTCACTCCAGTCCATTTTAGTTTGCTGATTCCTAAAATGTTGATGTCCACTCTTGCCATCTCCTATTTGACCAGTTCCAATTTGCCTTGATTTATGGACCTAACATACCAGATTCCTGTTCAGTATTGCTCTGTACAATATTTGATCGATGACTGTTGACAATCACCGAGAGAAGAAATCGAGCATCAGAACCTGACTGCTGTAGTCTATTTCTAACAGGCATGCCAAAGAAGAGCCCATCAGAGGACGTGGTCAAAGGAGAAGATGTGCTTTAGATACAGGTCTTCCTTCAATCTCTCTTAGATATATGGTTCTTCAATGTATCTTCATATATTCAAATGTATCTCAAATGTATATTCCTGCAAGAAAACTATTTTTAAGCCTGTCATTGCTTTATGTAATAAGTTAGGTGAGTTTGAATTCTAAGTGAAAAGTTGTGTATAAAGGGGGTTACAGCCAAGCATATATGACCCTGGATAAATGTTTAAGCCTTTAGTCTGAGTTTCTTCATCTTTAAGTTGGGCTTTACATTCTAAACCCAGAGTGCTGTATTAAGTAGAACTGCATCCCATGTTTATCACATAGTTAGCATTACATACACAGTAGCTTCATAGAATATAATAGAAGTATTATTGGTAACTTTATAGAATAAAACTTACATGACATGTGGTGATTTGCCCCACCTCTCCTTCTGGCCTCATCTCTAGTTCCTCTCTGGTCAACCCAAACGATGCTCCCCAGTGAGAACTGCATGACTCTTCAGTCTTTTCACTTGTGGTTCCTGCTGCCACAGTGCCTCTTCCCTCTTCGTTAGTGTGTTCACTCTTGCTCATTTTTCACAAATTTGGGTTGTGTATCTCCTTCTCATGCTCAATGTGCACCCTGTGCAAAACTCTGCAATCATTCTTATCATACTGCCCTGTGACTTTGACTTTATTTTTCTGTCTTCACCACTAGGCTACAAATTCCATGAAGAGACAGACTAAAGACACTGTTGATTACCTGCCTGATACCAGTTGTCTCTTTCCTCTTCCACATTCTTAACGAAACCTGATTTTGTCCTGGTCCCCATTCTTCTCCCATACAGCCCATGATTCCAGGGAGTTCAGTCGCTCAGATTCCAGGGGAGGTGACCCTAAGGAGTAGATACTAATTATTTTAGCCAATCGGTGTATTGAATTGCCTGGATATAATAAGGGCTCACTCATGTGAGTGTGTGACCATCAGACTGAAGGGAAAGAATTATACTGCATGTTAGAACTAAGATATTTGAATTCCATGCTTAAAGCTCTATAGAACCATTGAAGAAATTTAATCTGAAATTGACATGACCAGGTTTTTTCCCCCTAGTTCAATTCAGTTCAGAAGTGTCCAACTCTTTGCCACCCCATGGACTGCAGCACACCAGGCTTCCCTGTCCATCACCAACTCCCGGAGTTTGCTCATACTCACATCCATCGAGTTGGTGAAGCCATCCAACCATCTCATCCTGTTGTTCCCCTTTCCTTCTGTCTTCAAACTTTTCTAACACCAGTGTCTTTTGGCCACTATATGCACTATATGGCCACTATATAGTGGCCAAATTATTGGAGCTTCAGCTTCAGCATCAGTCCTTTCAATGAATATTCAGGACTGATTTCCTTTAGGATTGGATCTCCTTGCTGTCCAAGGGACTCTCAAGAGTCTTTTCCAACACCACAGTTCAAAAGAATCAAGTCTTCAGTGCTCAGCTTTCTTTATGGGCCAACTCTCACATCCATATATGACTACTGGAAAAAAATATAGCTTTGACTATATGGACCTTTGTTGGTTTAAAGTATTAGAGCAGTTTGGAGGATAAATTTTAGTAGGGAGAAAGGGCATAATTGGGGAAATAGGATAAATTAGGGGATTTAGTATTCCAGGTGACTAATTATAAATATCCACAATTAAGGTAGAGACCATGGGAAAGGAGATGAGGATGGAAGTCAAATTACATTCCAAAGTAGAATTGCACAACTCATGAAGGATTTAACAGAGTAGTGGGGATTAACTGGAGAAAAGAATCCAACATGATTCCAGGTTTCTGGCTTTATGACTGCTAAGATGACGATGGTTCCTCCTGAAATAGGAAATACAAGAAGAGTGGATCTGGGAGGAGAAGGAAGCGAAATGAACTCATCTCTGTACCTGTTGAGCATAGAACTCACACATTTAATATCTCAACAGCAAGCTTTGAATAATTTTCTTATCACAACCTCCCTTTTCCTTCCTTTGATGGGCTGAATTGTGCCCCCTCCAAAATTCATATATTGAAGTCCTGACCCCTGGTATCTCATAATGTGACTATATTTGGTGATAGGGTCTTTAAAGAGATGATTAAGGTGAAATGGGGCTTCCCTGGTGGCTCAGTGATACAGAATCTGCCTGCCAATGTACAAGATGCAGGAGATATGGCTTCAAACCCTAGGTCAGGAAGATCCACTGAGAAGGAAATGGCAACACACTCCAGTATTCTTGCCTGGGAAATCCCATGAACAGAGGAGCCTGGTGGACTACAGTCCATGGGGTCGCAAAAAGTCAGTCATGACTTAATGCCTGAGCATGTGTAGTAAAATGCCTCATGAGAGTAGGCCCTAATCCAGTGTGACTTGCATCCTTATAAGAAGGAAATTAAGACTCTGTGAACCAGTGAACCAGTGAACTTGCTCAGTCGTGTCCGACTCTTTGCAATCCCATGGACTGTGGCCTACCAGGCTCCTCCATCCATGGAATTTTCCAGACAAGAGTACTAGAGTGAGATGCCATTTCCTTCTCCAGGGGATCTTCCCAACCCAGAGATCGAACCCAGGTCTCCAGCGTTGCAGGCAGATGCTTTACCGTCTGAGCCACCAGGGAAGCCCTAAGACCCAGGGGCACACCCAAAGTGAAGACCATGTACAGACACTGGGAGAAGATGCTCCACCTACGAGTCAAGGAGATCATCTTGAAAGAAACCAACTCTGCTGACACCTGGATCACCAGATTTGTGAGGAAATAAACTGCTGTTGTTTAAGTCACCCAGTCTGTGGTATTTTGTTATTGCAGCCCTAGCAGACTAATACACCCACATGATACCAAGCACCCACAAGAGTAAAGGATTTGTAAGGTTTCTCTTTGTTATCAGTTTCAGGACATTGTAAACTGAATAGAAAATCCAAGAAGAAGCCTAGGCCTAATGAAGAACATGTCTACTAAGGCAAGGCTTTGTCCAAACCCAGAATACATAAAATATGCATATGAAGGCTGCAGCCATGAAGGCTCATCTGAAATCGAGGGTTCATGGTTCTCAGAACAGCATTCCAAAACACATAAGGAAGCCAACTTACAATCAACACTGTCCACTTGCAAGTTTCCAGCTGTATTTACACAGCTGCTGAAGGCAGCACAGATGAGGATCCTTCACTTCACCACTGACAAACCCGTACTGAAAGTAAGCTCAGAAAAGTGACTTCATGTTTGAGAATACAGTAGATCTCAGGAAGGATCACAAGATAAGAACTGAGCCATCAATGTTGGGGACATTGGCAATGAAAGGAAGAAAAACAGATTTACATTTAGGGAAATGTGAAATATGAATGTCAAAGTGGATATAGGATAACTTCTAATTTACATCACTCTACCAAACATAATGATGGACATAGCATTTGAGAGATAAAAGACAAATGTAAGAGATGAATAACTTTTGAAAATCATGGTTCTCTCAATCTTGTATTTTGTCCAACATCTGGAAATAATTGAAAATCCCTGGAAAAGTTGTTATTCCTCCTGTAGGTAAAGAACAAGCTGGCTGTTGTAGAAACAAGAGAGATAAATGGAAGGAATGTCTCAAAGGAAGATTTATTCAGATTATCCTGCTATGCAAAACATTTTATGTTTAAAATATAAAACATATTTTAAAATTAGCCTTCTGCTTGCCTTAAAACTTATCTGAATGGTGCTGTAAAACCTTAAAAATAATATGAGTGGTAAATGCAGTTCCCAAAACAAGTATAGGGAATTTATTTTAAAGATCCCAGTGTGTGTGTGTGTACATGTGTACATGTGTGCGCATGCGTGTGTGTGTGTGTTAGCTAATTAACCTTAACAAAGAAGAATTTTTTCCCCCCATGGGAAATTGTGAATTTTAAAATTGATTAGAGTAATCATTGGGTACTCTCTCTAACACTGGGAAAATGCAGAAATGTGCTCTAAAAAGCTGACAGAACATATACTATCATATGAAGATAGCGCTCATCTTATTTAAGACATGGAGTAACAAGAAAAGGTCTCCAGGCTTAAATATCCCTTGCTATTGTGCCATGGTTAAAACAAAATTCTATACATACTAAATCTATTTTTGAAATTAAGTGCCTTGATAGCTAAACCAAGTTCTGTCATTTCATGGTGGGATGGTCACCCTCAGACTTCAGGACTCAGCAGCACCTGAGGTACCCAGGGTTGTAGTTTGGGGCACCTTCCTCGCCTCATCACCCTTCTCACCTGACCACTCAAGGAGAGTGGAGAGGGAAGGACGAGGCTGACCAAAGAGAGAAACAGCTGACTGGAAGCCCGAAGACTTTTTGTCTTTAGTATGAGGCTCTTCTTTAAGGTAAACTCTTGCCACAATTTTCAGACATTAGATGTTGCGGTGCCCTGGAATACATGGGAATACACATGCAAAGTACGATGAAAGTGTTTGAATTTAAGAATAACACTTTCACATATTTTGTTGTTCTGTATTATCTTGTGAAAATCTTCCAAAATGTATCTTATAAGGTTCAAGAAACAGATTTTATTATTCCTATTTAACATGAGAAACAAGGCAAAAATATTGAAAGAAGTCACTTAGTAACACTGGACTATCTAAATCATGACTAGACTGCATTACTTTTCACCAAAATCCCTCCGTTACTCAGAGACAAGCACTGGGAAGCAAGCATTCCCCACGGGCAGGGAGTTCGCTTACAGAGACCTTGTATCAATGTTTTATCATCAGAATCCTCATTTCACAGATGAAACACTGAGGTGAAGAGGAAGTCAGCCAACTACTTAACGTACTGTAAAGAGTAGAGCTGGGATTTGAACTCAAGAAGTCCGACTCTAGAGTTCTGTCTCTTAATCATCACACTCTTGTACTTCCTCTGCTGGGCGCAGAGGCCTAGAAATTTCCAGACTCAACGGACACTGGTTAGTCCTTCACTTCTTGACTCCCCTTAATTTCTTAGCCCTACTTTCTGGCTTCTTTTGACCTTTACATCAACTCATCTTCCTTCTTCTACCCTGTAAATTCTGGCAATTTACAGAAATGAGATGGTTCTACAGGCAGGACAGCTTGTAAAATAGACACGTAAACTGGCCCTAAAACAGTCTGAGATTCTCTGAAATGATTAACTTATTTTGCAAATGGTTTTGAATGACACCATGTGCCAGTTACTCCACCAAAAACTGGTAATAACATATTGTCAGAAAACAGAACTGAAAAACTAAGGTTCTCTTCCCCAGCTCTCCACCCATACCACACACATATATTCATTTACATACCTTTTGTTGTAAAAGTACACAGATTTCATAGCCTCAAGTTCATCTTGGTTTTGGCACTGTGTATTTTTGTTCTTTCATTCTAAATTAAACACCTTGTTAGAGTTTTTAATCATTTTTTAAAAGTGTAAAGTTCTATTTTTGTTGATTCTGGAAAGCATCATAATAAACAGTGAGAATTTGACTATGCGATTGGGAAGTCCCGTGAGACTTTCCTGAGACTTCTGAGAATGTGCATATTAGGAAGCTGAAATATGAAGAGTCCAAGAAAAACTGCCAGGTCTTCATTTGCATCCTTGCTTCATTTTGCACCAAAAGATCAGAGCCTTAAAGCCTCCAGTTGTAATCCCTTAACTATGCCCTGAAGGGGTGAAAGGGTTAAAAACTCAGTACAGAGAGAATTCTTAGGTTTAGACAATCAAGATCACCAGTGCGGAGGGTTGTGCAAGCTGGTTCTCCATCGTGTATCTTCAGTTGCCCCTACACAGAGTCCAGCTGGACGGACATCTGAAAGCCGCTCTGCTTGGGCCTCCCCCCTTCCCTCGTCTAGGAGGCACTCTCAGCTCTTGGCCTCTCCTGCTCCTCCTCCTCTCGTCCCCCTTGGAGTTCTGGTGCTCCCTCCTCACAGCCTCAAGTTCAGATTAGCAGTCTACTGACTTCTCAGAGAGTCAGGGTCCTTCCTGGTGGGAGAGAGGAGCTGAAGGCCCAGGAAAGGGGTGGGGAAGGGCTTTTTCCCTCCAAGAGCTGGACAAGGGAAGAAAATTTCTTTCTGTCACAAATCATACAAATGGTAATTCTTCTTTGGTTGCTAAGTTCAGAAACTTCTTTGTTCCCTCTGTCAACAAATTTACTTTTTATAGTTTCATAGTTTAAAATGTCCTGAATTCTTTTTGTCAAATTTTCATAAGCTTCAATATACTTTAAACTTCTCCCCTACCCCAGGGGTTCAAGGACACACATGATGATATATAAATGGAATCCATGCAGTCAGGAATTTTGATGTTTCAACTTGAGTTAGGCTTAAAATATGTGAATATTAAAAAAAATGAAAATATATGAATAAACTTTAGGCTAAAAATATATGAATATATTTTTATAAGACAAGTTAATGAGATAAACAAAAGTTAAGCTTTTAAAACTCTAGCTTTATATGTCAAAGTTTGGTTTCAGCCTATTTTCAGTAATTTTCACAAAATGTGCTGCTAATTATAGAAAAATTATTAAAGCAGTCCCTGAAAGATTTATGCCTATGCAGGCAACTGTCCTGAGTAGCTTTACAAGGCAAAAAAGTAGCAGAAACCTCTGTCTCCAAGACAGATCTTTTCTCCTTTGTCTAAGAGTTCATGGCACATCCCTACCTGAATGACTCATAGGCATAATAAACTCACCTTATCCGAAACCGAAGTTATTATCTTGGAAGTACAGGACCATCTTCTGTTCTGTTTATGCAAATGGTCACACTTCCAGAAATCCCTCTTCTAAACAGTCCCCAGTTTGGGTGTTAATCCCACATTTTAAATATGGTCTTTCAAGCCTCAAGCATTACCCTCTGTGTGAAGTTTGCCTGATGGCCCCAGTTATTCCTCAAGGCACCCTTCATTCGATTCAATAAATATTTATTGAGTATTGCTTACTATGAACAAGGCAAAGGGCTAAGCACTGGAGATAGAGCCATGAACATGATAGACCAGGAACTGTCTTAATGAAATTTAATTCTACAATTACAATTACATATTCAAGATATAAATAAAAAATTAGTAAGCAAGGCATTTTTAGATAAAGAATTAAAAAATGATGTGGCAAAGATTGCCTGGGGACAAAGGTGACACTTGAGCTAAGACCTGAATAATGAAATAGAGCCAGCCACTGCAGGATTTGGAGGAGACTTATTCCTGTGGGGTGGGGGGGAGGCAACTGCAAAGGTACCGAGGTATAGATCAGTGGGTGTGTTCAAGGAGAGGAAGAGTGTGGTTGAGGTCACACCAGCTAGAGGCTAGTGGCAGAAGGAAGAGGGATAAAGACGAGACCAGAAAGGCAGGATTGCCCTAATGTGGTGCGTGCCGTGTTGTATTGTAAGGCTTCACCATGTCTGCCTGTCTCATCACCAGACTGGAGATTACTACTTTTGATTTTTGGGTCCCTGATGTCTCACATAAAACCATAAAAAGTAGGTAAAATATCTGCTTAATGTATAGATACAAAAGAGCGCATGTTTTCTTCAAAACTAGAGTTTTAAGTGGTCAACTGGTTCAAGAAAATGAAGTTTTACTAAATGTTTAATAAATTATCAATATTCAACTTTAAATATGCACAGAACCTGTGGAGAGTTATAAAAGCAAGCTAGTTTCTTTCTTTAGGCTCTAAAGGCAGCTCTTACCTTTATAATTCATTTGAGGTGTTAAAATTATTTTTCTCTCTCCTTAACCATATCAAGTTCAAATTTGATTGAGTGCCAAAGTTGAAATGAAGTTGATGTTAATTTGACTAGACTTCAGGAAGGAAAAATAATGAATTATTCCCAATTATCCCCTCTCCCTGGGCAAGCAACAGAAAAAAGTCTTATAGTGTAACTTGAATGGGTACTTTCAAAGTATTCTCCAAAACTCATGCATGGAAACTTTTTCTTCTTCCAGGAAAGAAATATTTAATATAGAAAAATCTGTTTCCACCTAAAGAACAAAAGTATTTAAATTTATTTTTCTTATCCATGTTGATGTTAAAAAATTTGTTTTCTATAGCTATTACGGAGCTTCCCATGCGGCTCAGATGGTAAAGAATCCACCTGTAATGCGGAAGACCTGGGTTTGATCCCCAGGTTGGGAAGATCTCCTGAAGAAGGGAACAGCTCCCCACTCCAGTATTCTGCCCTGGAGAATTCCATGGAGAGAGGAGCCTGGCAGGCTACAGTCCATGGGGTCGCAAAGAGTCAGACATGACTGAGCCTTAGAAGGCATAGCTATTAGGAGAATAGGACTAACTCATTTAGAAATCACGAAATGATACAGAATGTGCTTAAATAGTAGGTGAAGATAGATAAATGATGGTGGAGGGAAGGAATGAAAGAAGAAGCTATTAAGCTATATGTTTTGAGAGGTACTGTGTTAGGTACATTCTCCTGCATAATTCCTCTTAAACTTCACAAAATTCTTTAAGTCAGGCATTTTTAACTCATTTTAACAGATCTGGGATTACTAAGTAAATAATTTGCCGGGCTCACACACAGTTACTACATGACAGAGACAGCATTTGAAAGCAGGACTCTCCGACTAGAGGCTTCACACTCTTTTATGTGTACATGTAATGTATACATATTTAAAGCAGTTGGACATGTTAGAGGCAGGATTTTACTGTGCCATCAATATTTAGTATTTCCCTATCCTTCTTATATGAATCAAAATTATGTCAAAATATCTAAAGCATTCTTCATGACCAGTTTTAGCTAAAAAAGCAAAAGAATCATGATTACAAAATGATTTAAAAATAAATTATCAGCTGTTAAAATAGTTTAATTTATAGGTTGTTAAAAATGCCACTATAAAATACTGTAATTAGAAAAAGTTTTAGAGGCCTGACAGCTCAGTTGGTAAATGCAGTGCATTTACCTGCAATGCAGGAGACCCTGGTTTGATTCCTGGGTTGGGAAGATCCCCTGGAAGGGATAGGCTACCCACTCCTGTGTTCTGGCCTGGAGAATTCCATGGAATACAGTCCACGGGGTCACAAAGAGTCAGACAAGACTGAGTGACTTTCACTTCACTTCACTTCAGGAATTCCATGACCTATAACACAAGGGATTTGGGCTGGAAAGTACTCCAAATCCCTCTAGTTCCAGCACTCTAAAGCCCTTGGGTTTTAAAGCTTAGAATGTAATTATTATATAAAAATCAATAAGTGGAGTCTTCTGTTTAAATGAAATACTTTTTTTGCCTTCTAACTGTGATGACTTGTAAAATTATTATCTCAATCACACTATTTGGTCATTTCCTCACTTCTGCATTCCTGATAAGCAATCAGAGGTGACAGGATGGAGGGTTTTTTATTTTTGAATTTTCAGTAGCTTGAAATACTATTCTTTTGTCATTTTTGTCAGGGCTTGTTTCACTGAATTTGAGAAATGATTCTGAGATGCCCATCATTAATATGCAAAGCTTTATTTTAAAGGGCAATCTCTACCTAAGAAATATTCTTATTTCTGAAAGTCTGGAAGTTCAGCTGCCATAAGCAAATCATCATTCGGTTTGGGAGAACTTCTTTATGTACCTGGTGAGCATACTTAGTCTGGTCCCACACAGAGGAACAGATCCCACACAGACAGCTGCAAAACCAAGTTACCTCATCCAGTTTCTCACTAAACACTGACATGGATGCCCCTAGTTCTTAATGGAAATTATAATCAAACCCTCTGAGCAGGGGGTTGCTATGATTCCCAAGAAGAACCTAACTGGAATAACTTTTGACTCAGAACTTGAAAGATGTTACGTTCCTAAAATGTCCCTTTTCATGAATCTTTCTTGTTACATGTTATTCATCACTGAAGTTGGACACAAACGATGTTGAGTTTCATTACATGGCAGTTTTGGATTAGGTGATGTCACCTTGTTACTAATGGTTACTGTTGCTTATTTTCTCTTCAGTAGCAGAGTAATGACATTGAGATGATCTATTTTAGGTTCCGTTTTATCTGTATTCAACTAAAGTCAACATAGTATTGATAATTCCAGAATTTTGCCACACTGAAGCACATCTTCTTTCAACTATCATTTATGTTTATACATCATCCATATGTCTCTGGTTATGGGCCCCAGCATTCAGTAGTGTGTGCAAGTTAAGAGTGCAAGTAACTTTCATTTGATTCTCTGAGCCTTTATTAAAAAAAAAAAAAAAAATTAAAAAAAAAAAAAAAAGAAACTGTTATATGCCCAACACTGTACTATGTTCTTGGGTTAAAGGTGAATCCTTTGCTCAAGGAAGGTGCAGCCTAGGGGAAGACTGTGTTCTAAACATACATAAAAACTCTAGTAAATATCTAATTCTCTAAAATAAACATAAATAGTATTTTAAGGTAACTAAAGGACTGCAAGGAGATCAAACCAGTCAATCGTAAAGGAAACCAGTCCTGAATATTCATTGGAAGGACTGATGCTGAAGCTGAAGCTCCAATACCTTGGCCACCTGATGTGAAGAGCTGACTCATTTGAAAAGACCCTGATGCTGGGAAAGATTGAAGGCAGGAGGAGAAGGGGACGACAGAGGATGAGATGGTTGGATGGCATCACCAACTCAATGGACATGAGTTTGAGTAAGCTCCGGGAGTTGGTGATGAACAGGGAAGCCTGGCATGCTGCAGTCCACGAGTTTGCAAAGAGTCAGACACGACTGAGCAACTGAACTGAACTGAACTGAACTGAAATCAGTCTTTGACCACTGCAAGAAAAAAAAAAAAAGCAATAATGATATAGTGCTTTTGCTTTATACCAACCAAGAAGTGGCAGCTAAAGTATTAGTCAAAATCACTTTGCTCAAGAAATTTGGAGATGTTTATTTATTCCACTGAGAATATTTAATCATAAGGATTTATCTATAGTGAAATTTGCTGGGGAACGGTGAGAATTTGTCTTTCCCAGTTGCCTCTGTGTAGACTGTGATCAAATTCTCATGCAAAGATATTTCTGCTCTCTGCCAAGAAGACCCCATAACCAAAGACAAGGTAACAGTGATCTAAAGTTTTTCCTCTACCACAGTATTTCTTTGTTCCAAAACACAGTGCTTTCTATTGAGTGTCTAATATTCTTCTCTGTTTTTCTAAAAACCCTGATGAGTCCAAATTTGGCTTGTGTCATCGCAGAGTTGTATCTGTTCTGTCCCCAGAGCTCTGCATAGCACAAACAGCCCTAAGTGTTTGCTTAGATCAAGAAACACAAAGCCACCCTCCTGGAACAGGCAGGCCCTCCATCCCTGGTTGCAGGAGAAAGATAATGAGAAGCCCCTTGTGTTTTTTCTACTCTGATATTCTGGCAGTTTATAAACCAGCTGACAAATTCTGGATTCAATATATATTCTGAGAATTTAGACTAACGCCTCAAGATGAAGAATTCTAAAAAGATCATTCAACTAGTCAATATTCATTCTCCTTACATTATGAACCCAGCATTGTGCTAGATGTTGTGAATAAAAAATAAAGAGAAGGAAAGAGAGGAATAAAGAAGGAAAGAGGGAGAGAGGAAGAAAAAGCACAATATGTAAGGTAAGCATATTAATGGTCCCTCAAAGATGTCTATGTCCTCTCCCCACAACCTCTGAATATGTAACCTTACATGGCAAAAGGGATTTTGCAGGCATAATTAAAGCTACAGACCTTAAAAGGGAAGATGATTTGATATTATCCAGTCGTGCCCACCTAATCACATCGGCCTTTAAAAGCAGAGAACCTCTTTTAGCTGCAACAAGGTATCACAGAAGGGGAAATTCAGAGAGATTCAAAATATGAGAAGGAGTCAGTCCCTGCTTGGGTTTGGAGATGGGGGCTGGCAATAAAGCAGGAAAGCAGGTGGCCTGAAGGAGCTGAGAGGAGCTCCTCACTGAGCCAGAGAGGAAACAGCAACCTCTGCAATCTCAAGGAACTGAATTCTGCCAGCCACCTGAATGAGCTTGGAAACTCATTCACCTCCAAAGGCTCCAGAGAAATCATAGCCCTGCTGGCACCCTGATATCTGTCTTATAATACTTAAAGCAGAGGAATCAGCCAAGCTATGCTGACCTGGACTTTTAGCCTGCAGAACTACAAGATTTTTAAAAAATGGGTATTGTTTTAACCGCTAAATAAATGTGTGGCAATTCGTTATGGCAGCAACAGGAAACTGATACAAATAATAAACGGTACCTGGCCACAAAGAATCTGATGGAGAAGAAAGTGAGTGCCCTGTAAGGTCATGATGCTTTGATTTTAATGGACGAGGTCAGGGGGGATGAGAAATCATCTTAAGGAATGAGACTGATCATTCTGAAGCATCTCACTGATACAATTATTTAGAATAATGCCTCATTTTGAGGGCATTTTATGACATAGTCTAAATTGACCAAGGATTTGGAGCAGTGTGCTGTGATTATCAATCTCTCTCTTACTTTGGACTGCTCTAAAGGAAGCATAAGGCATCTGGTTACCATATATAAACAGTTTTCAAAGCTGAACAAGTAACCCTTACACAGAATCTTTCTAGACTGCAACTTGTCTTAAAATTGTTAAGATAGCAGCCATGCTCAGGTTCTGTGTGTCTGTTAATTGCTTTTTTGTATACAGACTTCCTTTCAGTTCTCTGGAGTGTGCATTAGGGAATGATTGTTCTTAATAATCCATAGAATTCATTTAGAGCATAAATGAGAATAAACTTTTTATTCACTAATAATATCAAGACCCATCTTGTGGGAGGTGAAAGAAAGGGTAGGCTAAGGCTTTGTAATATGCTTTAGAAACTGATATAAAGGATATTTCAAAATGCTCTTTCAGTTATTATCAGTGATGGCAGACAAGCAACAATCCGAGGGAAAATATTTGTAACGTATATCACAGAGAAAAGACTAATTTCTTTAATGTGTAAAGAGTTCCCATAAATCAATAAAAGACCGGCAACTCAAAAGAATAATTAGTATATTTTAAAATAAGTCACAGAAAAGGAAATACTAATGCTTTTTAAACTTACAAAAGTGCACTCAATATCACTTATCATAAGGAACACTAAAATGAAAGCCACAAATAATTTATAATTTATACCCATTGGACAGAGAAGTTCAAAACAGTTTATGATATACTGTATCTGTATGTATGAGGTGAGACAATGTGCAATTTTGCCAGCTGACTAGTTGAAACACTTTGGAGACAATTAGTTCATATTTACTAAAATGAAAAATGCATATATCCTTGGATCCAGCAAATATTCTTCTTACAAATTTTCTTATAGATAAACTTGTATGTGTGAAAATGATTTATGTAAAAGGATGATATCTGAAACATGCTGTAATAGCAAATGTTTGGAAACAACTTGTATTTCTACTAAGAGTGGGGTAGTTTAAAGAAATCGTGGAAAAATCATACAACACTATTCATCTGTTAAAAAGAATGAACAAAGTTGGAACGACCATTTAGGAAAACTGTTGGGTAATATTTAATAAAGCTATACACAGGCTACCTTACGACCCAGTCTGCTCCCTGGCGTTTCCCCCGTAACCATCAAAAGACACGTGTGAATCTGTTCCTAGCAGCTTTATTCAAAATAGCAGCAAACTGGAAACAATCCATCGACAGGTGAATCCATTAACATAATGAGATAATACTCAGCAATAAAAACAATAACTGACATACACAGCAACATGGAAAATCTCCGTGATATGTTGAGGGAAAGAAGGAAAATATAAATATGGTTTTGTTTATATAAAGTTTCAAAACAGGCAGGATGAATTGTAGTGACAGTACTAGAGGTTGACTCTGAGGGTATGAAAACGATAAAAATGTTCTGTATCATCATCTGAATGGTGATTACATGGGTATACACAAATACAAGACTCTTCATGCTGTATACTTAAGATAGGTGCACTTTATGCAGTTTCTAACTTATGTTATAACTCAGTAAAAAAAAAAAAGAAAGAAAGAAAAGAGCACAAGAGGAACAGCGAGGAAATGGATGAGAATGGGCAGGAGGAAGACAGCAGCTCCATGTGTATCCATGTATATAATCTGCAAACTAGATTGTTAAATAAAAGCATTCTCAGCTAGAGTTCCTTATCTGAAATACAGCACACAGAAAATTATTTGTAATTATTTCAATTCTCCCAAGGATGGCACATAATAACCTTCCTGATGCCTAAGAGAAAAGTTAATTTATTACACACAACTGATGCCTTAGAGAGGTTAATTCTCTCCAGGAAATTTGGCTGAGAATATTTATGTATGCTATATTGTGTGTTTAAGTGTATATTTTACACAAGAAACTAACAGTGATTATCTCTGAGAGGGAGGTGGGTAGCCCACTGTTAATTTTATGACCTGTTGTACAATTTGAATTGCACATCATGTAAACACACACATTCCTCTTTAAAGGGGCAGTGGAAATGTAAGGGAGGTGGGGACACTCAGGAGTAAATGCAACGATCCTTCACTATTGTTGCATGTTAACCAAGATATGTATGCTAGTGGTATTTAGCAACAAAAAATGTTTTGGGCTCAGTTTTTAAGTTCAAATGCTGATTGTATTGCTCTGAGTAATCTAAAAAAGAAAAAGTAAACATACTGAGGGCAAGGTGTGTGATTTTAAGACTGTCAAAGTTCCAGAACTGTCAGGGGCATAGGTAAAGTATGGGAAGACTTCAAAAATATTCTGCCAGGTGACTGGGTCACATTATTCCATCTAGTCCAACTGATGCCTGATTCCCTGTGTAAGGTCTGACATGAAGTAGTTTAATGACTGAGACAATTTAAGGGAGGTCCAGAAATATGATTGTTTTGCAGGGAATTTTTTTTTTTTTTTTTTGGATGTACTTTACTTTATTTTTTTTTAATTTTTTTTCCTATTTTTTTTCCATTTATTTTTATTAGTTGGAGGCTAATTACTTTACAATATTGTAGTAGTTTTTGCCATACATTGACATGAATCAGCCATGGATTTACATGTGTTCCCCATCTCGATCCCCCCTCCCACCTCCCTCTCCACCCAATCCCTCTGGGTCTTCCCAGTGCACCAGGCCCGAGCACTTGTCTCATTCATCCAACCTGGACTGGTGATCTGTTTCACCCTTGATAGTATACATGTTTCGATGTTGTTCTCTTGAAACATCCCATCCTCGCCATCTCTCACAGAGTCCAAAAGTCTTTCTGTTGCTGGGAATTTTAAAGGGTCAGTTCAGTTCAGTTCAGTTCAGTCTCTCATTCGTGTCCAACTCTTTGCAAACCCATGGACTGCAGCATGCCAGGCCTCCCTGTCCATCACCAACTCCTGGACCTTACTCAAACTCATGTCCATAGAGTTGGTGATGCCATCCAACCATCTCATTCCTTCTCCTCCCACCTTCAATCTTTCCCAGCATCAGGGTCTTTTCCAATGAGTTAGTTTTTCACATCAGGTGGCCAAAGTATTGGAGTTTCAGCTTCAACATCAGTCCTCCCAATGAATATTCAGGACTTATTTCCTTTAGGATGGGCTGGTTGGATCACCTTGCAGTCCAAGGGACTCTCAGGAGTCTTCTCCAACACCACAGTTCAAAAGTATCAGTTCTTTGGTGCTCAGGTTTCTTTATAGTCCAACTCTCACATCCATACATGACTACTGGAAAAGCCATAGTTTTGACTAGACGGACCTTTGTTGGCAAAGTAATGTCTCTGCTTTTTAATGTACTGTCTAGGTTGGTCATGGTTTTTCTTTCAAGGAGCAAGCATCTTTTAATTTCATGCCTGCAGTCACCATCTGCAGTGATTTTGGAGCTCCCAAAAATAAAGTCTGTCACTATTTCCATTATTTCCCCATCTATTTGCCATGAAGTGATGGGACCAGATGCCATGATCTTAATTTTCTGAATGTTGAGTTTTAAGCCTACTTTTTCACTCTCCTCTTTAGTTCTTCTTCGCTTTCTTCCATAAGGGTGGTGTCATCTGCATATCTGAGGTTATTGATATTTCTCCCGGCAATCTTGATTCCAGCTTGTGCTTCATCCAGCCAGGCATTTCACATGATGTACTCTGCATATAAGTTATATAAGCAGGGAGACAACATACAAGCTTGACGCACTCCTTTCCCGATTTGGAACCAGTCTGTTGTTCCATGTCCGGATCTAACTGTTGCTTCTTGGCCTGCATACAGATTTCTCAGGAGGCAGGTCAGGTGGTCTGGTATTCCCATCTCTTGAAGAATTTTCCACAGTTTGTTGTGATCCACACAGTCAAAGGCTTTGGCATAGTCAATAAAGCAGAAGTAGATATTTTTCTGGAACTCTCTTGCTCTTTTGATGATCTAATGGATGTTGGCATTTTGATCCCTGGCTCCTCTGCCTTTTCTAAATTCAGCTTGAACATCTGGAAGTTCACAGTTCACATACTGTTGAAGCCTGGCTTGGAGAATTTTGAGCATTACTATGCTAGCATGTGAGATTAGTACAATTGTGCAGTAGTTTGAACATTCTTTGGCATTGCCTTTCTTTGGGATTGGAATGAAAACTGATCTTTTCCAGTCCTGTGGCCACAGCTGAGTTTTACAAACTTGCTGGCATATTGAGGGCAGCACTTTCACAGCATCATCTTTTAGGATTTGAAATAGCTCAGCAGGAATTCCATCACCTCCACTAGCTTTGTTCCTAGTGATGCTTCCTAAGGCCCACTTGACTTCACATTCTAAGATGTCTGGCTCTAGGTGAGTGATCACACCATCGTGGTTATCTGGGTCATGAAGATCTTTTTTGCATAGTTTTTCTGTGTATTCTTGCCACCTCTTCTTAATATCTTCTGCTTCTGTTAGGTCTGTACCATTTCTGTCCTTTATTGTGCCCATCTTTGCATGAAATGTTTCCTTAGTAACTCTAATTTTCTTGAAGGGTTATCTAGTCTTTCCCATTCTATTGTTTTCCTCTATTTCTTTGCATTGATCTCTGAGGAAGGCTATCTTATCTCTCCTTGCTATCCTCTGGAACTCTGCATGAAGATGGGTGTATCTTTCCTTTTCTCCTTTGCCTTTAGTTTCTCTTCTTTTCTCAGCTATTTTTTTTTTTTTTAATATTATTTTATTAGTTGGAGGCCAATCACTTTACAACATTTCAGTGGGTTTTGTCATACATTGACATGAATCAGCCATAAGGCCTCCTCAGACAACCATTTTGCCTTTTTGCATTTCTTTTTCTTGGGGACGGTCTTGATCACTGACTCCTGTACAATGTCATGAACCTCTGTCCATAGTTCTTCAGACACTCTATCAGATCTTATCCCTTGAATCTATTTGTCACTTCCACCATATAATCATAAGGAGTTTGATTTAGGTCATACCTGAATGGTCTAGTGGTTTTCCCTACTTTCTTCAATTTAAGTCTGAATTTGGCAATAAGGAGTTCATGATCTGAGTCACAGTCCACTCCCAGTCTTGATTTTGCTGGCTTCTCCATCTGTGGCTGCAAAGAATATAATCAATCTGATTTCAGTGTTGACCATCTGGTGATGTCCATGTGTAGCGTCTTTTCTTGTGTTCTTGGAAGAGGGTGTTTGCTATGACCAGTGCACTCTCTTGGCAAAACTCTGTTAGCCTTTGACCTCCTTCATTTTGTACTCCAAGGCCAAATTTGCCTGTTACACCAGGTATCTCTTGACTCCTACTTTTGCATTCCAGACCCCTATAATGAAAAGGACATTTTTTGGATGTTAGTTCTAGAAGGTTTTATACGTCTTCCTAGCACCATTCAACTTCAGCTTCTTCAGCATTACTGGTTGGGGCACAGACTTGATTACTGTGATATCCAGTGGTTTGCCTTGGAAACAGAGATCATTCTGTCGAGAGATTGCATCCAAGTACTGCATTTTGACTCTTGTTGACTATGATGGCTACTCCATTTCTTCTAAAGGATTCTTGCCCACAGTAGTAGATAATGGTCATCTGAATTAAATTCACCCATTCCAGTCCATTTTAGTTCACTGATTCCTAAAATGTTGACGTTCACTTTTGCCATCTCCTGTTTGACTACTTCCAATTTGACTTAATTCATGGACCTAACATTCCAGGTTCCTATGCAATATTGCTCTTTACACATTGGACTTTACTTCCATCACCAGTCACACCCACAACTGGGTGTTGTTTTTGCTTTAACTCCATCTCTTCATTCTTTCTGGAGTTATTTCCCCACTGATGCCCAGTAGAATATTGGGCACCTACCATCTGGGGGAGTTTATCTTTCAGTATCCTATCTTTTTACCTTTTCATACTGTTCATGGGGTTCGCAAGGCAAGAATACTGAAGTGGTTTGCCATCTCCTTTTCCAGTGGACCACATTCTATCAGAACCCTCCACCATAATTTTAAAGGTTAGACAGCAAAATATTAAAACAGCTTCTTGTTTTGCTCATGAATAAAGCAAGGCAAAGAAAGCCAAAGAACTGAAGCCTGATGGCAGAAACTATTGGATTAAGCAAAGACCAATTTAGCTTGTGTGCAAACACAGACACATACAAGCACCAGAAACCGGAGTGGTATGGGTGATCAGAGGCAAGTGGCTTGCTAGTCTCTAGCCAGCACATCAGGCTGTCTGTATGCCAAGAAAATGGCACCAGAATTTCCAGATAGAGTTGTAATAAGGAAGATAACAACTACTATACAAGTATTATGAGATTTACTGATCACATCAGTGCATGTGCCAAGTGATTTACGTGCACTATATTGTTAAACCCTGAAGTATCCCATTGAAGTAAATAATACTGTTATCCTCAGGTTACAAATGAGGAAACAGGCTCAATGAGCTAAGTAGCTTGCTTAGCAGTTGGTGAGTGTACCGCCCACTTCCTTTCCTCTGAACCATGTCCTGTTTGTACATTACATGGTCCATTGTCAGTCAGTGGGAAAAATTCCTCACATAAAGAATTACACATGCAGCTTCATACAGAGTCCAAATCCTTATTTAATTGTGACTTAGCTTTCCCTCAAATTCATTACATTTCTTAATTAATTTACTAATTTAATTTACTTAATTTAATTAATTTACCAATGCCTTTGACCTCATTTCTTGAAATGGACACACATTTCTCAGAAATGCTTTACAAGTTTGTTTTTGTTTGCTTGCTTGTTTTTGCTGTGACACTCACCCTAAGGAACTGATAGAGATTTCTTGAGAAAATTGTCGAGTAGCATATTCTTTAGCATCTTGCAAAGCCCTGCTATGGGGTTCCTTCAAATAAAGTTCAGTATCTAAGGGTTAATTCATGCAAAATATCTTCAGAGCTACTTTAGATACCAGTTTTTGAGAAATTTCTTTGATTACCTGGGATAAATTCACAAGGACATTTCATTCAGTATTAAAGTATGTCTTATCCTTTTAAATATCCTAGAATGCCAAACAGGAACATCAATCATACTTTCTTGAAACTCCTTGATTTATAATTCTTCACTACTGATGACATATATGTGCCCAGAAGACAGTAAGTAAATTAATGAAAATAAAAATATCTTTCTATTTTCTTTCTCATATTTTATGTAGAATAATCTGTTCACTTGATTATAAAGTGGTTGAAGCAGTCAGGCAAGCTTATGGTTTTATTGTGGCAACATCTCAGCCAAACCATGGGTAAGAACAAGAGTCAGACCTACCCAAGGCCTGGAAGCAGGAACTAGATGGTTCTGGGGAACCAGATTTCTTTTAGTTCTGGAAGCCAAATGGTTTGCATCCATATGATATCTCTCAGCATCTACTTTGTGCTCTGCTACTGTTGAGAGGTTTGTTCTGCCTGGCTCAGGCTATTTTAGCTACTATCTTTTAGTCCTATCCTGTTGTCCTGGGAAAGCCATCTGGTTAGATGAGTTTGAGTCACTTACCCACTGTAATCCCTTATAGGGATCTTGTAGGCAAGAGTGTGGGATCACATGGTACACTCCCTCTCAGCAGGGCTGTGGAGATGGAAAGGAAGGGGTCTGGGCAGATTTGCTAAGAAGTGGGTTATGGAAGTGGTGAGGACATAACTGTGGAGAAAACAGTTGGAATTTGTATTATAGCTGCCATATGGGAAGCAATATTCTTCCAGAATCTGGCTAGTAAGAAATTATTCAGAGAGCATCTCAATCATATTTAGATATTGCCTTTCCTGAGTCAATCAATTTCTAAAAGCTCTTAAGATGAAAGGATAGACTTTGGAAAGGGAACCCAAAGAGACCTAGCATTGTGCTCTAGGAGAGAAGACAAAAGTGAATATACCAAGTTGGTTTTGTTATAAACAGGGACTGGAGACTCTCTCTTGACTGAATGGTGATTTTTGCCTCAGAAGCTCTGTTCTGGGGTATATTCATAAAGTCTGAGGCTGAAGCTTTTCCTGAATGTTTTGGAAATTAGAGATGGAAAACTTAAGTGGATGGTGCTGGCTGCAATTCAATGCATGCTAGTGCAATACAGAGGGGGAAAATGTTATTTAAAACCACAAATGAATGTGGCAACTTCTGCCTTTCCATGGAGAAGCTAGGAGTGGAAGTAGGGAGTAACTCATATATACAAAGGACTAAATCTCTTTCACTTTTCCTTTTGCAGAAAGAAGTAGAGGAGGGAAGGGTGAGGCTTAGAATTAGATGCCCTGTGTGTTTTTAGCAGAATACATTAGTGGGTCTTTGTACACACACAGAGAGTCTATGTACTGAGTACAGAGTCTAGAGAGATTCAACAGAGCTAACATGAATTAATTTTTATAAGAAAATGGAAGACATTTAAAGTTTTCACTCCTGAGAGAGAAGGGGTAGATAAGAAAACAGAGGAAACCATGGAGGAGAGCCCTGGAACATAGGAAAGAATGCAGAGGGCTCTTCATATTCTAAGTTGTTTGGCTGCAATGTAAATTCTGTCCACTGTTGCAAGCTTCAGTCAAGTCAGCTACACGGAAAATATTTTAATGAGTGTTTTTGTTTGTGAATATTTATTTGATAGGATAGCTCCGATGGTAAAGAAACCGCCTACAATGCAGGAGATCCCAGTTTGATTCCTGGCTTGGGAAGATTCCCTGGAGAAGGGGTAGGCTACCCACTCCAGTATTCTTGGGCTTCCCTTGTGGCTCAGCTGGTAAAGAATCCGGTTGCAATGTAGGACACCTGGGTTCAATCCCAGGGTTGGGAAGATCCCCTGGAGAAGGGAAAGGCTACCCACTCCAGTGTTCTGGCCTGGAGAATTCCATGGACTGCATAGCCCATGGAGTTGGACATGAATAAGCGACTTTCACTTTACTTTGCAAAGAAGTCCCCACCAGTGTATACTTCATCCCTCACGCTCTTTTTACAATGTGACATTGACACATGTCCATCAAGAAGTGGAGTCTATGCTCCTCCTTGAGCCTGGTGGATGGCTTATAAGTGCCTCACCCAGTAGAACGTGACGGAAGGAATGCTACGTGAATTCTGACGCTAAGTCCAGAATGGCAATATGGCTTCCATCTGGCTCCTGCTTTCTCACAGGAGGCCTCCCATGGAAGCATACCATCATTTTGTGAGAAAGTTCATGCATCATGGGAAGGTCATGGGTGTGTGTATTCTGAGCAACAGCCTCAGCTAAGCAACAAACAAGCATCAACCCCTAAACATGTGGGCATGCAAGCCTGATGATTCCTGTTCTTAGTTTTCGCATTTTCCAGGGCAGAGTCCAGACACTGTGCCGCAGAGGCAAGCCATCGCCACCATGTCCTAACTGACTCAAAAACACTATGGGAAGTAGTCAATGATTATTATTAATTTAAGCCACTAATTTTGGAACAATTTGTTATGCTGCAATAGATAAATAAAACAGCCTCACTTTCAGGATCTCCAGAAAATAATTAAAGAACTTTGTAATGAAATCTGGATTCATTCTCTCTTAAGCTTAAAGAATTGGGTCATATCTGTTTTCACGGCACTTGTTAGAACTCAAGTACTATTCTTTGAACTTTAAGAGTTCTGTAGCCTAAAAGAGTAAGGCTGCCAGTGCAAGGAAGGATGAGAGGTGTTTTGGTCTGAATGTTTGAGTGCCCATAAAATCCATAAGTTGAAATCCTAGCCCTTCAAGATGATATTAGGAGCCGAGGCTTTGGGGAGGTGCTTAAATCATGAAGGTGCAGTCCTCCTGAATTGAATTCATGTCTTATAAACAAGGCTTCAGTGACCCCTGGCCCCTTCCACTATCTGACAGTGACAAGTCGGCTTTCCAGAAGAGGGTCTTCACACAATCATGCTGTCAGCCTGACCTCACATGTCCAGCTTCCAGAACTGTGAGGGATAAATTCCTGCTGTTTATAAGTCTATGGTATTTCGTTATAGCGGCCAGACAAGACCAAGACAGGAGAGGCGTTGCTTTATATTTTAGGCATAAAAAGGTAGATCTCAAGGACAGCCAAGGAGAAGACAAGTGACTTGATACACTAAGGAATTGATTCCATATTATTAAATTCTTCACTCCTATTTCCAGGGCTACATCCCTGGATTTCCATAAGGAGAGGACAGAAAATTCTACAGTATGTGGAACTGTCAGCTTATGAGTGTGACTAGTGAGTTTTAAAATTGAACTCATTCAAAATGTCCTAACCTGGGGAGAGAAGTGGGAGGGGGGTTCAGGATGGGGAACATATGTAAATCCATGGCTGATTCATGTCAGTGTATGGCAAAAACCACTACAATATTGTAAAGTAATTAGCCTCCAAATAATCAAAATAAATGAAAAAAAAAAAATGTCCTAACCTAAAGCAATTTATTAGCTACCAGGATTGAAGGGCATTAATTCACCTCTGCCTGTGCTGGAGAATGGCAATCCTTACAGATGTGATCATATTCTCTGCAAACCTTGGAACATATTCATAACTTGGAGAATGTGTGTTTCAAATTAGACTCTCTTACATTTTGAGTGATTAATTTCATTTATACTTAACTATATGAAGCTCTTGATTCTTCTGTAAAAGAGAGCTGAAAATAAATTTTCTGGGCATCTGAGAGTTCTAAATTATCTCTAAAAATAATACTTTGATGAGTAAAGCAGAGAAAAAACACAAATTTCCTGTCATATACACAATAAATGGAAAATTCAAGTACATGGGTGTAGGAAAACAAAGGTCCATATTTTTTTAATAGACACATTTTTTCAGGCTTTGTATGAACTTGTGTTAAAAAGGCCTAATTGTTCTGCAATATTAGCAGGAGACAACCCCCAAACTGCAGGTGACACTTTGAATAGAGATACCAACTTTGTAATTGGTTACAATATCTCCATTTTAAATCTCTATGCTGACTGGTCCCATGAGAGATGGATTAGGGAAGATGCACTAACTTTGGGGTCCTATGTAAATTCTTGTCTTATTGCTTTGTAATTTGAAATTTTAATTTTCTTAAAAGGTAAAAATATCTTTCTAATATTACCTCATATATATTCTATATGTTGAGGAAAATATACAATAGGAGATTATTTGACCCAAATATTCAATGTAATTGGTCATTATTATCCTTAACCCTGTCAGCTAGGTGGATGCAAAATATAAGATTTTAGTGAACATGTCTACCGAGGCCATTTAAGGCCAGGTATTTGGTTATATGTAGGCTTTACTAGTTGGTCTGGTTTTTTTTTTTTTTTTTCTTTTTTCTTTTTAGTGCTTGAGCCAGCTTAGACAAAACTGTTTAATTGACAGTATACAACCTTCCAAAATATATTTTTATAAGAAAATGGCAGTAACTAATAATTTTTACAAACAGGTTTCTTAGTAAATTCCAGTGTACTTTAGACTCCTGTCCACTAAGACACAGCTCCCCCATTCTCCTGAGCAAACTCTTTTAACATTCACTAATTTTTTTAAAAAGACATGGAGCAAATAGTAATCCCCTCCTGTGACTCAGGGTAGGGTTTTCACCAAACTTGAGTTAATCAGCTAATGACAATGATGAAAACCATTGCTTTACTTTCGCCCCCTCTGCCTTCCCATCTTGTTCCCTTTGATCCTTAGTCCTATATGTAGAAACTATTCAAAACTATTCTTGGCAGAACACGATTGTTCATTTAAGTCTGAGACCTAAATAAGCCACAGACCAGTAAGGTTCCTGTTTTTGTCTTCATGCTCTCCCTAGCCTTGCTGCAGATCTGTCCTTGGTATCACTCTGCTGTCTGCCGTTAATTAGCAGGCCTTAATTTGTTTGTTTCTTCCTGAGGCACCCAGCACTGGACAGTTCTCCAGTCCAGGTTTTAAGCCTGTTTTCTGTCACTAAATATGTGAGTTTTGCCAGGTCACTTTACCTTTCTGGGCTTCAGACTCTTCTTCTGTTAAAAAAATAAAGATTGGACTAGGTTCTAAAACCCCTCTTCCCAATCAGGTTGCATATTAACTACAACCCTTATTGTAACATGCTGGGACTTTACAGGGAGGGGATGAGGACCATATTTAAAAATAAAAATGCCCACAGTCTGCAAGACAAATACTTCATCATCAGCCTATCTCGTATTTCATTTTTCAATAAAGAAAAACAAAAGCTTGTTATTTATAGTAAAATAGACATTTACATTCCTGTTTAGAGGGAAAAAAGCCTTCTCTCTTAACAAAGTTTTTTTGAAGTATATTCACTCAAAGCAGTGC
The DNA here is from genome assembly GCF_963930625.1 of Muntiacus reevesi. Classification (NCBI taxonomy): domain Eukaryota; kingdom Metazoa; phylum Chordata; class Mammalia; order Artiodactyla; family Cervidae; genus Muntiacus; species Muntiacus reevesi. Next base: position 2,681,598 of record NC_089255.1, on the reverse strand, counting down.
AGGGTGGATTAACATGTGGCTGTTGTATTTACATTATCAAAAAATGCATATATGTGTATCAGCTGGAACTGATTTTTCAAAGTTTCTCCAATATATTGTCAAAAAGATAAAAGCTGAAGAAGTGATTTAAATAAACTTTCTGCTAGCTTTCCTTATCAAGAAGGGAAAGAACAGTCTTGCATCTAGACTAAATCCGTATCTTGTCCTATGACGCAAAAGAATATTCTGTGCCCCCTTCATAAGCATTGCTGCGTCTGTCCCCCCTGACATGACAGAGTGCTTCCCCCTGGATTTCGTCCAGTCATCAGATTCATGGTTTCTGGCCTTTCATGAAGTTTAGTGAAACCAGTGTGCCACCGAAATAAAAGAGTTTATAATCTCTGGCACAACTTGTTTCAAGTCAATGCTGAATTCTCAGCTTTCTTCTCTCTTCTCAGCCCCAGAATCTGAATTAACCAGATAGCATCAGAGACCAGCAAAGATGTGGGAAGAAGATGACCACTACAGATGCATGGCGATATGGTCTTTGACATAGGTGGCAAGAGCAAGCCAAGGCAAGTTGCCCAGAAGGCTAGAACAATACGGTTCAGATGCTCCCAAAGAAGGAGCCTCTGAGCCAGCCCAGATCTTGTCAAGGCTGACTCTGGACAGAGCCACAGTCATTCGTCTTGACCAAGCCTCATTTTTACTCTCTGGTCCTTGCCAGTCACCTTCTCGCTCCCCAAGAGGCCTGTGGGTTATGGCCTTTGATTGGTTTCCAGAATGTATTTGCTGTCTCTGTCTAAACCTGACTGGTGAAATGAGACCCAGAATCAGCAAAGGAGTAATTCAGGCTTGAATTTGACAGTATACTGTTTGTCCCATGGTGGACATGATAGAAACCCACTGGGTAGAAAGAACCAAATGTTGGGTAGAAAAGAAGCAAACAGATCTTTTCCCAGTGAGACAGCATTTTCCTCTGCTGCTGCTAAGTCACTTCAGTCATGTCCGATTCTGTGTGATCCCATAGACAGCAGCCCACCAGGCTCCCCTGTCCCTGGGATTCTCCAGGCAAGAACACTGGAGTGGGTTGCCATTTCCTTCTCCAATGTGTGAAAGTGAAAAGTGATAGTGAAGTTGCTCAGGCATGTCCGACTCTTAGCGACCCCATGGACTGCAGCCCACCAGGCTCCTCCGTCCATGGGATTTTCCAGGCAAGAGTACTGGAGTGGGGGTGCCACTGCCTTCTCCAGCTTTGATCTGTTTTAATGCTGCATTTCTCATCTATATCCAGAAGAGGAATGATGCCCTGCATCACTAATGGTCTTTGAAAAAAAGGGTTTGCATGACCAAATAAGTTGAGGAAATTTTAGTTTAAACATATTTTTTAAAAATGTGTTTCCTGCAGAACTTCTTGGCCTTTGATATATTAATGTGTATTTGACTCATCAAGAATAATAGAATGTGAAGCATTTGCAAATCTTATTCAGTTGCAAATTATCTATAAAGACCACAGGGCTTGGTTTGAGAACTATTAGGGCAAAGGATACTCAGTGATGGGAATTAAACAAAAAGTTACACTTTTCAAGGTGCAGCAATCATCACTAATTCCACTTATTTTTATAAAGAAATACAATGATACTACCTGGGAACAAAATTACTTGCCACAAATTCAGGCTGGGTGTGTCTGGAAACGGGGAAACTGTCCCAGCTGAGGGAAGCCTTATAGTCTCAGGGCTCCCTTGGTGCTACCATCAAGTGTGGAGCTGTGGAGTCATTGAGCAGCTTGCCTAGACAGAAATCAGATATGTGCATGAAACTGAAGGCCAGAAGCTGAATCCTATCTTCCTGGAGAGAAATAAGAGGAGGTGTTCCTAGCAATAATCCTGTTTCATTTCTTCCTTTAATACAGACTCTTTAGACCACAAAATATCCATCACGACTCTCTTCGTTAACAAGAAGCATGATTTTGTTAAACCCAAGAGATGTCGCACTCAGATATAACTCATTTCTATCTTAAAGTGACTAATCATTACTCCAAGCTTTGGAAGCTATTGTTGGTAAAAATAGGTGCATGATGACTCCAGAATTTATACCTAAGAAGTGGCTTGAAGTGGTGAGTTGGTGGAAGGATGGAGGACTTGAAGCTGTGCCTGTCCTTGCACAATCTATCAAATTGGGGAAGACGTGGATTATCAGTAGTGATGAGTGGGAATGGGGAGGCTGAGAGGCAACACTGGGGCGGGAGTGCAATCTAAAGCACTCTTATGTCTTCCTGAGTCCCCTTCATTCTCACATGTAAACTACAAGGAGGAGACGGTAAGGTAGAAGAAAGGAGATGCAGAGGGAAGATGAAGGCAAGAGCTAGAAAAATAAATGGAGATTTCTACTTTTCCATGAGGGTGTTCAGAAACTGGAAAGAGCCTTAGAGGCCACGTGTCCCATTTCCTCTGAAAGAGCCTCTATCTTTCATTTATGGTCCTTCACTTTCTGGCCATTTGCTTCCAGTGACAGGGTGCTTATGCAGTTCTCAAAGAATCTCATTTAATTTTCAAACAACTCTAATTACTAGAGGGTCCGTTCTTACATTTGTTAAAATATCCGTCCTCGTTGTTCACTTCCATTTCATTAGAACAGTCTCCAGAATGTTCTAGTTTTAGAACATTCTGAACAAGAACATTTCCTTCCTGGCCTCCTAAACTATATAGAAAAAGTCCTCAACATGACTCTCCTAAATGTTTACAGACAGTTAGCATGACCTCACTGCTTCTTTTTCTGCTCCAAATATCACTAGCGCAGTCACGCGCTCCTCAGATGTGATAATCTGAGAAGCTCCTCCATTCTTGTTAGTTGACCCCGGACACGGCAGGTATCCAATGCTCTTAAAACTTGGTATGAAGTATATGCAATCAATGTACAACATGCAAGTCATGCTGTTGTACCTGAAGATAGCACTTTCGGGGAACTAGGATCTTTGGAGATTTGGTAATGCTAATCTCCTTACAGGGAAAAAAATGATTAGACTTTTCTATATTGGAGTGGACCACATGGAACCAGTGGCAGCCAGTGGACCTGCTGCCTCAGAACTCATCTCCATCTCATAGTCTCAACCCTGCCGGATAGCCCCTCACTGTGCCTCTTCCCTTGTTCCAATCGGTAGTATTCTCTGCCCAAGGTTCTTCAGCCGCTCCTCATCTGACAGTGGTATCCCCCAGTGATCTCAGTGCAAGAACATTCTGAAGCTACATACACATCAACACAGATACCCAACAGTTTGTGTGTATTATGTATGTCTGTGTGTGTCTGTGAGAGAGAGAGAAAAAGAGAATTATTTTTTATTATTAACATGAAATAATTTGCTTTAGACTCAGATATAAGGAAACTACTTGTTTCTCTGAACCAATATATTTTTTTAATGGATTGACAATAAGAGATTCACATTTAACTGATAGCTTAGCGTCCATTTTACAGTCCAGGTTTTATGACTATATAAGCTTTTATGGCCTGCATGAATGCATACTTACCTACCACCCTAACAGTCTCTCGCAGATGGTTTTAGCAAAGTAGGTAACAACTTAGATTCTGCTCTAATAAGGCCCTTGTGAGAGAAGAGCAAAGCAAGTTTTCTTCTCTCCAAGGTACTTTGCTTATATAATTAATATCTACATAATTTGAAAAGGAAAGTGGTTAGATGTCACAGGACCAGTAGAAAAAAATATTTTGGTAACTTTTCAGGATCTGAAAATAAGAGAAAGAAAAAAGAAAAGAAACAAGAAGGGAGAGGAAAAAGCAAGAAAAAATCCTTTGAATAAAATGAACAAATAAAACTCATTTCTGCTGGTGATGCAACTATAACTCATTTTCATGTGTCTCATTTGTAATACGGTTGGCAGTTGGCTAAACTGGCGCATATTAAAGTCACATTAGGATTAGAAAATTCTCCTGTGATGTGTTTCTTATTATTTGTTGGTTCTTTCTGATTTTTAGTTTTCCTAGCTCTTTGTAGTTAAACATCACTGTACAAAGGATACAAATGGACCTTTGCAGGGGAAAGAGGACGTATGGCACTGTTTAAAAACTATAACCAGACATATCAAATCACAAGGATCCCCACAAGCCACTCGGTTAAGTGGGTGCCGGAATTCAAATGAAATATGGGCATTTCCCAACAGAATTACTTTTTTTTCATTTTGAAAAGTGTTCAGTTCTGTTCAGTTGCTCAGTCATGTCCAACTCTTTTCGACCCCATGAACCACAGCACGCCAGGGCTCCCTGTCCATCACCAACTCCCAGAGTTTACCCAAACTCATGTCCATCGAGTCAGTGATGCCATCCAACCATCTCATCCTCTGTCATCCCCTTCTCCTCCTGCCTTCAATCTTTCCCAACATCAGGGTCTTTTCAAATGAGTCAGCTCTTCGCATCAGGTGGCCAAAGTATTGGGGTTTTAACATCAGCCCTTCCAATGAACACCCAGGACTGATTTCCTTTAGGATGGACTGGCTAGATGTCCTTGCAGTCCAAGGACTGCAGTCCAAGACTCTCAAGAGTCTTCTCCAACACCACAGTTCAAAAGCAACAATTTTTTGGCGCTCAGGATTCTTCACAGTCCAACTCTCACATCCATACATGACCACTGGAAAAACCATAGCCTTGACTAGATGGACAAAGTGTTAGGTTTTAGCAACTCTCCTCACTCTCTTGCATAATGCTACATACCCAATATTATCAAGGAAAGTTGAGAAGTGAATATCTATCATAAAAAATTTCTGAATTCAGTGATATCTATAGCATCCATCTTTAACAGAAAACAGATTAATAAGTGTTCTGTTCAAAATTCAATATAAAAGTTTGATATAAAGAATTGCCTTGCCTTAAGACAGTTATAAGGTATAAACATCTTTGGTCCAAGTAGCATTATAATGACATATAAAGAGATATTGATATTCCACCATATTACGGCTCTATTCTATAATGAAAGAGAAAAACCTGCTCTCTTTTAATCTTCCCACTTTGTATGAATAGACGGGGAAGCACAGATGGATCATTATTAAATGAATACACAAGAATAAATAAAATGAGTATGTCAGCAGTCAGGGAGTGGACTGGCCACCTCATGGCTATATTCTATTCAAGACTGCTGATTCCTGTAGGAAACATCAAGGTGATTTTGCTGATGCTGCTTCACAAAGAAGGCCTGCACAGCGGAATGTAGGGGAAACTTGGCTTTCATTTGGTAAATTCAAGCTGTGTGGACAATCAATCTGAACTATTCTGAACCATTTCTCTTGACATCAAAGTTTTCCCACAGTTGCTTGAATCATCCTTTTGATTTGGCTTCACCTGTCCTTTACAGTCTAGGATTTTAAAAAATGTTTTTCTAAACTGAATAGGAGGTAAAGTTTCTGCTACAATGATTATTAATATTCAAATCAAAGAATTTATATTTAACCTTGAAATCCAGTAATATATATTTTTGTTTAAAAAATGACTCATCCATTAAATTATACTAAGACCTCTGAGAGTAGATTGCTTTGGTAAAATGCAGCTAATTCTTCCAGGAGTAGCTAATTAAATGGCTTAAAAATACATAAATGACAGCTACAATTGATGCTTTAAAATCAACTGAAAACAGAATACTTGCAAATATTTATTAAAAATCAAGCATAACTAAGCATAACGTGCTTTCATTATTCTCATTTGGAAATAGAATAACTGAGGCAAAGCAGTGCTTTTGAACAGAGAAGCCTGAATAACAACCACAGTAGTTTCCTATTGCTGCTGTAATCAATTATCAAACTTAAAAGCCATACACATGTATTATCTTAAGAGTTCTGGAAGTCAAAAGTCCAAACTGACTTTTGCTGAGCTAAAATCAAGATATCAGCAGGCCCGCATTCCTTCTGGAGGTTCTCAGGGAGAATCCTGTTCCCTTGCCTTTTCCAGCTTCTAGAAGTCAACTGCATTTCTTGGCTAAGGGCCGGCTTGAAAGCCACAGCACAGCATCGTCAAGCCCTCTCTCCCTTTCTTTTTCCCTCTCCTCCTCCCTCCCCAGCTCTTTCTCTTTTGCTCTCACATCTAGCTTCTGTTCTCAAACCTCCTTCTCCTACCCTTCTGCCTCCTTCTTCCATTGTTTTTAAGGACGCTTGTGATTACATTGGGCCACCTGGAAAACACAGGTTAATCTGCCTAACTCAAAATCTTCATGCAATCAGATGTGCGAAGTGCTTTTGTCATGTAAGTTCTGGGGATGAGATGGGGACATCTTTGAGGGGCACTCATTTTCTACCACAACCACTGCATTAACTGGCATCCCAAAGTCACTGAGTCAAGAAAGCTGAGCCAAGACAAGATTCAGGGCTTCTGTTTCTTTACATAATAATATTTTTTTTTTTTTTTGGTCATATTGTGAGACAGTCATGGCAAAGGAAAATATTTTGAAAAAAGTGTCTACTCAAACCAACTGTGGTATCACAGTCTGGCCCAGTAAATATTTGGGGAATTAATGAATAAGTGCTAATAGATGACCCATTTGACTTAATCAGTCAAATATTCAGAATATAACGACTACCTATTAACTGCCTAATACTTTGATATGACCTGTAAGTACAACAAAGTGGCTTCTAGCATTTCCCCCTTCTCTCAAGAAGCTTAAAATCCCACTACAGAAATCAAAACCATGGTGAGGTACCGTCTCACACTGGTCATCATCAAAAAGTTTACAAATAAATGGTGGAGAGGATATGGAGAAAAGAGAATCTTCCTACACTGTTGGTGAGAATGTAAACTGATGTAGCCACTATGGTAAACAGTATGGAGGTTCCTCAAAAAAACTAAAAATAGAGTTGCCATATGATCCAGCAACCCCACTTCTGGGCGTATATTCAGACAAAGCTATAATTCACAAACTTACATGCACCCCTATGTTCAGAGCAGCACCATTCACAACAGCCAAAACATGGAGACAACCTAAATGTGCACCAACAGATGAATGGATAAAGAAGATGTTTTCTATATATGTAAGATGGAACACCATTCAACCATAAAAATGAATGAAATAAGGCCATTTTCAGCAATATGGATGGAAAGAAATTATCATACTAAGTGAAGTAAGTCAGAAAGAGAAAGAAAAACACCATATGACATCACTTGCATGTGAAATCTAAAGCATGACACCAGTGAACCCATCTACCGAACAGAAACAGAGTCACAGACATGGAGAGCAGACTTCCGGTTGCCACAGGGAGAGGGGACGGGAGAGGAAAAGACTGAGATTTTGGGATCAGCAGTGCCAACTACTACATACAGGATGCAGAAGCAGCAAGGCGCTACGGGGGAGCGCAAGGAACAATATTCAGTGTTCTGTGATAAACCATGATGAAAAAGGATATCAATAAAGAATGTATATATATAATATATATATATATATTATATATGTATATCTGAACCATTTTGCTGAACAGTGGAAAGTAAAACAACATTGTAAATCACCTATATTTCAATTTTTAAAAAAAATCACATTTCACAGATAACTTTACCTTGTATGAAACTTTTCAAAACACTACCAAACTGATAAATAAGAACTAAACTGCATTTAGGGGGTTGCTGTTCCTGCTGTGAAATTGGATAATAATTTTCAAAACTGAAGAATCAGTGGGATCCATACTGCTAAAAAAAAAAGTAGAGTCTAAGGAATGACAGTGTTTACCAAGAAGACAAGAAAACACAGTAGTAGTGTCTGCAAAAATAAATAAATAAAAGAAAGTAAAAACTCACTAATGATATTAAGAAATACACATGGACTGTGGGACAGATTAGGAAAGAAAACTGAGATTCAAAAATTCACCCATTCAACAAACGTTTATTTTTTGAGCATTTATTATGAGCCAGGCACTATGCAGATGCCAGAGAAAAAATACTGAAAAGCTCATAACCTGAAGGTAACACAACACTGTAAATTAAGTAATACTTCAAGTTTTTTTTTTAATGGTTTAAAAAGCTCAGAGCTTATATTTTATACTGTGACATTTTATCTTCTTGCAATTGCAACTTTTAATTACAGCTTAAAATTAGGTGGAGTAATCCTGACCCAATTGTTACCCTATGAAAAGTGTTAGCACTTTTAGGATCAAGCTTATATATAAACTAGAATTTAGAAAAGAGAAGACAACTTGAGTAGAAGTCCAGACTTTACAAGTACCATGTTCTGGATAGGCTGTCTTCCCTTAAATTTATGAAGTTTGTACCTTAAATATACATACTTTCTCATACTAAATATAAAGCTGATAATCATGCTGGAGCTCTCAGAATCTCTGCAGCGAAATAGGGAAGGCCAGTAGCAGGGCTGCTGGTTGCAGTGCTTCAGATGTCAAATGAGTCCAGAATTGTGCCAGCTTTATGTTCAAATGAAATGAGACTGCTAAATAAGATAATTGAAATGCTAGAGCTGGGAGCAGCCTGAATGAGTCAGAATAGCCCTCCAAATGCAAAGACTCTGATGAGGATGGGACTTTCATCCTCTTTAGAAAAAGTGATTTTCTTAGGAAAAAGAAGAGCGTAATAGCAAGAGGCAGATTTTATACAATTCAATTGAACACATTTATGGAAGAAGGGAAGTAGTCGAGGTAAAAGGAGCGCTAAGAAAGATGCATAAAGTTCAGAAAGTAAAAACTGAAAAGAAGATATCAAGGTTGCTAGAAACACAGAAAGCATTCATTTTGTCACTTTTATACCATACTATTGTTTGGAATTTTATATTAAGCACAGATTAGTGGGAACTAATTAAATAATAACAGTTTTCCCCTTAAATTTAATGACCTAACTTAGATATTTTGACCTGAAGAGTATAATGATATGGTTATTTGAAAAGATTAGTTCTTTGGGTACTACTGGATTTTGAAAGACAGGTAAACTCCTATTTACATAAGACCATAGAGAAATCGGAAATAAAGTTATTTAAGCTCCCAATATTTTCTAAAAATGAAATACAAAAATCTTTGGAAATGGATTTAAAATTTTTATACCTTGGTCAGTAGAGAATACCATAGCTATTTTAACACTTCCTGGGAGGTTTGGCATTATCTAATGTTAAATCCCACATGAGGTTGACAGATGGTGATGATCTTTTGCTCTGAGACAATTGACTCTATCATACAATTATTTTAAAACTCTTCTCTTTTGTTTTCTCTCTCTGCTCTAGTCTTACTCTCTTTAGTGCCTAGGTTTCCTACATGCTTCCAATCTGCTGTTGTGTTAATACTGTATGTGCAAATGTTTACCCGAAGGTCTAAGATTAGGTCCATATCTCCACTGAAGAATAAAAAAAAATAATACTTGGGCCTGATACCACTTATTTTTGATATGTTTGTCCAGAAGTTATAGTCACTTATTTCTGGTTCCATAAACTGTGAACCAGGAAAAGTGTTATTTTCTTGGGAAATTATTTGTAAATAAGATGTTTCCAAGACCAAGCAAAAAGTGTACTTCTCTAAGGGTAGATATAATGAAATTCAATGAAAGAATTTTGTCATTTTCTTAGAACCTGGTGGACTTTTATATGTAATAGAATAAAATTTAAAAAGTAGTAAGCATGCAGAGAAGTCATTGGCATTTTCATTTTTTAAAGCATTCTATTAGAGTGGAAGTCCAGTGGTTTAGACAATATTTGCTGTAAGTTGTGACTGTTGATCAGGAATTCATATTAAAATCACCAATAGAGAAGGTTTCCTGGACATACAATCTCTGCAAACATAGGCCCCCATGCTTAGGAAGGTCCCACACTTGGCTTAATGCTCTGCTGTTGCCATCCTGAGGTCCTTAATCATTATATCTTTAAATGTGTGTTTATCAGTGAAGTCCTATGGAACAATGGCGCCCGTGCATGATGTGTATGTCTTGTTATCTGTTGCTTCCTCGCTTGCCTATAGTGTTTGCAGTGCTCCATGAGCATAGAATTTTGGTGGAGTTCAGGGGAGTTCACTGAGACTGTGAATATTATTGGGGAGGTATATTTTAAAAAATCTTTTCCCAACCCATAAAACCTTTCCTCAAAGGGAGAAGAGGGAGAAAGAAAAAAAACCTTTTTTATTAAGTAAGAATTCAACCAAAATGTGATGCAAGTCACAGGCAATGCACTAGGGACACTGCAAAGACAGAAAGAAATTTCACCTTTTTTTACAGCCAAGTAAGAGACAATTCTTCCCTGGCAGCTCAGTCGGTAAAGAATCTGCCTGCAATGCAACAGACCCTGGTTCAATTCCTGGTCAGGAAGATCCCCTGGAGCAGGAATAGGCTACCCACTCCAGTATTCTTGGGCTTCCCTGCTGGCTCAGATGGTAAAGAATCCGCCTGCAAGGCGGGAGACCTGTTCAATCCCTGGGTTGGGAAGATCCCCTAGAGGAGGGCATGGCAACCCACTCCAGTATCCTGCCTGGAGAACCCCCATGGACAGAGGAGCCTGGTGGGCTATGGTCCACGGGATTGCAAAGAGTTGGACAGAACTGAGCGGACGAAGAACAACACAAGAGATAATTACAAGATAAACAAAAGCTAATCCTCAAGTAAGAGGAGTTGGCAGCACTATTTGTCATATATAGCTCCTCTTAAATTCACCTGAAAACTGGGATGAATTTGACATTAAATATTTGGTTTCATCCAAAGAAAAAATAAATTTCTCATATCTTTGCCACAGGAGGTAGTTTGGGAGAGGAAGCTGAAGCTAGGCAGCCTATCCTCCTGTAGAAACTTGGAGCTAGGGGACTATTTCTTGAAGATTCCATTTCAAATGAATATGCTCAGGTCTTTGAGAAAGACATTCCTTGAGTTAAAGAGCTGGCAAAAGGATTGTTTAGCTTCTAAAATATTTATATACATTTCAAGGGGACAAAAGAAAGAACTTGCAATGGCAAGTTTTCTAAAGTAAATGCTCTCAGAAAAGAGAGGGAAGAGGTCTCTCCCTGTACTTTCAACAGGGAGAACTAAGCCTCTTATTTTTTATTTGTTTTTGCTTTTGCAACATGACTGTGTGTGTGTGTCTGTGTGTGTGTGTGTGTGTGTGTGTGTGTGTGTGTGTGTGTGTGGAGGGAGAGCGGTTCTGACAGCCCCAAGAGACTATACTTTCTGTTCAAGCCAAAAATTGCAGAACGTAAGTAATGGAGATCATGGAATCATATAATTTCCTTTCTTACTTGTGTTACTTCCCAGTGTTCCCCAAACACTTAGGCATAAAACAGTGATGTATTAGGAAAGAGAAAGTTAAAGCTTTTCAGGAGTCCTTTTCTTTTCAGTCTATCTTTGCTTCTCAGTAAGTGGAAGGTGAGAGTATTGATAGAATGTGTATACAACAAAACTGAAGGAATAGTTGAATTAGTTTGTGAGGTTTTCCACTCTTCTGATAAGAAAAAATACATATGCATGTATAAGCTATGGAGCTGAAATAAGTTAGACACCCTTATATTTGTATTTAAAACTGGCATTGTGCAATATAAACAATAAAATTCATTTGAATGATTAAAAATTTTGTACTTTAAAAAATAACAACCTTAATAAAAACTATCATGGCAACTAAAGAGATAAAGAGACAAGGGGAATAAAGGAAAAAGCTTTATAGTATTTAGTATTTTAGTACTTTTAATGGCATTTCTCCCTGCTTTTTGAACAAGGGACTCTGCATTTTTGCTCTGTGGGGAATTCTGTAAATTATGCAGCTATCTCTGATCACTGATGGAGCTTTAAAGAACAAATTTCTCAGATCTAGGAAGTCACAGTCTAGAGACAGAGACCACCAGCATTTACCCTTAAAATTTTTTTTAAATGTGAAGTAGAGGATTCTGATGAGTAGCTCTGACTAAGAAGCACTACTATAGGTAGTTAGGAGAAGACAGTGCTGCCTAGAGTGGTCAGGAAAGGTTTAATGAAGAAGAATTGCATAGAGCCTTAAAGGAAAACTAAAATTTGGCTAAGCATAGTTTAAGTGGGATGGTATGAAGGCAAAGAATCTAATGAATAAAAACATGAATAGTGTGTCAAATACAGTGTTGGAAGGGAGGGTAGGGAAACAATTTGTTTTGGGCAAAAGAAACAGGTGAATCATTAAGTAGTCAAAGACTTTTAGTGTGAGATCTATTGTTGAAACATTAGAGAGAACAGAACACTTCTAAGAAATGGAGTTGGTACCTCATGCAGAAGAGAATGCTGAAATGATAGGTGGGAAGCAGGAAAGACAGTAAGTATGATATCACAGAGCTCCAGGTAAGAGCTGACAAGGGGCAACATCAGCAAGCACTTTTAAAAATAAAATTTAACAAATATAAAAACTCAAAAGCCAATGGTATGAAAAATATCAGCTAAGGTACAGTTAACTACTTGAACACTAGTCAAAGCAAACTAACTGGCATGTCTTCAGCATGTGTTAGAGGACGAAAATTATTTTGAAACAAATTTTTAATTAGAGTCAATTTATATTTAAAATATATAAAGTGTATATGAAAAAACAATTTCAAATTATTGGCAGGGTCCCTTTTTGCTCATAAACTTGACCATGATTTTGAGGGGGGCATCTCATGACCATTTTATCCCATGGAGCTGAGCATGTCCATTCTCAGGTTTGGCAAAGATTTTGTTGACAGGCCACTCAATGTGCTGTTACTGGACTAGGCCATAAAACAATATCCAAAATTCTCTGGACCACCTGTCTTACTAGCCTCTTGGTCCAGGAAAACATTCCCTCTTGTTGCTTTTATCTAGAGTTACACTGTTATCATCATCGATCTCATAGGGAACTATATATTATTCTATCAGAGGCCTCAGTCACACATTTGGCAGTGTGAAAAACAGCAATTTTGTAAAACAGGTGAAATACAAAGAACATAGCCAGCAGTATTAGTAAAGTCACAAGTAAGACCTCAGAGCTTCCATTAGATGTAGCCCAATATATCTCAGGTCATTTGACTTAGTCTACTCTGTACAAATCTTCATCTTTCAGGGAAATTATACATTAGCACCACCGTCTATAAGGCACATAGCCCAGTTTTCTAGTGTTACTAGACTGATTATCTTTAGTATGATTTAACTGTTTCCAACACAGAGGAGACTTTAACCCTAAATTACCATAGCCTAGTGTTATCTATATAAATCTATCCCATAATTGTGGGAAATTTTTTCCTCCTTTGCTGAAACATTTTTTGTTGATCTGATTGAGCTTGAGTAATAAGAAAAAGCTCAAATTTATGGCCAGAATCAGAGCAGGCATTATTAATTGGCCCGGTGAGGGGATTCCATCTAGTAGTATCACAGTGACCTGAATAGGACTATACTTTTTTTTTTAAAGTAAATTTCCTCAGGGCCAACCAGTTAGAGTCTTGTAGTAGAGAAATTTACCAAGGTAACCCAGAACTAGATACAGGTAATTGGCCACAAACCCAACAATTGGATTGATTTCTAAAACTAGCATAGGATCAGGGCTATGATAGAAAAGCATTTGATTTATATGCAAAGGTCTAAGAAGTCAAGAAAACATTATAAATGATCATACGAATCAGGTCCAGCATCTTGGACAAGCTGTCTACCTCTGATGTCGTTGTCTTCTCATCCTGGTGTACTGTAGTTTCTCCTGTTTGAGCATCATTTTAAGGTGAGATCAGGTCAGCTGTCTTCTCTATAGACCAATCCAGTGTAGGGGCCCTTGGAAGTGGGAATTAATCTAAGAGTTAATTTCCCTTCAGTTTCATTGTGCATGAGCTAGTTAAGAGTACCTGATAAAAAGTCCTTCCATCCAGGTTGGAGACAGTCCCTTAAATTATGTCTTTTTCCAGTCCTGGTTGCAGGTCATGAGGCATCTGATCTTCATCCAAAGATAGATTATTGAGATAAGGTTCAGAAACAAACTTAGGGTGTGCTTTAAGAATTTAATTAAATTTTGCATTAATATCACATAACAGCAAAGAACTATCCAAGAAATGAGTCTTACTACATGCAGACCTCCATTAACAAATTGGGATTTAACATTTTTTGAAATATCTTTTTCTCCCTAAAGTTACCCTCATTTTTATCAAATAAAACCAAATTAAGGCTAGTTTGTTTGCAAAATAGGTCTGTTTTCACTAATTTTGGTCTGATGATTTATATAACCATAATTGATTATAGATTTTTTATTTTGCTGAAACACTTATGGAATCTCAGACTGAACTTTTAATATAAACCAGGGCTGGGAAACTCACACCAAAGGCTTATCACAGATTTTGCCTAACAAATCTAGGTGAACTCTTCCCTTTTAAAGGTCTCAAAAATTCCTTGAGATTTTTGTACCTGTTAGTGAGATAACCTTCCTAGCTCACTTGATAAACTTACTGGAAACCTAAGAGTTTCAAATTTCTGGAGGAGTCAGATAGAGAGAAAATATAATTGCTTTGTTTATAACGTATAATTTTACCAAATTATTTTCATAATTAGTTTGAGAGGAAGGTTTTCCCTACTCCCGGAAAACACAAGATTCAAACCTGTAATTTTTCAGATAGAAACCATAAAAATTATGAGCATATTCGCTGGTTCATTCAGTCCTTTGTTAACTTTCGTGAAGTCATCAGGTTTCTCATTAGAACACCAAGACATATCAAGATGTTAAGAACTCCATATAATTTCTAGGATATCTGTATTAGTAATTTTACCATACATTATAACATGAGCGGATTTATTGCTCATTTGATAATCTTTTTCATGTAATTTAACCAACCAAATAAACACAGTTTAATATCTTTCTTTGGGATGTTTCAGGGGCCCTATGAAGCACCACAAAGTTAGCTAGAGGTCAAAGGAACTTCAAAAGAATTCGATTTAGGAAGTTTTATTGAAAAGATCAATTAAAAGCATTTAGAACATTAGGTCAGATTTAGTCAATGCTGATGGCTGTATCATTTAGCTTGTTGATATGTCACAATGGGTGTAAATACCAAGGCTCCAGGTCTAGTGAAAGTCAGCTCAGCCATCTTGGACCGAACTGGCTCTAACCAGTTTTCTTATGACCCTGTCATTCCTAACAAAATCCATTTATCTAACTAATTGTAATCCAATTTTAGAAAATCCTGATCATGCATAACTCTTTTTAGTATTTTTCATATCTTTTTTTTTTTTTTTTTTTTTACTGAAAGCACACTTCCTGCTTTCCTTTAGCAACCAAGAGCTAATTTTTATATTAGCATTTCATCGATTGGTGAGTGTAAATACCAGTGATAATTTCTAAAACCCTTGCTTTCTTAAAACATTTTAGGATGACATCAAACATTATTCATTCATAGTCCCAAATCTCTTTAGTTTTTCTGTAAAAGGAAATCAGTGTTTAGTAGTAAATGTTTCAAAATCTTATTTCATTTGGAAATGACCTAATTATTTAATAGACTTCCAATACTTAGTTTAGCACAACCCTTAGAAATTCAAGTTACGCCAATCTGGGGAGACTATTGTAGACAGATATTCTTAAAGAATAACTATTCCTAATAGAGTTTATATCCAAGCTCATACCTCATTTACATTTTTTAGAAGTTTTTTTCACTCAAGGTAATTTTCTTGTTGACAAACTCGTAACAGGTATAATATTTAACTTATATTAAACCTAGGTACAATGAAAATATTCTACTTGATGTTAATTACTCTAAGACATGTCTATATTAGATAGGTCAGCAAACAAACATTAATATCAGGTATTTAATACTGAATATTTCCCAGTTCACCTGAACCTGGAATTTATTGTTTAATTTATAATTATTTGACTTGTAAGTGCTTACCTTTTCTTAAGCCAATTAAATAGAGCTCATTTACAAATTAACCTAAAAAATATTACCCAGAGACAAAGACATACCAAGACATATTTAGACAGACACAGAGCAAGATCTAGCTTCATTTTCTAAGTTTGGTCATGAATTAGATATTATAATATAAAATTTAAATAAATAACATTTTTAAAGGCTTTTTTCCTTTTACTCTCAGTCTCAGGAGTTAGAGATGGTGTAGACAAGTGTTCCTGAGAACCCTGGTCTCAAGGCACAGGGAAAGAAAATCAAGTTCTAGCAAAACGGCGGCAGGTCTAAATGGTGGCCAGACAAAGCAAAACGGCCGTCACAAATCACAACACAGAACAGAGTTAAAACACACACATATAAACCTGGCAGTCCTCATCAGACACCCCCTTAAATACAAGAATACAGTCTCTCAGAAAACCTTCTATAGAGACGCAAAACTTCAGATGTCTTCAAAGATTTCAAAAGGAGGAAAGGAAGCCAGGTTGAAAGAAGAAGGGGGAGGAGGCAGGAGAGGGGGGCAAAAGGGGTGGGCTTACAGACGTCTCCTGTCACCTGCAGACACCCAGGCGTTACGGCACTTTTCCCTGGGCTTCCAGAGAAGGGAGGACTGGAACTCGGCCCTACCAGAAACCAGACCAGAAAATTCGAGTTCTCTGCCAAGAGGAGGTGATCAGTCTCCAATTCTCAGCTCAAGCTGATGCCCTTTGACCAGATTCCTGCATCCAGGACCAGGGGACTAGAAAAATGGGAAGGATAGGAATGGCTAAGGAGAGGAAAAAGAGAGGGAAGGGGAGAGAGGTCAATAAAGTCTCTTGTTCCTCACCGGTCGGGGCACGCTGGCCAGTTGTCCGCGTCAGGAGGAGACCAGGGACAAAAGGGTCCCAGTTGCGGCCGCTGGGTCTGGTCCATTGGCAGGCAAGCTGGCCCCTGAGTACCTGAGTGGTCAGGATGTCAGTCTCAGCAAAGAAGAGTCCCCACCAGAGTCGCCATTTGTTGTAGGAAGGGGGACCCCTTCCAGGGCCCGAAACTGGGCTCTTGTCTAACACTCGGAAATGAATTGTCCGAGGAGACACAAGCTGACAAAGCAAGAGATTTTATTGGGAAAGGGCACCCGGGTGGAGAGCAGGAGGGTAAGGGAACCCAGGAGAACTGCTCTGCCGCGTGGCTCTCAGTCTTGGGTTTCATGGTGATGGGATTAGTTTCCGGGTGGTCTTTGGCCAATCATCCTAATTCCGAGTCTTTCCTGGTGGCGCACGCAGCGCTCAGCCAAGGTGGATGCTAGCAAGAGGGATTCTGGGAAGTGGACGGACAGGCAGGGTCTCCTCTAGACCTTTCCCGAACTCTTCCGGCTGGTGGTGGGTTATTAGTTCCCTGTTCCTTATCAGGATCTCCTGTCATAGAACAACTCATGCAGATGGTTACTATGGGGCCTGGCCAGGGTGGGCGGTTTCAGGCAGTGTGCTTCCCCTAACACAAGGGTGGGCTCCTTCGATGGCCCTCTGAGCAAAACTGGACCAGACTGGACAATGACCCTAAGAATGAAGTTGAAATAACAGAAGCAATAAATAATATGATGGAAGATTAACAGGATTTGTTGACTGATTACAAATGACTATGAAACAGTGGAATCAAAAACTGGGAGAATGACGTGTCGAAGAAAAAAGTTAAAAGACTTCAGAAGTAAATCAGGTTTTAGGAAAGGTGAATTTAATATAACTGTGGAGCAAGTTCATGGAAATTATTAAGTGCCATTGTTACCAGTCGTACAGTCAGAGGTCAGAAGAAGAAATTGTGACTTTGGTAAAGTCTAATAGTAGGGGTTTTATTTAATCTGGATAGGAAATGAAGTTATAGAAATAGGTGAACCCTCCAAAGGAAAGGGGGCTTCCTTGGTAGCTCAGACGGTAAAGCGTCTGCCTATAATGCGGGAGACCCAGATTCGATCCCTGTGTCGGGAAGACTCCCCTGGAGCGGGAAATAGCAACACACTCCAGATTTCATGCCTGGAAAATCCCATGGTCCGAGGAGCCTGGGGGCTACAATCCATGGGGTCACAAAGAGTCGGACACGACTGAGCGACTTCACTTCACTTCACTTCCAAAGTAAAAGCCTTAAACAGAGAGGATCTTAGCAAAAACTGACAGAAGTGGTTACCAAAGGCAGAGAAGACTAATTCAGAGAGGTATTAAGAAATCCAGATTGATAGAGAGTCACAGAAACCAAGTGAATATTTTGTCTAAAATATACATTCACTAGACAGCTAATTGCTGTGTCTAAATGCTGTACACATCTTTACAATGATCTTCTTTCCTGATGCTTTTATCTGCTTCCTTTTAATTACATGTTCATTTTGATAATATTCTAACGTTTGGGGTTCTTTTTAGGAGAGCTCTTATTTATCTTTTATTGCTCAGAGTATTTATGTTGATGCTCTTATGATGAGAGCATTTATGATGAGAAAGACAAGGTCGCATTTTAAATGCTTATTAATATTTATTATTGTCACAAAGCAAGAATATTCAGCATTATTAATAGCCCTATCACCTGAAAATCCCTTGGAAATATTATCAGTTATATTTCTTGATACAATTTCTTCAATGTCATTTTATGTTATGTCCCTCATAGATATTAATGTTAACATTTAGAAGGGGAAGATTAAAAAAAATAGTACATAGACACAAAAGATAAAACATACAAAAATAATCTTAACAAGTTTTGTGAAAGTCCTTCTCAGTGACACACAAGTATACTTGATAAATTAAAAGATTCCTTGTTCTTGAATAAGATGAATAAAGATCATACAAATATGACTTCCCCATAGATTATAAATGTAATGCAACTCCGGTGAAATTAGTAATCCTTCCCCTCCCACCCCGGAACTAACAAGTTGGTTCCAAACTTGCTATGAAACCCCTTCTGAAGTGGTCAGGAAAGGCTTAGTGAAGAATAATTTGAGATGAAATGAGATAAGAAAAATAAGACAAATGAAGGAAGAACTACTGCATTAGATATTTAAACTGAAATCTCTAGAATTCAAACAATGTGATACTGGCACATCAATCCTTAGAGTCACAGAACAAAATAGAAAGTCTAGAAAGACATAGCATGTGGAAATTTAGTATATGTTGAACATGGTATCTTAAAGCATTAGGGGAATAGATAATTTAATAAATGATTTGGAACACCTGGATAGTCTGTTGGAAAAAGATACCTTAACTCACATACACAAGAATAAACTGCAAATAGATCAGTGATCTAAATGTTAAAAATAAAGCAAAACTATAAAAACACTAGAAGAAAACACCAGTAAATTCCTTCAAGGCCAGAATGTAAGGAAACATTTCTAACTATGACTCAAAATCCAGATGTAACAAAAGATACAATTAGCAATTTGAACAACGTTGTTGTTGCTATTTAGTCGCTGACACTTTTGCGACCCCAGGGACTGTAACCTTCCAGGATCCTCTGTCCATGGAGTTTCTCAGGCAAGAATATTGGAGTGGGTTGCCATTTCCTTCTCCAGCGGATCTTCCTGACCCAGGGATCGATCCCATGTCTCCTGCATTGGCAGGCGGGTTCTTTACCGCTGAGCCACCGGGGAAGCCTCTTGAACTACATTAAACAATAATAAAATAATGAAATCTGTTGTGTATAGGAAGAAATCTGTTACATATAGGAAATCTGTTGTTCATAGGAAACAGTAGAAGTTATAGAGGATGGGATAGGATTTCACTGGTTACACCACCTTACATAGTTTTGAATTTTGAGCCATATTAATGTTTTATTTAATAATAAAGTTAAATACCAAAGGATAAGAGGATCCAGAATCCAATTCAAACAGAAATAAATGAACTCAGCTATATGAAATAAATAACATAACCATACAGAAGGTAATAAAAAAGAATCAAGTAAATTTTAAATGTGAGCTCCCTGACTGACACATTGAGAAGGACATAATATCCCTTACATAGTACTCCTGATGAGAAATGTGATTAAAAAAAAAAAAACTGTAAAGTTCCTTATTGGGACAGTTGATGAAATTAAAATATGAATTGTGTATTGATGAATACACAATGATGTATTTTGAATTCCATTCATTCATCATATTAATGATGAATATTGAATTCCATGTGATAACTGTGCTGTGTTTAGGTAAGACTTTTTTTATATACTCTTAAGCGGGGCCTCTCAGGTGGCATTAGTGGTAAAGAACCCACCTGCCAATGCAGGAGACTTATGAGATGTGGGTTCAATCCCTGGGTTGGGAAGATCCCCTAGAAGAGGGCAACCCACTCCAGTATTCTTGCCTGGAGAATCCCATGGACAGAGGGGCCTGGCGGGCTACAGTCCACAGGGTCACAAAGAGTCAGACACGACTGAAGCAATTTAGTATGCATACACACATACACTTAAGTATTTGGAGATAAAGTATCACAAGGCTTGTAATTAGCTCTCATGCTTTAGCAAATAAATGAATTAATAACTGAATGAATACTAAATGTTAGTGTGTTTATTGTAGAGAGAGCAGAAAGAAAGAAATTAAGAAAATGTGAAAAGTGTTAACAATTGGTGAGCTTAGGACAAGACTATATAAATATTATTATCTTATTATTGCCTCTCTTCTGAAAGTTTGAAACTTCAAAATAAAAGGCTGTGGTAGAGAGAGTATAGATGTACCTATACGTTAGGGACAGGAATAGCTGCCTGTATCTAGGCTTGTCCCACCACTTGCACCTCTGGGTCAAAGAGCATATAGGCTCAGCTTTCACTATGGATGGGTACTGCTACCTCTGATGATAAAGCCTTAACAACAACACAGATTGATTCTGTGCTATCCCAGAACATCTCCATACAGGAAGAAAGAGGAGATTCACGTGGTTTTTAAAATGTGTGCTACCCTTCATCAAGAAGGATGACAGACCCACCGCAGAGAAGGAATAGGCCTTCAGTGCTTCTCCATGGATGATAGACCTACAATTGTGTGTTCATATTCTGTCATAGGGTATCAGCATCTTGACAAGGACATAGAGACGAATAAAGAAGAGAAAAGTAATTTCTCACCAAGTGCTATTGGTGGAGAATGAATTACTCAGTTTGTTATAATCTCCAGCCCTAGAGATCAACTTAGCCTTGAATTCTTGATCCAACATGGGAAGAATAATAAGCATCTAATTCAGGCCTTCTAACCCTGACTACTTGGATTCTGGTGCCAAACCAAAAGCTTGCCCCATTTATTTATTTAATTGTTTATTTTGAGGGAGGAACCTGTTTTTCTCTATTATGAGTTTGAGTGGCTGCCTCTGATTCTATCCCCAGAAGTGGACCAAATGGTGGACTAAGTCACAAGCCTGATCTAACGTGTATGGATCAGTGGGGTAGGAAGATGAGTTTGGTAGCAGGTTTCTGGTGTTGGAATAGGACCCCCAGGACCATGCTTCCTGAAGTAGAGCCCTGAGACCTGCCTTGGGCCTGCTTGGACCTCCACGGAGAGCCAGACTTGATGTGGCTTTTGGCTGGAGGAGAGGGAACAGACTGTGCTGGGGAATTTGCAACTTGGAAAGTCTATTTAAAAAAAAAAAATGTGGGCTGGCAAATTTTGATGTCTTTACAAAGCTGCTTGTAAGATAATTAAATCTCATTTAACTTAAAAAAAAATCCATGTATCTGATTATAGACTTCAGCTTAAAAATAATCCCTAAATAAAGTCTTACATCTCTCACAATTGTTGACTCAAT
Organism: Muntiacus reevesi; assembly: GCF_963930625.1. Taxonomy (NCBI): domain Eukaryota; kingdom Metazoa; phylum Chordata; class Mammalia; order Artiodactyla; family Cervidae; genus Muntiacus; species Muntiacus reevesi. Next base: position 2,660,093 of record NC_089255.1, on the reverse strand, counting down.
GTTAAACAACTGGAAAGTCTGAGATTCTTCATACCAGGTTCAATTTTAGTGCAAACTCTCTTATAAGATGGAAAAAAATCTCTAACTTTATTACAGCCCATCAGGTTATTCAATCTTTGGAGAATAACAATCCTAACCTTTCTTTCAGATGACTCTTAAGAATAACTAATAAACACGAAGGGATCTTGCCCGAAAGTTACCAAATATTATGTAAATCCATGTTGATTAAAACAATTCAGCCAATTTCACCATATTATAAAAATTTATACTTCATAAAAATATATATTTTTTTTAAATCTCTGATTTTTTAACAAAGTGTCACTTTAAAGGTAGCAAGTTTTAACAACAATTATAGGAAAAGCAATAGAAGTTAAAATTAATTTTATTAGATAGAATTGAAATAACTGAGTGAAAGTCTCATGTTTAAGTTTAGAAGTTCTGAAGAAACCTAAAGAATTAAAAAAAAAAAAACTTTCAAGGACAATTTAGAAACTTTTGCAACATGCCTTACATTTTATAAGTTTATAAAAATTTCCATAGACAATGACTCAGCGGTTCCATGAGTGAAGTTAACCCACCAAGATGGTGCTTAAAAGAGGAAAAGGCTTATCATGATAACAAAACAAAGCTTTTTACTCTCAATTATTCAACTAAATAAAGCATTAATGCAGCTTCCCCTTTGTGGAAGGTTAGAGGTGACTTTTTCTCCTGCTTCACAACCTCTCAATAGTCTTGTATTCTCTCTTGCCTCTAGACACATACACATTATCTTCTTTTTGTCTGGAGCAAGAATCTTCTTGTTTCTTCACCTGGCTAACCTTTAGTTATCTATAAGAATGCCACCAAAATTTTACTTGTGTGACACCCAAGACTATACTAGTTTCCCCTCCAGTAGGGCTCCATCTCAGGTCCTTCTGCTATTCAGAATATTTTCCACACTTACAATAACTGCTCCTCTGCCCTCCCGACTCTGTTGCAATTCTCTGCCAGGGAGGGAGGCGTGTCTATTTTGTTCAGGGTTTTATCTCCAACTTTCGTTGAAATGCTGAACATTTGATGTTTAAAAGAAAACCAAAAACTTTCTTCTCAATTATATCAGATAATCAGGCAGAAATGTTTTGATTAGCAGTTATTCTTTGGCCTAGAACTGAATACCCCACCCCTTTTTCTCCACCATCTCATCCTCGGTTTGGGTGCTTTCTATCTGGCTCATTGGTCTCAGTTTTTGATAATATTCCCTTTCAGGAAGCCTTCCTTGAACTTCTGGTCAGCATTTGATACCGCTTTTACATGCTGTCCTCGAAATCTACACTGTTCCTATGATAGTTTTTACTGATCAGATTATAATAGTGGTTTCATTTTTTGAGTCTTCTGCCAGAATGTGAGCCGCATGATGGCAGGACCATGCCGCCTTTTAAACCTCTCTATTTTCAGCATTTGACATTGCTGAAAGATAGTGAGCGCTTAAGAACTGTTCATTGAGGAAGAAGTATTATATTATAATAATTTTAATTACAAGCAGCCTCCTTCTTTCAGGTTCTCACTCTCCTCTCCATCCTTTGTATCACTGTCAGGTTGGCCTATCTTAAACTCTGCCTTCCTCTTCTTGCTGCTAAAAACCTTTTAATGCCACTTAATTTACTACATAATAAAGATTCAGTTTCTATGTCTTGTCTTTTTAATACAATCTCTTCCTACTATGCTTAGGTTCTCAGTTTTAATTGTATCTTCCACTTGAGTTAGGCCAATCATCATAGTCTAGATCTAGACAGCTCTGGACAAACCGATGTTCATTTGTGATTCTGTGATTACACTGAAAAGACTGTTACATCCATAGTTCCCTTCTATGGAGTTTTTGCTACAGCCTCTCCCTCCTCCTAAAGTTTTCTTTGTCAAAGTCGTGTTATGTAATGTTAACATATGTAATATATGTGAATATACATAAATTTTGTCACCTTGCTAACTGTGCGTGATGTGCATGTATGCATAAGCATGTTCATATTGGAGGGGTTGATAAAATAGTAATCAACCTCAAAATATGCTAGAATCTATGAAGCAACTGGGGATGCAAGTTATGACTAATGTGGACAACAGGGATCTAGGAACCAATCAAATCAATCTCTTAAGGAAATCTGAATGAGATATTGATGAACCAGATAAATTTTCAGCCAGAGATATAAATAGACCCATATGGGAGAGAGAGGAGAGGCAGAGAGAAAGAGAAAGTTAGAGAGAAAATAGTAGGTACATAGGTGAAAAGCAGGCAATAAGACGTGTGCAGAGTCCATGAGACAACAGAAGCTGTTTTGTAAAAAGAAGCAGAAATGTATACAGAATAGAATTGAGGTAGTTAGTAGCAGTTGCAGATCAGGAATTAATAACCCTCTGCTGACGTGGTGCAATGATATAACCAGGTCACAAGTGCTGTGCTGGCCTGTAAGTCACCCTTCATTTCCTGACCCATAAACCAGATTTCACAAAATCAAACGTACAACTCGTTTCATTCCTATAATGCCTGATATGTGGTGGGCATCTGAAACTTCCTTATTTCCAAATGCACTGTTATAATAATCATGCCTTTTGATTTACAATTCCCTGGGTAAATCTCTGTTAGCGTCACTCTGAAAAACTTCACACAGATTCATTTTAAGTTTATAAAACAGTGAAATTCAATTTTACTTGAGGAATTCATAAAGTAGAAGTAACTTTCAACACACAGGCTGCAGTTATAGCCTCTGTGACATGCAGTTTCTGGTGCTGAAATTTCATAAGCCTTTCCATCACCACAAAGAATGAATGAGGATCTTGCTTTGCTGAAAATGGTTTCCCTCTTAACAAGTTTCATACATATTGAGCTTCTTATATTCTTTTGTACAAAATTGCTCCTGAATTGTGTGAGCATTATAAGTACGTTTCAACACTGACAGGTAAGATTGAATGTTGGCTGAAGTAATTTTTTCAACTGCATTACAAGTACTGCATACTTATTGAAAATTACTTGGCTTATCTGGTCAATACTCTGTAAATTAATTGAGGGAATTGATTCCTGGTGTTCACTGGGAAAAGAAAATCCAAGCAGCCTTACAAAAAATAATTGTAGAGGAGAAAACCACGCATTGTTGAGAAAAAATTGTACAGTGATGTGGAATGAACACTGGACCCGCGCCCCTTAATTTTTGCTTCCATTTTCTCCTAAACTTCAGATTCCTCTAGACATTCCTTTCCTCTCTAATCAGTCTGCACCCAAGTTATCTCACTTCAATCTCTCTCTTGCCATCAGCCTTAATCTCTATGTTCTCCTGCCCTTTGCCTATTATTCTGCAAGACCTGATCTCAGATTACTTGTGAAATAGCCTCTTATATTACTGGAATTTTGAGTACCACTGAGAAAATAAAACAATTATGAATACAGGTACCACTACACATGAATTGTCTTCAACCCCGGCTTAGAAGACATTGTTATGTGCTCAGTCAGCTGTCATTCCTGATCCTATAGCAAAGAAGTCTTGAATAGATTGCTCCTTTTGAGTTCTTGAACTCAGGCCCCACCTATTTCAACAAGGGCTTTGCAATCCCTTTTATATACACACACCCAAAATAGGAACTATTAGGTGTACAATTCCTCAAATCCTATTGAAGGACTTCCTCCTGCAAGTTACCTATATCTGAACTTGTCTTTGGCCTTCCATCCAGTCTCAGAGGCTGGGGAGTATCAAAGTACAATCTCATCAACTCCTGAAGAAAGGACTTAAAGAGTTCTAAGAGTTTTCTGGAGGAGGACAAACATTCTCCTCGTATATTTATTCTTCTCTTGACATCAGAGAAGCCTTTTTTCAGAGATGCAAGTGCTAAACCGAAGTTCAGACCTGGCTGCAGCCTTCCTTAGTTTCAGATGACTGGGATTATCATAAAGGGTTTTGTTTTCTATACGGGGATGAATAACTAAAATAAGAGGCAGTGATCTGATCCTTTTTCAGTCTTATCCCCATTGAAGCCTGGTCTTGGAGAAACAATGACCAGTTTACAAAAGGTAAATTTAACTTAAAAAAATTAGAGGCTAATTTTTTCAATTAGATGAAATTGGGTTCAACTAGTTTCATCTCAATTTGGCCTCTGAAATGGTTTTTATTTTGCAAAGTCCTACTCTATTTCTTAAGAGAGTAATATACTGTGGCTTAGATATTCTTACTATTATTTTGACCTAAGCAAAAGTCATAAATATTATCTTTGAAAATAAAAATATTTCAAAATGAGAAGTATGTATTAATTTCTTCATTTAACATGACTTTTAAAAAGGGAGCATGAAGAAAAGCTGATTTGGTATTACTTTTAACACAAAACAAAATCTAATTCTATATTTATTATAGTCAACATATTACTGACCAATTTAAGCCAAGGATTTAAAAGTAACAGGTTTTTGAAATTTTATAAGACAAACCTTTTATCTTTATTTCCCTTCTAATAAATCATACCTATGCCAAGCAAGCACATATGATCCTTAACATTCTCCAGTGCCTCATTCTCACATTGTATAACTCAAACTTGCATTTCTATGTTGTTGTTCATTTGCTAAGTTATCTCCTACTCTTTGCAGTCCCGTGGACTGCAGCACACCAGGCTTCCTTGTCCTTCACTATCTCCTGGAGTTTGCTCAAATTCAAGTCCATTGAGTGTCTTCAATCAAGTCATCCTCTGTCACCACCTTCTGCTCTTGCCCTCAATTTTTCCCAGCATCAGAGTCTTTTCCAATGAGTCAGCTCTTCCCATCAGGTGGCCAAAGTATTAGAGCTTCAGCTTCAGCATCAGTCCTTTCAGTGAATATTCAGGGTTGATTTCCTTCAAGATTGACTGGTTTGATAGGGTTGGTCAAAAAGTTGGTTTGGGTTTTTCTGTAAGATGTTAAGGAAAAACCCTAAGGAACTTTTGGCCAACTCAATATATAGCTTAAGTGGTAGTTCTAGTATAGTTACTATCTGTACCATATGCTGCATAAGTACCATATTTGTATAATATTAATAATAAGGTACCTTACCTAGGACTTTTTGTGTGTGTCACGATTTCTTAGAGCTGAGTATGACAATCTTATTTTGTAGGTGTAACACTAAAGATCCAAGCAATTCAGTAACTTGGTGGTAGTCAATAGTACATTTTTGAGTCAAATTTTATCTAGGCCAGCCTAACTCAAAATGCTAGCTTTTAATTATGTTGTATTTCATTTTATAGGTACTTTACCTTTTGTGTTCACATGCAGTATCTTATTTGACTTTGAGAGTCAACATATGAAATAGGTATTATCACTTTCGTTTTACAAACTAAGATTCTGAGGCCCATAAAGCTTATTTAGGTGATAAGTGGCAGGGCTGGCCCCCTGAGGGCAAGTCTACCTACAGACTTCTCTCAAATAATCTTGAGACACATGGCGTATATGTTAGAGGCACAAAGAAGTCTCTCTGTTGTTCCTTTTTCGACAAACAAACTTAATAACACTTAAAATATTTTTTTGCAAATTAGAAATCCTCACAGTTTTGTTTGAGGCTAAATTGTGAAGTTTAGTGATAACAGTTAAAAAAAAAAAGATCTGACCATTTACATTCTAATTTGTCATTTCCATTTGATTTTTCTAGATACACCTATAGATTTTCATTCCTTTATTTTAACCTCCAATTTTAGAGCATGTCCACAGCCTTAAAAACAATTTATGTAAAAAATGAATATTGTCCAAAGTACACTTTACTGATGATCACATTGCATGATATACAGATCGTACTCTTTTTAGTAATTGACCTCTTTGAAAGGAAATGGTTGCTATGGTTACCACAGAGCAGAAGTGAGAGAAAGAGTGGGAGTGAGTGCAGTCACTTTGAGACAAAGTGCTGCAGAGTTTTGTTTTGAGTAATCACGTTAATAATTTCCTGACTGACTTATCTTATTATCCTCTCAGCAAACAACGGACTAATATACATAAGAACAATAAATGCTATTTCTTACTTCTTTTAGTATCTGATATTTTTCAGATTCCACAGGTGTGGAATCTGCCATTGCAGTTCTTTTGTGTTTATACCTTTAAATAACTTTAATTAATAGTTACAGGACCAAACTGTGCAAGTGTTGGAGACAAGAAGGTCTTAAAACTTACAGCCAGTTTCCTCTTCGTTTCAGAGGTATTTGTCTGGTTAGGATTCTACTAAAGACTGGTGAGTGAAGTCGCTCAGTCATGTCCGACTCTTTGCAACCCCATGGACTGTAGCCTACCAGGATCCTCAGTCCATGGGATTTTTCCAGGCAAGAGTACTGGAGTGGGTTGCCATTTCCTTCTCCAGGGGACCTTTCCGACCCAGGGATGAAACCCGGGTCTCCCGCACTGAGACGCTTTACCGTCTGAGCTACCAGGGAAGCCCACTAAAGACTGGTAGTCATGTGCAAATCAAAAAGCATGAATTTCAGTTATACAAATATAATGTCCTTAGATTATCTGATACGTTGACTTGAGACACTGAACTGCAGATGTAAAATGTAAAAGAAAGATGTAAAAGAAAAGAAAACTTATTCAAAGAAAGTTAAGTTTTTGACTTTATCTATTTATTTATACAAATTTTCAAATGTTTAATCAAGACACAAGGAACAGGCAAGTGTTTAAACAAGATTTCTTATTTATTCTCATACCAGGATATATTATGGGATATAATAAAGTAAAAATAATTATATACCATTCCAAGTGCTTAATTTAAAGAAAAAGCAAAGACAGAAAAGTAACTGTTTTACCTCCCTCCTGCCTGTAATGACTTGCTTTTTGATTTATTTCTGTCAATCTTTTGAAAAATAGTAGGATTAAAATGGGGCTTCCATGGTGGCTCAGTCGGTTAAGAATCTGCCTGCAATGCAGGAGACCTGGGTTTGATCCCTGGGTTGGGAAGATCCCTTGGAGAAGGAAATGGCAACCCATTCCAGTATTTTTGCCTGGGAAATCCCATGGACAGAGGAGCCTAGCTGGCTACAACCATGGGGTCACAATAGAGTCTGACACAGCTTAGCAACTAAACAACAACAACAATAGGATTAAAATACTCTCTCAGTATAGATTTTACATTGTCTGCCATTTACTGACTTGTGCAATAAATGGGTATTTATTGAGCAACTACTATGTACCAGGAACAGTGCTGGCTACTTTGGAGGACTTTAAGGGGTTACTAACTACAAACAACTCCATCATCCTCTGCTGGGAGAGACTGAGATTTAAAGAAACAGCCAGCTTGGAAAGAAAGTACTTGTAAAAGATTGGAAGGGCAAATTAGTGTGGGGGTTAATGGGAGAAAATACGCAGTGCTAGGGGCATTGGGATGCTGGTAAGTAGTTGGTAGGAACTGGAGATTATTGGATTTGGGAGGTTTAAAGACAGTACAGAGAGTATGGAAAATACTGGAAGAAATTAAAAGAATGGGGTGAATTAGTGATTGTTGCTGTTCAGTCACTCAGTTGTGTCTGACTCTTTGCGACCCCATGGACTGCAGCAAGTCAGACTGCTTTGTCCATGAGATCCTCCAGGCAAGATACTAGAGTGGGTTGCCAAACTCTGGGGGAATTAGTGATAGAAAAAAAATAAACTAATTAACTAAAATAATTAGTTAATGTGTACGTATTAAGTTGCTTCATTCGTGTCTGACTCTTTGTGACCCTACGGACTGTAGCCTGCCAGACTCCTCTGTCCATGGGAATCTCCAGGCAAGAATACTGGAGTGGGTTGCCATTTCCTCTTCTGGGGGATCTTGCTGACCCAGAGATCAAACCCACATTTCCTGCATTGGCAGGTGGATCTTTACCAACTGTGTCACCTTGGAAGCCTGGGTAATGCCATAATATTAAGAAAAAACTGGAAATTTACAAGTCTGAAACTCACCCTAGAGCCAACTCCATATTTGATTGGATTGAGGTGATTATCCTTTAACTTCTCTCCAGAAGAAAAAAAGAATTCACCTCTGAAGAAAAGCTATCTACAGCCTATGTAATTTTAACAATAACTTTGGTTGTCAGTTCAGTTCAGTTGCTCAGTCATGTTAGACTCTTTGCGACCCCATGGACTGCAGCACACCAGGCTTCCCTGTCCATCACCAACTCCTGAAGCTTACTGAAACTCATGTCCATTGAGTCAGTGATGCCATCCAACCATCTCATCCTCTGTTGTCCCCTTCTCCTCCAGCCTTCAATCTTTCCCAGCATCACAGTCTTTTCCAATGAGTCAGTTCTTCGCATCAGGTGGTCAAAGTATTGGAGTTTCAGCTTCAGCATCAGTCCTTCCAATGAATATTCAGGACTTATTTCCTTTAGAATGGACTGGTTTGATCTCCTTGAAATCCAAGAAACTCTCAAGAGTCTTCTCCAGCACCACAGTTCAAAAGCATCAATTCTTCAGTGCTCAGCTTTCTTTATAGTCCAACTCTCACATCCATACATGACTACTGGAAAAACCACAGCTTTGACTAGATGGACCTTTGTTGACAAAGTAATGTCTCTGCTTTTTAATGTGCTATCTAGGTTGGTCATAGCTTTTCTTCCAGGAGCAAGCATCTTTCAATTTCATGGCTGCAGCCACCATCTGCAGTGATTTTGGAGCCCCCCAAAATAAAGTCTTTCACTGTTTCCATTGTTTCCCCATCTGTTTGCCATGAAGTGATGGGACCAGATGCCATGATCTTAGTTTTTTGAATGTTGAGTTTTAAGTCAACATTTTCACTCTCTTTCACTTTCATTAAGACACTCTTTAGTTCTTATTTGCTTTCTGCCATTCAAGGAGAATTACCAGGCATACAATGATTATTGTACAAAGATTTGTTTAAACTGTTATAAATATGTTGAGGAAAATTAATAAAGATAAATTTTTCAACAGAGATAGTGTCTATAAAATAGCAAATAGAAATTCTAAAACTGAAAAACACAATCAAGGAAATAAAGAATTCAAAGCAGGTAAAGAATTCAAAGAAGGTAAGACAGAACAGAAGAAATGATTAGTAATACAGAAGCTGGATCAGCTAGCACAGAGTAAAAGTATCAGAAAATACACATCAATCCACAGGTCTAAGAAGATTCATAAAGCCTAAACAAGATAAGATCTAAGTAAACCACATTTAGTCACATCAGAGTGAAATTGCTTAAAATAAGAGACAAAGAAAAGAATCTTAAAAGCAGCTAGAGGGGAAAAAGGACCCATTGTCTTCAGAGGGACAATTTAAGACAAACTGATTATTTACAATAGCCACATTAAAACAGTCTATTGCCCACAAACAAATGACTGGATTTTTTAAAATGTGATATGGATACATAAAATGGAATACTATTCAGTCATAAAAATAAGGAACTCTGCAGTTTGGGACAGATTAAATGAATCTAATTGCATTCCATTAAGTGAAATAAGACAGAGAAAGACAAATATTGCATGATCCTACTTATATGTGGAATTAAAAATAAAAAACACCAAACACACAAAAAAGTAATAATAAACAACTCATAGAAAAGGAGATGAAATTTGTGGTTACCAGAGACAGGAGATGAGGGGTGGGCAGATAGGATAAAGATGGTCAGAAGGTAAAAACATCCAGTTATAAATACGTGCAGGGGACATTATGTAAAACATAGTGACTATAGTTAGCATTGCTGCGCTGTGCTGCGCTGGCTCAGTCGCTCAGTCGTGTCCGACTCTTTGTGACCCCAGGGACTGCAGCCCACCAGGCTCCTCCCTCCATGGGATTCTCCAGGAAGAATACTGGAGTGGGTTGCCATGCCGTCCTCCAGGGGATCTGCCTGCATGGTATATGTGAAAGTTGTTACAGAGTAAATTTTAATATTAACAGCTCTCCTGACAAGGAAAAAAGTATCTTTTCTTTTCTTTTTTGTAATTACATGAGGAGATAGATATTAACTAAAATCAATGTGGTAATCATTTGACAATATATGTAAGTCAACTCATGCTTATAGACACCGTATTTTATAGAAATATAAAACAGCACTATACAATGACAGCACTTTAACTCACGCCTAAACAAAGCTTATCCAGTACACGTGTTTTTTTCTGTGAGGCACAATGCAAGCTTCTTGCCCTTAGGAACATCAGACAGCACTTCAATAATAAATTTAGGGGACATTTTAAACAGCAAAACCATCATCAAGAAAAAAAAAAAGAGAGAGACACAAAAATGCAAATGCAAAACAAAGGCACTAAATAGACCAGAAAGAGACCACCTGTTGATCGGATGAGAACAAAAACAAGAAGACAGAACTCACTTTGGCCAATCTTAGCTGAGAATGTGCACATCCAGTCACTCAAATTTTTCACTACTCTACTACTTTGTACAACTGCAAAAGTTTTGTGAATATAGACTTGGGGGTTACAAATGAGTCTCAGCAAATGAGTCTCAACTGTGTATATATATTTGGACAATCGCCACGGTTCTAATGGTGTCCGGTGAGTTCTCACTGGCCCTTGAAAATCCAGGGGAGAAGTTGTAAACCTTGCCTGGGACTGTACCCATATCCACAGCAGGTCTCCAAGATGAACAACTGCCAACTATGTATGAAAATGATGAATACCAATTTCTTTTACCCCTGGTAAAGGAGGAAATGGAAAGTTCAGTTTGCTTTATTTTTTAATAGAGAGAAAATTGGTACACATATCACTGATCAAAGATATATTCGTTTTAGTAATTTCCACTTAAAATATTTTGTATTTAATAATAAGAAATTGTGTAAGTGTGATCTGTCTCTCTCCATTGAGACTAACAAAAACTTCAATTGCATATTAATGTTATTAGATAAGATATGAAAAATATTTTGATAAAAGATGTCAAGGATTCAAATGGATTATTGAGAAAAGATAAGGAAAATCATCAGTTGAAGATGATACCTGAGAACAACAAAACTCTAAATCTGTAACATCTTAGAAACAGAGGTAGGAATGATTTGACTAGAAGTTTCCAAATGTGGCTGTGCTGTAAAAATAACTGGATTACTTTCAAAAACACAGACAAATCTTTCAGATTCTAATTCAGTAAGACTGGAATAAAGTTTTTGCAAAGCTCCCTAGATAATTCAGATACATAGTTAGGACTGAGAACCAAAGACAAGATGTTGGCCTTAGACACAGGGCTTCAGCCCCATAAGGACTTTAGAAGTCATTATGCACACAGTCCAATATCAGTACCTTCTGGGGTTGTGCAAAGCTCAGTACTGTTAGACTCATGTGCTTTCTCTGTGACATTATTTCTATACTTCTGATTGGGTCTGTGAGGAATTATGAAATCTAATGACTGATCAGGAGTGTGAAATATGAAACATAGCTCTTGATATACACATTTTAGTTCCATTTTCTTATACCCTTTCTTTTAAAGAAAACCAGTGCTTTTCTTTGGTGTTAAATGAGTTGCTTAAGTCATGGATGTGTACATGAAAAAAGAAACTTACAAATGTGGTCTAAAATAGATTTATTGTAATCTGAGTCAAAGTTAACCAATGTCATCAGACTTAGGGACACATTTATATTTATTAATCTAAATCCAACTATGTGAAACAAATCAAAGTACAAATATTTAGGAGCAAAAAACATCAAAGAAATTTCTTGAGAAAACCAAATAACAGCAGTTACTCTACTAAAATGTCTGTTTCTGGTACTTCTTAACTGAGCTTTTTGTTTTTTTAACATATAGAAACAGGAAGCAGGCAGGGCAAGAGATATAACTAGTTTCATGTTCCTGTCTCTCCTCATCTAATTTGTTCAACATCACAGCCTGACTCTGGTATTGGAAGTTACTTCGATCTAGCTTGCCTTTGCTATTTGCCCGGCTATGGTTTGGGACTCAGAAAAGTCTGTTTACAGGAGGAAAAAAATGTTTATATATACTTTTTTTTTTTTGGACAGAGCAGAATGATCCCAAGTTGCTGCAAAATTATGTAGGTTGTGTTGCTTTCTAAACAGCACCAACAACCTTTCTAATATGAAAACACATTAGAAATATTAAATACTTTCTGTATGTACATATATTTTAATGTACTTTTTATTATTTTTAAACCACAATTAATTTGCAAATAGGTTAATCAAATTCTGTATTAGCAAGAGTTGCCTATATATCATTGTACACCTATAGAAGCATAGGTTTATTTCAGTTAGGATATACTAGCTTGTTTCAGGCCAACCCTCCCACTGAAAATTTCCCAAGAGAATCTGGGGGAAAATGGTAATCAACTCTCTGAAGGCATCAGAGAGCTACAAAAGCAGTGAAGATTAGGAATCCAAGACCCTGGAGTGAAGGGAAATATGGAATAATGAGGTTAAAATTTAGTGTTACTTTTCCCTGAAGGTATTTGTAAATTTACAGTAGATCTGAGAAACTGAGAAACTAGAGGTATGGAGCAGAGACTGGGAGAATATCTGAGACGGAAGCTGAATAGAGCCTTGGGGAGACAAAACCCTGGTAAATACCCCCAGACTGTCTGTTGGGACCCCTAGAAAGGCTACATTCTAGAAGTAAGGCTGATAAGATATTGAACAGTCCTTATAAAGACTGAAACTCAGCTCCAAATCTGTTTCCTATCTGGATGAAGGTGATCTGCCTTTATTCTGCCTGCCTGCCAAAATCTAAAGAAAATACTCTCGGTAGGACCCTAAAATCATTCACAGCTTGAAACTGAAATTTACTCTGCATAGACACTGTCCACCATGAAATAATGATAATTTTTAAAAATGCCAAACATACCAGGCAACAAGATCAAATAGTCAAAATCAATAGAAAAAAAACTGTAGTTACGAGGATTTTAAGATACTTGCCATTAGTGTGTGCAAAACATAGATGACAAGATGAAGAATATCAACAGAGAACTGTAATCTGAAAAAAAAAAGTAAAATTATAAAACTAAAAACTATATATGTTCATATATATCCATCTTTCTATCTACTGCCCAATCCAGTAGCTGATGAAGCTCCTTGACAATTGTAATTAACTAAATTCACATTAATGGTAGAGAGTGAAGAGGAACTAAAGAGTCTCTTGAGGAGGGTGAAAAAGGAGAGTGAAAAAACAGGCTTGATACTAAACATTCAAAACCTATGATCACGGCAACCAGTGCCATCACTCCATGACAAATAGATGGGGAAAATTGCAAGTAGTGACAGATTTTATTTTGTTGACTCCAAAATCACTGCAGATGGTAACTGCAGCCATGAAATTAAAAGATGGTTGCCCCTTGGAAGGAAAGCTGTGACAAACCTAGAGAGTGTATTAAAAAGCAGAGACATTACTTTGCCAACTAGGAAAGTGAAGTCGCTCAGTCGTGTCTGACTCTTTGCGACCCCACGGACCGTAGCCTACCAGGCTCCTCCATCCATGGGATTTTCCAGGCAAGAATATTGGAGTGGGTTGCCATTTCCTTCTACATTGTCAACTAAGGTTCGTATAGTCAAAGCTGTGGTTTTTCCAGTAGTCATGCACGGATGTGAGATTTGGATAATAAAGACGGTTGAGCGCAGAAGAATTGATGCTTTCAAATTATGGTGCTGAAGAAGACTCTTGAGAGTCGCTTGGACTGCAAGGAGATCCAACCAGTCCATCTTAAAGGAAATCAGCCCTGAATATTCATTGGAAGGACTGATGCTGAAGCTGAAGCTCCAATATTTTGACCACCTGAAGCAAAGAGCTGACTCATTGGAAAAGACCTTGATGCTGGGAAAGGTTAAGGGTAGGAGAAGAAGTGGGTGATAGAGGATGAGATGGTTGAATGGCATCACCAACTCAATGGACATGAATTTGAGCAAACTCTGGGAGATAGTGGAGGACAGAGGAGACTGGCGTGCTGCAGTCCATGGGTTGTAGAGAGTTGAACACGACTTAGTGACTGAACAACAACAACAAATTCTGACTCAATTAAAACTCTCATGTATATTTATCTTTTATTTTTCTCTAATAGACTTATTCCCTAAGAAAGAATACTATCTGTTACATATCTGAATGCTACAAGTATTTCAAGAAAAGTATTACATATACTATATAGTTCCAAATGTGTTACTTTATTTGATTCATAATCAGATGTAAAGTTATTCATTAATTATTATTTATAATTCCATTATTAATGAAAAATGTATATTTATTTGAACTGATTTTTCTTTGTAAGAGTATAGTATGACCTGTCACAGATAGTTTTGGGGTTTCAAAAAATTACTTAATTCTTACTGTTTTACATTCCCTAGGAGGAGTCTGGAGTAACTCAATATGCTCTCTGAGTAAAAAATCTCAAATTCTTACTTAATCTAATAAAATCATTATTTTATGAAGTCACATGACAAATAAAAGCCTAATCAATTAGTTTCTTAACAGATATTTCTTAGTTACAAGTGCATTTTTAAGTATGTTATGAGTTTATTTTTAGGATGGCATGTAACTGTACACATAAATAAACACATGCTTATAGATAAACAATTGCTTTTAAAATTAGTTAACAGGTTAATGAAATGAACACTTATTTTCCAGAAATTCTGAGAAGCCAGAGGAGGGAATGGTAATTAGGGAGAAAGGGAAAGGAGATATTAATATTTATTAATATCTAAGTCTTGTAAAGTAGGTATTACTCGTCCCATTATACAGTGATATTCAGAGAAATTAACTAATATGATAATGGCCATAGACCTAGTAAATGGCAACGATGGAATGCAAACACAGTTCTATTTGATTTCAAAGCCTATATTCTTTCAAGTACATTATGCTTTCTACCTTTAGAAATAGATGAGTGGGCAGATTTATGTTAAAACTGGTGAGGATATAATCTTGTTAGGAATTTAATAGAATTTTTATGTGAAATTTATTATATTTCACATTTATTATATTTGAATGTGACCAAGGAAGTTCATCAAATTTGGATCTCATATTTCAAAAGTGTATGGAATTCCATGTAGAAATTTTGCATCTACTATTTATATTCTTCTCCAGGTAAGTTTTAGCACGCAATGTTCAGTTATGTAGGCTTGAGTGGGTAGGTGCATAGGGTATAGATTAGTTAAAATAAATTAATTCCACAAAGTAGAAAAAGGTTAAGATATAGAGCACTATATAAAGAACTATGAATAGTTCAATAAATGCATTATAATTTTTTACATCTATGTTGTACTTAAGTTAATTAATAATCAGAGAAGAAACATAAGATTCTTCATTAACTGTTTCCTATCTGGTCAGACTTGAGAATAATGGTGCTGTATTAGAGCTAAGGGATATGTATATTATATAGTTATCATGCAGACTCTAGTTTCCTTTGCTTTAAACTTTTTTAGTACTCTGCTATGATACATATTTATGAATAACAACCTCAGATCATTTGACATTTAATGAGAAAAAAGGCCCAAGTGTCTATATTTTCAGAAGAGATCCATCTAGCAGTGCTCATACTGAAGCAAGATGCTCGTTTGTTTCTCACTAATCCTCAGTTGCAAGCGGGTTGATGGGTATTTGGATTGGAGATTAAAGCAGGGCCACAGTTTCAAACTTCAATCCCATCATTTTCCACATCTCCCCATGCGTGCATGCTAAGTCACATTAGTCGTGTTCGATTCTGTGTGACCCTATGGCCTATAGCCCCCCAGGCTCCTCTGTCCATGGGAATTCTCCCGGCAAGAACACTGGAATGGGTTGTCATGCCCTCCTCCAGGGGATCTTTCTGATCCAGGGGTTGAACCCAGGTTTCTTACATCTCCTGCATTGGCAGATGACTTCTTTACCACTGGCACCCCCTGGGAAGGCCCATATCTCCCTATACTGTCTTCCATTTTAACCCCACAGTTGCAGTTGTATGTTTCTCATTCCATCTGTGTTTAATATGTATCTCCCTTTCTGGAATATACCAAAGAACAGGGAATATGTGTTTAGTACATCAAAGACGAGCAGAATTCTTGGTCACAAACAATACAAGACACTAATTTGTCGAAACAGAAGGGGATTTTTGGTAGCTTTCAAATCTCCATGTGGTCTAGAGAACCAGACTTGGATACTACCAAGCCAGGTACAATGAAGGCAGGAAAAACTTCAATTCATACCATGAAAGAAAAGTGAAAGTGAAAGTCGCTCAGTTGTGTCTGACTCTGAGACCCCACAGATTATTCAGTCCATGGAATTTTCCAAGCCAGAATACTGGAGTAGGTCACCGTTCCCTTCTCCAGGGGATCTTCCCAACCCAGGGATTGAACCCAGGTCTCCCACATTGCAGGTGGATTCTTTACCAGCTGAGTCATCAGGGAAGCCCAAGAATGCGGGAGTGTGCAGCCTGTCCCTTCTCCAGCGGATCTTCCCAACCCAGGAATCAAACCAGAATCTCCTCCATTGCAGGCAGAGTCTTTACCAGCTGAGTTGCCACCCCAAATTTAGTACTGAGCATGTTAAGATATGAACACCACAACTCCTACCACAGCTATTTCAAAAGAATCAATTTCCAACTCCACTGTGCATGTCAGAAGATCTACTCTCTCTCTAAGACTAAAACCTCAGGTTTCTCATTTTAGTATTCAAATGTTATTCAGGGCCATCTGACTGGTAGCACCTAGGTCACATGTCTGTAGTCTAATTGCAAGGGAGTATGCAAGGTCAGGAAGCAACAGTTAGAACAGGACATGGAACAACAGACTGGTTCCAAATAGGAAAAGGAGTACGTCAAGGCTGTATATTGTCACCCAGCTTATTTAACTTCTATGCAGAGTACATCATGAGAATCACTGGGCTGGATGAAGCACAAGCTGGAATCAAGTTTGCAGGGAGAAATACCAATAACCTCAGATATGCAGATGACACCACACTTATGGCAGAAAGCAAAGAAGAACTAAAGAGCCTCTTGATGAAAGTGAAAGAGGAGGGTGAAAAAGTTGGCTTAAAGCTCAACATTCAGAAAACTAAGATCATGCCATCTGGTCCCATCACTTCATGGGAAATAGATGGGGAAACAGTGGAAACAGTGTCAGATTTTTTATTTTTTGGTGCTCCAAAATCACTGCAGATGGTGACTGCAAGCATGAAATTAAAAGACGCTTACTCCTTGGAAGGAAAGTTATGACCAACCTAGATAGCATATTAAAAAGCAGAAACATTACTGTGGCAACAAAATTCTGTCTAGTCAAGGCTATGGTTTTTCCAGTGGTCATGTATGGATGTGAGAGTTGGACTGTGAAGAAAGCTGAGCGCTGAAGAATTGATTCATTTGAACTGTGGTGTTGGAGAAGACTCTTGAGAGTCCCTTGGACTGCAAGGTGATCCAACCAGCCCATCCTAAAGGAGATCAGTCCTGGATGTTCATTGGAAGGACTGATGTTGAAGCTAAAACTCCAATACTTTGGCCACCTGATGGAAGAAGTGACTCATTGGAAAAGACCCTGATGGTGGGAGGGATTGGGGGCAGGAGGAGAAGGGGATGACAGAGGATGAGATGGCTGGATGGCATCACCGACTCTATGGACGTGAGTTTGAGTAAACTCCGGGAGTTTGTGATAGACAGGGAGGCCTGGCGTGCTGTGATTCATGGGGTCACAAAGAGTCAGACACGACTGAGCGACTGAACTGAACTGAACTGATGCAACTATAATTTTTATCTTTCAAGCCTCTTTAGTGGAAGAAGCCAAGTTGGAAGAAGGTTAAAATTGGTACTGAATGACTTCATGTACAAAATATGTTACAACACTCAATGAGTACTTGTTAGATTTCCTTCTTCAAAACCAGGATCTATTTTCTTATTTGAAGATGAATTCTGTGAACAAGAGTTTACTCTTGTTTACTCTTAAAAGTCTACTTTGAGGTAGAAAACAAATGTTTTCTTGAAAACCAATTCTAACTGCTTGTTAGTAGCAGACTTCCACATCCTCACTGGGAAAATGTGGTTGATTGGTGTTGACTTTCTTATAGACTGAAGGACTATTACTGCTCTAAATGTGTAAGTTTTTCCTTGTGGAAAAATGGGCACCATTGTACAATATTTATCAGTGCAGGGGATGTGCACTTTTGGCTTGCACCCTACGTATGGTTGCAGTTTAGTGTCAGGGAATCTGAAGGTCAGTGTATCACAGCAGAAAGATTGTTGTTGTTTAGTTGCTGTTGCATATGACTCTTTTGCAACCCTATGTACTGTAGCCCACCAGGCTCCCCTGTCCCTGGGATTTTCCAGGCAAGAATACTGGAGTAGTTTGCCATTTCATCCTCCAGTTTGCCATTTCATCCATTGGGAAGATTGGGCATCTTCCCAATCTCGTGACCCCACCTGCGTCTCCTGCGCTGGCAGATGGTTCTCTTTACTGCTGAGTCAAACTAGGGAAGCCATCTGAAGGATTGTTAAGGGATGCCATTTTTTTCTTAACTACACTTTGATAATATTTAGCATGAAGGGTCTCTAGCAGAATCAAAGAATGTTTTTCACAAACTAGTCACCCAGTGACTGAGATACTGAGAAACCAGGCTATTCCTCCAAGGTAACAAGATCTTCCATTTTCTGTGCTTTTCCAGAAAATGGTCAAGTCAAATTGTTCTTCAGGAAGAATAAATGTTGTGCATCCTCTGGAGATTCAATACCTTACCAAGCGCACAAGAAAAATGTTTTCCAAATGTTCCTTCAGACAACATTTCAAATAGTGCTTCCATAAATATCTTTTGTATTGATGGATACATCAACACAATATCTCTATTCCTTTTGGATATTTGTTTTTTAGGCAAGGAATGAAGAGAAAGGTTGTGTGGAATGTTGGAGGTGCTGCTTTGGGGAACAAGTAAAGAGTATAGCAGAAAAGAATCTCTGTTGTATATGTGTGACATGTATCTCTTTAAAAAAAAAAACTACCCATAAACATTCCTTTTCTAAAACAATGTTCACCTACTGTCCCTTGGATGACTTCAGCTTAATTTCACACTTAATAACCTTAAAGATTAGAGTGCTTAATTACAGCAGTTACTGTTGATTGCTTTGGAAATGAAAAATGGATATCTAGTATAAAGTCATTAATATTGTATCTGATGGATTGGTGTTATTATTTATTATAATCTAAAACCTTGGGTCCTTATCTGGTTTTTTTTAACATGATAAAATGAAATTGCTTCAAGGAAATAATCATGTGCATCATAAAGATATAAATGGATTCAACAAATATTGAATAAGTGCCCACTATATGCAAAAGACTACAGTAGGTAGCAGGGCTGCTACAAAAATCAATAAGACAAGTTCCTTCAAAAAGGTCACAGTCTGGTGGCAACACAGACAGAGCCTCTGCGCTACCACGGCATCATAATCCACGTGCATGTGATGCCACAGCAGCGCAGCCTGCCGGCCAGAGAACCATTTAGAGGGGAGACTAGTTGAACCTAGTAGTTTTCCAAGCAGAGAAAGGCAAGGTCATTCCAGGCAAGACAGTAAAGGCAAACTGGCATAAAAGAGCCCAGTGTATTCAGGGGAAAACATATAATTCCATGTGGCTAGAACACTGGGTACATGTTAGGGAGACCTAACAGATGAGGTTGCAGAGCAGACAGTCCAACTTGTGAAGTACGTTACATGCCCTACAAAAGAGTTCAGGCTTATTATTTTGCAGTGGGAGCCCAAAGAAGGGTTTTCAAGCAGTGCACCAATACGATAAGGTTTGGGTTTCACAAATGGAACTCTGGCAGCCTCAAGGAAGCGGTATTGGCAGGGGGAGAGTCTGAACTCAGGGAAATCAGCTAACGTTTTATTTCAGAAGACCAGTAAGAGATGATTATCTTGAACCTGTTCCTCCAAGAGAGCCTGACACCCACTGACCCATAAAGACAATGTTCCTGAGACTTCTTCCCAATCTGCACCCAAATATATCACGTTCCCACTACGATTTCAATCTTTGAGTCCCGATTTTGTCCTTTCATATACACTCTTTCTCTTCTAAGCTCAGTTCCCTCATTAAATTTCTTACCTAATAACAGATGAGCTCAAAAAGTAAATATTAATACCTGTTTGTGTCTGACCCTATGACAGTCCAGACCTTACCTGAACTCAGCTCCTAGGCTGAGGGCTAGCATCCCATTCATCCTGCTATTCCTCTGTGTTAGAGGACAGAGGACCTAGACATAGAATAGCTACTGAGTTTGTCCAACCCATTCCTGGTCCTTTAAACTCAGCTACCTCACCCACATATTCTGCCATAGACAAGCTCCTATAAGAAATTACAGACGTGTATATGAGTGCTTACTGCCCTATATTAGGTTTATAATGCTGACAAAGGTAACTCACTAAAGGATGAAAAATTTACCCAAAGCAACCTAGATACACTCTTATGATTGGCCCTACCTCCCTGGAAAATTCTCCCAGGTCATACATTAAAAGCAGGTGAAAATATTAAGAGCTTTTATTACAATGAAGGATCAGGAAATGCCCCAAATTAAGGAGAAATCCTTTAAAATAAAAAAGCATCATTCAAAGAATCAAGCCCAATCAGGCAACGGGAGCAAATATGTCTGAGCTTAGCCACAGCTAAGTCAGAAGGCACCCCAAACTGACCTGATGGTATCTGCCATGATGATCTCATCTTTCAACCCAGAGAATTAAGTGAGCCCAAAACATTGGAAGTTCATTTGATGGAACCATGATTCACTGCCAAGGCACTCTAACCAGAAAGTGACTGCAAAGATGTGCTTCCTGGAACAGAGCCATCTTCTCCCTCCCTGCCCCTTGATCCCTCCCTTCTCTCCAGGCTAAAGGACTTTAAAAGAAAGTATGATTAGAGGTGAGACAAGGTCTTTTTGTCTCCAGTGGCTAGATAGACCCATTTGAGTATGCAGAGAAATTTCAGGGAGGAGAGAGACTAAAACTTTTATGACTTTGTTGGATACAGATGCCCAGTTCACCATTCTACCAGTTCCATGAGGGTTAGGGACATCCGAATTCTACTAAGTACTGGCAGGGCCCACAGTGGGACAGGGAGCTAACATGACTTTATGCATGGGGCATTTGGACCAATTCAATGTACTGTTGGTGCTGATTCTCCAACTGACACTGTTAAGATAATTAATATGTTATACGCTTGTACATTTTGTCCCATAAGTTCCAGAAGGAATTCTGATTGGTAAAAGCTGCATGTAGAGAAGTGTTAAAAAAAAAAAAACAAAAAACTGTAAATTGCTTTCTAATCATCTCTCTAGCCCATCCCAAATAGGGCTTTACAACCTTAATGGCCTCTTGGAGCTATACGTTTCTGGCCAATTATTCCACCCGCTGAAGCCTCTAGCAGAAGATGCCTCCATCTAGAATCTTCTGCCAGGGGCACTCTTATGGTTCTGGACCTATCACTTCTATGAGAAAGTTGCTGGGCACATCCCTTTTGAAAAGCAGCTCTTAGTTTGCTACTGGGCTCCTGTTGACACTGAACACCTGACCCATGGAGTCCTTGTAACTCTTTAGGCTGATAATTCCATTATGTAGAGCATCAACTCAGACACAACAATTAATAGAATGTGAATGGCACATCACAGCAGGCCTCACTCGTCAAATGAAAATGAAATGCTCAAGATACAGCTAAGCTAGCCCAAGGAGCATCTTGGCTTGATATGAAGAAAAGACAGCCATTCTCCTGGGGGAAGCTTCATTCCCCATTACACTACCATTCAATATCACAGCAATCCAAGTCTGTGCCCCGACCAGTAATGCTGAAGTTGAATGGTTATATGAAGATCTATGAGACCTTCTAGAACTAACACCCAAAAAAGATGTCCTTTCAATTACAGGGGACTGGAATACAGAAGTAGGAAGTGCAAAAGAAATATCTGGAGTAACAGGCAACTTTGACCTTGGAGTACAGAATGAAGCAGGGCAAAGACTAATAGAACTTTGCCAAGAGAATGCACTGGTCATAGCAAACCCCCTCTTCCAACAACACAAGAAAAGACTATAAACATGGACATCACCAAATGGCACCAAAACCAGATTGATTATATTCTTTGCAGCCAAAGGTGGAGAAGCTCTATACAGTCAGCAAAAACAAGAACAGGAGCTGACTGTGGCTCAGATCATGAATTCCTTATTACCAAATTCAGACTTAAATTGAAGAAAGTAGGGAAAACCACTAGACCATTCACGTATGACCTAAATCAAATCCCTTATGATTATACAGTGGAAGTGACAGATAGATTCAAGGGATTAGATCTGATAGACAGAGTGCCTCAAGAACTGTGGACGGAGATTCATGACATTGTACAGGAGGCAGGGATCAAGACCATCCCCAAGGAAAAGAAATTCAAAAAGGCAAAATGGCTGTCTGAGGAGGGCTTACAAATAGCTGTGAAAAGAGAGAAGTGAAAGGCAAAGGAGAAAAGGAAATATATACTCATTGAATGCAGAGTTCCAATGAATAGCAAGGAGAGATAAGAAAGCCTTCCTGAGCGAACAGTACAAAGAAATAACAGAAAACAATAGAATGGGAAAGTCTGGAGATCTCTTCAAGAAAATTAGAGATAACAAGGGAACATTTCATGCAAAGATGCACACAATAAAGGACAGAAATGGTATGGACCTAAAAGAAGCAGAAGATCTTAAGAACAGACGACCAGAATACAAGTAACTATACAAAAAAGATCATGAACCAGATAATCACGATGGTGTGATCACTCACCTAGAGCTAGACATCCTGGAATGTGAAGTCAGTGGGCCTTAGGAAGCATCACTATGAACAAAACTAGGAGAGGTGATGGAATTCCTGTTGAGCTATTTCAAATCCTAAACAGTGGTACTGTGAAAGTGCTGCCCTCAATATGCCAGCAAATTTGGAAAACTCAGCCATGGCCACAGGACTGGAAAAGGTTAGTTTTCATTCCAATCCCAAAGAAAGGCAATGCCAACGAATGCTCAAACTACTGCACAATTGCACTCATCTTACACACTAGCATAGTAATGTTCAAAATTCTCCAAGCCAGGCTTGAACAGTATGTGAACCATGAACTTCCAGATGTTCAAGCTGGATTTAGAAAAGACAGAGGAACCAGAAATCAAATTGCCAAAATCTGTTGGATCATCGAAAAAGAAAGAGAGTTCCAGAAAAAATATCTACCTCTGCTTTATTGACTATGCTAAAGCCTTTGAGTGTGTGGACCATAACAAACTCTGGGAAATTTTGAAAGACTTAGGAATACCAGACCACCTGACCTGCCTCTTGAGAAATCTGTATGCAGGTCAGAAAGCAACAGTCAGAACTGGACATGAAACAACAGACTGGTTCCAAATACAGAAAGGAGTATGCCAAGGTTGTATACTGTCACCCTACTTATTTAACTTATATGCAGAGCACATCATGAGAAATGCCCGGCTGGATGAAGCACAAGCTGGAATCAAGATTGCCGGGAGAAATATCAATAACCTCAGATACACAGATGACACCATCCTTATGGCAGAAAGCAAAGAAGAACTAAAGAGCCTCTTGATGAAAGTGAAAGAGGAGAGTGAAAAAGTTGACTGAAAACTCAACATTCAGAAAACTAAGATCATGGCACCTGGTCCCATCACTTCATGGCAGATAGATGGGGAAAATATGGAAGCAGTGGCAGATTTTATTATTCTTGGGCTCCAAAATCACTGCAGATAGTGATGGCAGCCATGAAATTAAAAGACAATTGCTCTTTGGAAGAAAAGTTATGACCAACCTAGACAGCATATTAACAAGCAGAGACATTACTTTTCCAACAAAGGTCCGCCTATTCAAAGCTATGGTTTTTCCAGTGGTCATCTATGGATGTGAGAGTTGGACCGTGAAGAAAGCAGAGAGCCAAAGAATTGATGCTTTTGAACTGTGGTGTTGGAGAAGACTCTTGAGAGTCCCCTGGACTGCAAGGAGATCCAACCAATCTATCCTAAAGGAAGTCAATACTGAATATTCATTGGAAAGACCGATGTTGAAGCTGAACTGAACTGACACTGCTTAAGGCAAAGCCACTAGTTCAATGAGATCAACAATGCACAGAGGTTTCCCTAAATGACTGGCTCACCCATGGCTCAGTCCAGTTAAAACCAAATGTATCCAAGTGCTGCTTGGTACTTCAATCTCAGTGCCACAAATGCAAAATCAAAAGTGGACATGGTTGCTCTCCTCAATGGTCAGGATTCAAGGCTGTTCTTTGTCCAATACTCCCTTTGATGAACCTTGCTCCATTTTTGTTGACTCTTGGGTTGTTACTAACAGCCTAGCATTTTGGAAAGCCTCTCTTTGGGGCTGTGAATAACAAAAATAAATTACAGCTGCTGTCAATCATTTGGGTCACTCATGTAGACACCACAGTAAGGGCTTGTTCTTCAATGAGACAACTGTAATCAAGCTGCACCACGCATTTTGATACTATTCCCATCTAGATCCATGTCTTACCAGATATGGAAACATGTCCACCATCACAGACTGGGACAAGCAAAAACACTTTTTCTAATTCCAAAGCTACTGCTACATGCCAGATTTGTGATTCCTGGCAAAAGCTGACCTGTCTGTCTCAAGGTGAAGGAGACCACACTGTATGCATGTGTCTCCATCTGCTCCTGAAAGACTAATTTGGATTTTTTATTCTTTCCTGGGGCTATTGGTAGTTCCTCTCTTCCTCTGAAATGCTCACAAAATCCCATGTTACTGTTTTAGTCCCACCAGTTGATCTTGGTCATACCATTTTGGCACTTAAAACTAACTTGTGTCATGTTGTCTGCTTTTTAGAGCTTGAAAATACATGAGTTTTACTGCAAAAACCACCCTACAGTGGGCTGGTTGTCAATGTATTCAATGGACTTTTCACTCTCCCTACCATCCATAGACTTGTTGCACTGTGGAGTGTTGACCTTCTCAAAGGACAAAGCCCAAAGATTTCTGACTCTACCTGTCTCACCTCCTGGTCTACAATATTTTTAACAAGGAGGTTTGTTCACTGAATGTGGCTACCCCCAGAAAGGAATCATCTTCTCTCAGACATGTTCTGGGTAATAATCAGGAATTATGTACATCTCTTTTGAAAACTGAAGGTTCCACCCTGACATTTCTTGACTTGATACTTCTCTCTTTTCCCTAATGGCAACCTTAGACCAACCTGAAAGGTGCAACTTCTTGGTGGCAGCCAGATTAACAGGAACCTAGAAAATTGAAACTTAATTCTGGTGCTACCATCTTGCTCTCTTGTGGGTTTTACATGGTCCAGTGATGGCCTAAGGATAATGGTCACTTGGTTGGGTACACTGCTTGCCAACTGACCCATACAGGCCAAAGTGGTAGACATAAACAACCTCTGTAAATCTTATAAAGGCCCCAGCTTCTGCACTTTCCATGCAAAATATCTGCCAGCCTTTCTGGATCTCTTTACTCCTAGCCCCATAGTTGATACTCAGTCATTCTATAGACTGGATGAATGCCATCTAGACGGTATTGTGGACAAATAGGTAAAGTTGAACACACTCAGGCATTTCCTCCAAAAACAAGGATTGAACTTAATTACTATAAGTCAAGATGGAACTGTGGGCTGGCCATGGGGACACACTGGCTATGAAGCACTGACAGCCTGTGCCCCTGACTGAAGTCTGCCCCATCTGGGGGGCTCCAAGGATTGTAAATGACAGCAGCTTGCTCAGGATTGTATTTCTTTGTGAAAGCCAGGCACTAACTTGCCTCCTTCCTTAAAATACAGTGCTTTGCACCTTAGAGATGGTCATAGTAGACCTGAAAGTGTTGAAATAAATACCACTTCTAGATCATGTAGTCCTCAGACAGTTGCAATGACCTCTCCAAAATAAGGTTACTTCAGGGAAAATTCTCAGAGGGAGAATTGACTTGTTATTCATGGGCACCCTCAAGACAGTTTTCCCTACAAAAGGAATCCTTCAACTAAAAAAGACAATGCACATTTCCCCCCTGACTTTAGTTGAACTGATTGATGACTCACTTTGGTGCTGGAAGGCATTTAGGTCAGTCTCAATCCACAGGCCAGAGTTAGTCTGGAGGCCAGAATCTTCCTAGACTTCCTTCCTCCTTGCAGGCCAAGATGGAATCTGTCCAATCACAAATACATCTTACTGCACCCGGATTAATGCCTCAGGCCAAGCAATTCAAGGAGAAACCACTTGATACTTTCTACAGTAGACACTGATGGTTTATGGGATTTGTTTAGCTAAGTGGGTCTGAGCCCTAGGTGCACGATTAAAGCAAGCAGAGCAGATGGCCTCATCCTGTTGGTTGAAGTTTTGGTGAGAGTATCCTTAATTAAATGCTGTGTAAGACTAACTCACAGATTCAGTCCCAGCTTCTCACAGCCAGATTAAGCAGAGTGGCTGATAGACTGGCATAATCATGGAAAAATTCACCAGAAGCCAAGACTGTAAAGAAATGAGCAGGCAGGTATTAGTACAAGGGGATATTCTGTGGGTCCATATTGGTTTTGCATGTTTTGTAAGTAGAGGTTCTGACAATCTCTGTTTCAGATGAGTTTTCCAGGGATATTTTTTGTTTGTGCAGCAGGCAGCCTTTGGAGATAGAGATGGTATCTCCTTTTACAGCAAAAGGCAGTCAGCCTTGCTACATATTATAGAAGATTCAGATTCCCTAACCTCCGGGTTCTTCTGCCACACCAACCCACTGTGAATGCTACTGTCAGCCAGCCTTCTTTGTGTTGCCCTGCAGGACCTGGGGTTTAGGAAACCAGTGCAAATGCAAATGCACTCCGACGATTGCTCTTGCCAGGACTGATAAAGTCTTATGATTCTAACCCAGGGGTTTTGTGTCTTCATCAGCAGCCATGAAGCTGACTTGAAAGATTGTAAGGATGGTAAAACTTCAGCCCCTTCCCAGCTCTTAACAGCTATCTAATGGTAATCTGGCAATTTCATTATCAAATACTGAGGTTCATTATCAAATATTAAATCTGTCATTGATTTCATGATCTTTCCAAAGCAGAACCATGTATTTTGTAGTTGAAGAACCAAAATGTGAAACAATCATTTCAAACTAAAATATTTTTAGTATCAGGAAAGATCAATACCAGGTCACAGATCAATATAAGGAAATGACAAATGCAGAAATGTTTGGAATCATATGTATGCTGTTAAATTACCTTACAGTATCATAATACATTCCAGCTGCTGTGGTCATCTCTTTTTCTCGTCACGTATTTTTTCTATTTATGCATATAATTAGCATAATGAAGTGGAAACGGTATTGGGTGGGATATCAGGAAACCTGAGATCAAATACCAATTTTGTCGGTTACTGGTTGCAAGACCCTGGACAGGTTTGCTCCCACTACTCTGGACCTTAGAGTCTTCAACTTTAAAATGTGAATTAGGGTGGGTAAATGAATGGGTTTTGTTAGATTATTTTTTAGGTTTTTTTCCCTAGTACTTGTCTTCAATGAATGGTAGAAAGGACTTATAGCCAAGATGGATAATTATGAGGGGTTTTTTTCTTTTTCTTTTCCTATTTGTTTTAGCAGAAAGTTCAGACACTGGAATAAAGATTTCCACAACCGTCTACTTGTCCTAGCCCTTATGAGCAAGATTTGTTGTAACCCTCCTTGAATTAGGGTTTACATTCCAAGGAGGTAACTCCTGTGAAATGAAAGAGAGGAACATTCCTTGCACAGAAGGCCTTTTCATTTGCTGTCCTCACCACACACAGACATCTTTCCTTTGGCCAGCATATTACACAAACAAGAAAGTTAGTTGATTTCCTACTCAATACATGACACAACCTTGCCAAGGTCAGGGTGCCCTTGCCAGAGCTGGCTACAGGAGGAACACACATTGGCTTGAACTATCATAGGATTTTTCCTGGGCACATTGGAGCAGCTATAGACAATGAGATGATCAGTCTCTTTGGTTCATTCATTAATCAGTATATCAATTAAAGCCCTTAGGACCTACTACAGTCAGCCACTGGAAATATACATGTTATTAATAAGACCATGTAACTGCCCACAAGGATCCCACAATCACTTGCAGGAGGCAGATAAATCAACAGAAGATTATAACACATCTGAAACTGGTGAAATTATAGAAGGGAGTTGAAACTGATGAAATTATAACCATCTATTCTGTGGGAGCCGCAGAGGACTCCTCAGAGGAGAGAATGTTTGAGCTGAGACTTGGAGGCAAAGAATGAGAAGATATTCAAGCAAAAGAGCATATGAAAAGTAAAAAAGACAGGTGAAAAAGATAGAGGGTCAGATATTTCAGTATGACAGGAACATAGCTCTAGGGTTGCAATAACAGGAGATGAAAATAGAGAGGCAGGTAGGAGAATTTTAGGGTAAGGGAGGGAGAGAGCTTTAAAAGATTTGAAACACGAGAGCCTGTTGATATGCTGAGTAGAAGGAGCTAACAGAAATGGTAAAGATAGAGCAAGGGAGACCACTGCTGAATCAAGATTCTAGGGAAATTAGGAGATGTTTTCTGGACATAAGATGAGTAGAAAGGCTTGTCTGAGGTTGAAAATGGATCTCTTTCTCCTTTTAGAAAGGAAAAAGAGAAAATAGGTGCACACGAAAGTAGGTTTGAAGGAGAAGTATGGAAAGTCAAGAATTTAGGCATCTGAGCCCTAAGAGCTAGAGAAAATATAAGGTTCCTGCAGTCTGGGTGGTCAGCAATGTACATGCTTATTCATTGAACCATCCTTTCCTTCAGAAATATTTCGTGAGTACAGAAATACAACAATGAACTAGACACTGATTCTCCTTCCAAAGAATATACAATCCAGTTCAGATTTTAAAGGCACAAACCTTGGTAGGAAGAAAATTCTTAGTATATGTTCAAAGAATGAATAATGAATAAAATAATAAGTTCAACAAGAAAGGTAGAAATGAAGTATAATTAGAACAGAAGGAGAAAGGACTATTTTCTAAGCTTGTGTGGGTCCTGAAGAATGGGTGGATCTGAATATACAGAGCCTGGGAGGGAGTGGGAAAGGTCAATCTATGCAAAAAGAACACATGAGCAAAATTCTGGAGGTGAGAAATGGTAGGCGCTAAGGCAGGGAATAGCACATCTTTCCCAAGTGATGTGCAGCAAAGTAATATTTGGAAACAACAACACAAGTCTTTCTTTCTTCGTGTTTCTTTTGGCCTCCTACACCAAAATTAGTGGTATTTATTGTCTTTGGGTAGGAGACAAAACACTTCAAGAGAAGCCAGCATTAAAGTAGAAATACGTGGTAAGGAACAGAAAGACAGTCCCAGAGGGAGCCCCAGAGGGAGCCCCGGAGGGAGGGAAAGAGCATCCTAAATATTCTTACAATCCAGATGCAGGTGGCAGCAGTTGTGAATGGATGATTAGACCTAGAAATTCCTCGCAGCTCGGACAGAGAGCACAGAGCGGTCTGCAGAGACCGGGAGTCCAAGGAGCAGAGAGAACACACACATTTTAGGTGTGGACGCTGCTGAAAAGGGATCCTGTGTTATTATTTTCAAAGGCTGGCATCCTATGCATGAATATGACACCTCCTTTTAGGTTCTAGGACAACATAAAACACTCGTGTTTCCTAGCCCTGACATCCATACTATCTTTGGGGAAAAGGTAAGGATTGCAAGAAACAAGAGATCTAAATTTGATTGAATTTTAATCCAACTAAGCCTAAGAAAATTCCAGAAGGGGCTGAATTTAATTGGATTGGAAAGAGTTTACTAACATCAGTGGAAATTCAGGTTGCTTATAGGGAAATAAAATTTCATTTTTTTACCCCAAGTTTATGACTGTAAAATTCAGATATAATTACAAGTAAATAAAGTTATGACTCTAAGCACAGGATCTTAGTTTCTAAAACACATTTCCTAATACAAGGCTTTTTTAAAGAAATGATTGATTCAAATATGAGCAGGAAGGCGCTAGATGAGTCTGCTCTGGGATTTGTTGCTTTCCCAGAAAGCAAGAAAGCTTTCCAGGATCAGTGAGATTGTGTCAGTGGATACTGGAACCAAACTGAAGGGCCACCCATAGTTTAAATATAAAAACTCAAGCATCAAAGAGAATAATGTTTTAAGTTGACTGAAAGATATTCTGTATGTAAAGAAAATCCACAAGTTTATAATGATATTGAAAAAAAAGAAACCAAGAAAAAAGTAATTTATCATCATTTCAGTTCAGTTCAGTCATTCAGTCGTGTCTGACTCTTTGCAACTCCATGAATCGCAGCACACCAGGCCTCCCTGCCCATCACCAACTCCCATGTCCATTGAGTCGGTGATGACATCCAACCATTTCATCCTCTGTCGTCCCCTTCTCCTCCTGCCCTCAATCTTTCCCAGCATCAGGGTCTTTTCAAGTGAATCAGCTCTCCGCATCAGGTGGCCAAAGTATTGGAGTTTCAGCTTCAACATCAGTCCCTCCAATGAACATATCATCATTTATGGCATTCATTAAATCAGTTCTTTACATTGAAAACTGGCAATTGAAGGAGAGAGGTAAGAATGAAAGAAAAGAGACAAGAATCTTTTCAATAAGTATTTATAGCAAATGATCTGAGTTAAACAGGAAACCTCTACTTGATGGACTAATGATAATTACTTATGTATAAGAAATGACAAAATTGAACATCAGCTATTTTTGAAATCTCTGATGTAATTATTGATTTGAGCAAGAATTATCAAAGGCTATTGAAATCATTAGATAAATTGGTGATTAGAAACAGAATGTTCTTATGGCAGCAAAGTAACACCATGTGGATTACTTTCTGGTCACAAGGAGAAAAGCCTAATTTTACCACGGAAGATTCAATGTTCATCACCTTAATCCTGCGACCAAGCTCTAAATCACTAATAGTATATAAAAAGACAATACTTTCTACTCCCATATGAAGTACCATGACAATGCAATCTTACTGGGATAGTTTAGGCTTAATCTAACCAAATCTTTAGAGTCTAACTTCTAGCTTACAGAAGATATAAAGGCTAGAGTAGCACTGCCCTCCCCACATATACATGTTGCCACAAATATAATCTAAAGTTTCCTAGTCATCCACTTTAAAAAGTAAAATGAACCAATAAGATTAATTGTAGTAGTTAATACATTTTAATCCAGCATACCTCAAATACCATTATTTCATATAAGCAATAATCAAAACAATGATAACCAAATAATTTAAAAAAATTGTTAATGAGATCATTTATACTCTTTATTTGTACTATGTCTTCTAAATTTGGTATGGATTTCACACTAGAGTTCAGACTAACTACATTTCAAGTGCTTATTAGGAGCTGGTGGTCACCATATGGGACACCACAGGATTAGAAGAAAAAGCTAAACAGCACTGTGAAATTCTGTTCTATGTGTCAACCTGGCTAGGCTATAGTAGCCAGATTCCAACTAAACACTGATCTAGACATCACTGTGGATGCATTTTATAGATGTGGTTAATGTCTACAATCACTTGACTTTAAGGAAAAGAAATTATCCATGGATAATGTGGATGGGCCTCATTTAATCAGTTGAAAGGCCTCAAAAGCAAAACTGAGGTTCCCTTGAGGGAGAAGCTCCTGCCTGAGAGTGTCTAACCTGCCAGCTTGCCCTTCAGGTTTCAGACTTACCAGCCTACATAATCCCATAAATCAACTCCTGTTTCATTCAATTCATACATTTCATATATAGATACATGGTTTTCACATACACACACATATATATATGATATTTACATATATAGTCAATTTTTATATATAGTTTATATCTATATATTATAAACCAGATCTAAAAGGTATATTGGAGACAACTGGATATTTTTGAACATGGACTTCTTGAATACTTAAGGAGCTATTGTCAGTTTTACAGGTGAGATAATATAAATTTATCTATGGAGGAAAACATCAATATTGTCTAGAGATGACTTTTGAAGTAATAAAGGATTAGATGTCATGATGATGATGGATTATATTTTATTTTCTAAATCTACATGAAGTCATAATGCTTAGTGAAGTGAAGAAAATAAATCCAGCCTTTATCCCCACTGACATAAACTACATTATCTTTGTCAGTTCAGTTCAGTTGCTCAGTCGTGTCCAACTCTTTGTGACCCCATGGACTGCAGCACGCCAGGCTTCCCTGTCCATCATCAACTCCCGGAGCTCACTCAAACTCATGTCCATCAAGTCGGTGATGGCATCCAACCAACTTGTTCTCTGTTGTCCCCTTCATTAGCTTTAGCATAACAAATAATAGTTAATAAAGTTTTAGCCTAGTATTTAGTAGAGTTTTACAGCATGATAAATTGGTCTTTAAAAATTAAATGAGAGGGAACCTAAGGGTGCTTTCACTAGCTGAGGGACCAGAAAGCATTCTCTTTCTAGAGCATGAAGAGCAATGACCAGAGTCATAGAAAGTGATGTGGATGATTCAAAATGTGAGTTTTTCCCACGTGGCCCCTATCTCCCCATGACACCCCAGGATACTATGCCTCAGAATGATGACTTTTTATAATCAGCTATAAAACCAATATTCTGCCTTTTCGTGTTGTTTTCTTAAGAGTACAGAGGTTACTGGTCAAGTAACAGCATGTTCTTACCAAAACTCTCCCATACAACTAAAATGACAAGATATTTTTCCTTCCTTTCTGTCATTAAATTGTAATGCAGTGTTGATAGTCTTTGCTGTTATGGTTACTGTTATTGCTATGGTGATAATCTATACATTCCAAAAGAAGAAAAAACCATATCAGCCCAGTGTATAGCATTATTTTATAACCGTCCTCTGTCAGAAGTAGAAGGTAAGTTTACTTTTCAACATAAAATCTAAATAAATACTTGTGTACCTGCTATGGTCTTAGTTGAGTGTAGGATAGAATACTTTTTAATTTGTGCGTAAAATAAACTACTCAATAGTTTGCAAGGCATTCTGCAAAGCTCTTTCACATATGTGAGCCTATCAGAACCTCACGGAGACCCAAGTTTGATCCCGGAGTTGGGAAGATCCCCTGGAAAAAGGATGGCAACTCATTCCAGTATTCTTGCCTGGAGAATTCCATGGACAGAGGAGCCTGGTGGGATAGAAAGTCCATGGGGTCGTGAAGAGTCGGACACGACTGAGTGACTAACACACACACACACACACACACACACACACATACCTCATAGGACTCTACAAAATTTGTAGGTTGGGTGTTACTAACTTCATTTTCAAAGTGGGAATGTGGTAGACACAATTGGGTGCCTATCTGACATCCATTCATTCCATCATCCCAACCTCATTGCTAACAAAATCCTCAATGTGTTCAAGGGAAAAATTGCCCTGCTTCAGTCTAGGTATTCATTTTTCCTAGTCCTGCTATAGGAGTATATGCTACAGTTCAGACTCGTGTCTCATAAAGTAGAAATTTGCTAGGGCTTCTGGGACATCTTTTTTGGTTGTATGTGTGTTGGTTTTTGTTTAAAGGAGCTAAACTACAGCTGAATCTCTCCTCCACGCTCCCTTCCTGTTTTGTATGTGATTGTGAGGACTGGAACTGCCACAGCCATTATGTGACCAGGAATGAAAAGAAAAAAAAAATACTGGTTCAAAAGCCTATTTTTGAATTTTATTATGTGAGACTATAAACCGTTATTTAAAAGACTTATGAAGAATAACTTTTCTATTACCTATAGCTAAATGCATTCCCAAGTGAAGCTGAAATAAGGTTTAAACGATATTCCCAAGATAACACAAACTATTAGGAACATGCTGTTGTTCGTCGTGAAGTCTTGTCTGATTCTTTGTGACCACCATGGACTGCAGCACGCCAGGCTTCCCTGTCCTTCACTATCTCCCAGAGTTTGCTCATTGAGTCAGCGATGCTATCTAACCATCTCATCCTCTGCTTCCCTCTTCTCCTTTTGCCTTCAATCTTTCACAGCATCAAGATCTTTTCCAAATTTGTGTTAAGTCACTAAATTTGCGGGAATTTGTTAAAGCAGCTGGAGGAAACAGCACAAAGGGCTTCTTGCTGTTATTATTAAACAGAGAGCTTGACCTCTATTAGACCACAGTCTATTCTGAGTTACATTAACTTGAGAAGAATAAAACTTCATTTTTTTTCCATTTATTTTTATTAGTTGGAGGCTAATTACTTTACAATATCGTAGTGGTTTTTGCCATACATTTTGATTTTTTAAATAAAATATTTTGCAATTCACTTTCCCTTAATTCAAGTTTACTTCTCCCACTGTTTTTTCTCAATCAGAGATATTTTAATGTTCTTCTAGGTGATTCTGTGGCTATAGAGTTCAATGAGATGATATCAAACTCTTTTGGGTTTGCTCCCTGGATATGACATTTCTTTTATTAGTTAACCATGGCATATTTAATAGTTATTTGTATATAATTTAAGGGACCTTGCTTAGAAACCAAAACATGTTTATTCACATTCATGGTTCATTCATTCATACATGTACTAAACCAATGTTTTATTAAGCATCCACCAAAAGTCATAAAGTCAAGCAAAAAGACTTAGGGGACCAAACACTAATAAAAGCGATGCCTGACCCCAGAGGCTTCTGTCATAAGAGAACCATGACCTCTTCATTTTCATGAAACTATATGTTTTCAAGATTGCTGAGAGTAACATGAATAACCTCAGATATGCAGATGACACCACCCTAAAGGCAGAAAGCAAAGAGGAACTAAAGCCTCTTGATGAAGGTGAAACAGGAGAGTGAGAAAGCTGACTTAAAACTCAACATTCAAAAAACTAAGATCATGGCATCCGGTCGCATCACCTCATGCAACTAGATAGGGGAAAACTGGCAAAAGCGAGAGACCTTTATTTTCTTGGGCTCCAAAGTTGCTGCAGATGGTGACTGTTGCCATGAAATTAAAAGACACTTGCTCCTTGGAAGAAAAGCTATGACCACCCTAGACGGCATATTAAAGAGCAGAGACCTCGCCCGGCGATGGGAGCGAGGCACCTGAGCAGGCGGGCGGCTGGAGCGCTGCGCACCCGCGGAGCGGCCTCAGCTGCGGCTCCTGGGCGGGCCAGCCCCTGCCGCCTCCTGCCCCAGCTCCGGAAACTGACATCTCCCAACAACAGACCTCGAGAGGACAGCGGGCTAAAATCCTTGTTTGTCCAGAAAGTTGACCCAAGGAAAGATGCTCACTCTAACCTCATAATCAAAAAGGAAACCAGCAGTCTGTCCAAATTACAGTTTCACAATGTGACACTGGAACGCCTAGAAGCATACAACAAAATTTGTCAAGAGGTGTTGCCAAAGATTCATGAAGATAAACATTACTCTTGTACTTTGGTGGGGACTTGGAACACGTGGTATGGTGAGCAGGATCAAGCTGTTCACCTTGGGGTTAGGGTTAGGGTTAGGGTTAGGGTTATGAAGGAGGCTATCCAGCCCTCATGGAGGTGATGAATAAACCCTAAGAAAATCAAGAATTTTTGTAATTCCGTACGGCAAGAAGCAACAGGCTTCTCTCAAGAATCAGCTGCTGGTGGAGTTCAATTTCTGGAATGAGCCCATCCCACAGCCCGGATGGAACATATATGAGCTCAGATCCTGCCAGCTCCAACCAGGAACCCTGTTTCAATGGGGCAGTTACTGGGCTCGTGCCGTTTGCTTCAGACAGGACGGTAACGAGGGGAGGGTTCATCTCCCACATTGGGCAGCTCTATATGGTGCACCATCTTTGGGCTTGCAAGGCTCTTCAGACCAGGGAAGATATACGGAATGCTGTATGGCATAAACATGGCTGGGAAGAACTAGTATATTATACAGTCCCGCTTATGCAGGAAATGGAATCCAGAATCATGATCCCACAGAAGACCTGCCCCTCCACGGAAGCAACAGAATGGAGATGTGCCTACAGAAGTTTATGTGACAAGTGCTTGTCATCAATCAATTTGAACTGTGTGAGAGAGAAACACTGAAGTGTAAACTATTGTAAATAGCTTGTAAGAGACCTCTTTTCTTTAAAATTTACATAATCACAAGACAGGAAACTATTATGGTTTGGCTGATTGTAACAGTGTGCTGTAGTCCTCTGAAACATCCCTAGGTTTATCGAATGTGCTGTATAATATTAACAACAATCCCTCTCTCCCCGCCCTCCCAGGAAAAGAGAGCTCAACTGAAAATTGGAGTCATCTCCAAGTAAGAATTTTAACCATGGGGGGAAAAAGTTAGCCATTTCTTTATAAAGAGCAAATCTGTTTTATAATTACAAATTTTTTAGACAAATTTCTTGTATCAGGAAGAAATATAAATTTCATCATGTTTCTGTAGCATTTTTTTCTGAATTTCAGTCTAGGAACAAATTATAAGTGTACTCAATACCTGGAAACGTTTTACATCACTCTCATTTTTAATGTCAGCATAGTAAACTGTGTCATTATGACGGGGAAGTGGTTGATCAGTAATTCAGTCTTCACTTTGTGTATTGTGATGTCTTTATACATGAGGAAAAGATGGCTTGAACCTGTGTATCATATGTGACTTTGAAATGAACACCTTGAACAGTGCTAATTTTTATTTGTAATATTTTTCTACAACAAAATGAGTAGCACTAAGAAAAGAGGTTTTATTTTGTAAACAGTCATCTGTGACCTGCATTTTAGTAAGCTCACAGCAGATTCTTCCAAGATCTTGAATGGGGGGAGGGGAATGTGCATGTTGAGATTTAAATGGGCATAAAACTGCATACTTTGTCTAGCTCTGATTTCATTTTTTAATAGTGCCAATTTTGTGACTGTAATCATGTGAAAGTCCTGTTGAAATGAAAAATTATATCTGACCCCCAGATCAAATAATTTATGTTAAAGTGTGAATAAATCTCATATCAAATGTCAAAAAAAAAAAGCAGAGACATGATTTTGCTGACAAAAGTCTGTATAGTCAAAGCTATGATTTTTCCAGTGGTCATGTACAGATGTGAGAGTTGGACCATAAAGAAGGCTGAGCACCAAAGAATTGATGCTTTCAAATTGTGATGCTGGAGAATACTCTTGAGAGTCCCTTGGACAGCAAGGAGATCAAACCAGTCAATCCTAAAAAAAATCACCTCTGAACATTCATTGGAAGGATGGATGCTGAAGTGGAAGCTCCAATACTTTGGCCACCTGATGCAGAGAACTGACTCGTTGGAGAAGACCCTGATACTAGGGAAGATTGAAGGCATGAGGAGAAGAGGGCAACAGCGGGTGAGATGGTTGGATGGCATCATTGACTCAATGCACTTGAGTTTGAGCAAACTCTGGGAGATGGCACAGGACATGGAAGCCTGGCATGCTGCAGTCCATGGGGTCAAAGAGTTGGGCATGACTGGGCAACTGAACAAC
The DNA here is from genome assembly GCF_963930625.1 of Muntiacus reevesi. NCBI lineage: Eukaryota > Metazoa > Chordata > Mammalia > Artiodactyla > Cervidae > Muntiacus > Muntiacus reevesi. The sequence continues at coordinate 2,622,845 of NC_089255.1, read as the reverse complement.
AAACAACAACAGCATATATTTTCAAAAAGGAAGACATGTGAAACATGTTTTCTTTTCCATGTTATTTACTTATTTTTAAAAAACCAGTGCTTTTTACACAACAAGTTAATGTGACATAATTGTGCTCTCTATGCAATAATGATGGAATTTATAAACTCTACAATCTCACAGTGCTCTGCAAAACAGTATGGTCCAGCTGGGGACCCAAGTTTAGGTACATGATGCATGCAGTTTGGTTCCAATTCTGTCAGCACATCTCTGACTCTTTGTATGTGCTTGTTTGGAGACAAGGTCAAATGTCTAAGTTTGCTGCCCTTTGTGAATATAAGGCCTGGGCCAAATGTCCCTGCCTAACATCAGTTATTCACTATCAAATTAGAATAAATTGCATACAGAGTTACCAGTCACATAGTTAACTATACACAAACAGAATCCAAGTTTCTATTCATACCCATGAACTTAGTTAAAACTACTGGTTGCATCAGTTTCCAGGGTAAATATCCATGTGTTCTTTCTAGGTCCTCCATTCCAAAATATTTCCAGAGGACACTTGCTATTTGATTTTTTGGCATGCCAGAGATTTAAGACCAAGTCTCAGGAAGGGCTCTAACCAAGGAAGGCCCAGCCCAGAGGTTTAGCAAGGCTCGAGAGAATGGGTCCACAGGGCTGACTCTTGCTCAGACTCCTCCCTTGAAGAGCACTACAAATACTCTAAGTCAATAGATGTCTGGTTTATGGCTTTGGGTGTCTTTGAGTTGAAATACTGTTGACAAGAAGAAACGTGTAATTAAAAGACATTTTTGATTTTTAGTTTGTCATAAATTTGAAAGTTAGTAAGCTCCTTCTTTCATATAAAGAATTTTTAGACACAGTTGGCAGACCATATGGATGTATTTCTAGTTCTTTATTTCTAGTAAGGTTTTATTAAAAAGGAAAATCGCAGACTAACTAGAGCTTTCAAATTAGTGCATACTTCAATGCTAGCCACTTAGACACTCATAGGATACCTTCAACACTCTCATGTGCCCACATGGAAAGAAAATTTTCTTCTTTCCCTGCAGCACCTTGGAGCCCCACCTGCCTGTTTAAAATCAGGCACACAGCAGAGGAAGTGCTGATGAATTCGGTACTGTCTAGACAAGTACACTAATGTGCAGTGTTGGGCTGGTGGTTGTCATGGTAATAAGCAAATAAGCTCTTACAGCTCTGCTAAATAGTGGGTTGTGGATGCTTCCTTTACAATAGGCAATTTTCCCTCCCTTGAAAGGGGCATTGCCAAAAACAATCTGACTAGCTCTAAGACATGGAATCATGACATTCAGCAGTATTTCAGGTTGTAAGATAAATGCCACATTCTAATGTTTCTTGTAAAAGTAACTCGTTTTCTTTGCTATTTGTCAGCATATTAATAAGTTCCTCATTATGTTGCAGAGCCTGAGCCGAAGAAACAACAGAAAATGGGCAGGAAATCTAAAGTGTTTTCACCTGCTTTAATAAATAATAGCTTTTAAGTTTTTCTCTCATTAGAATTATTCCTTCCTTTCATGCAACCAATACTTTTCAGTCTCTTACTCTGTAGTAGTCACTGTGCTAACCTCCAGGCACTCAGATCTGCATAAGGGGCTTCTTTTTCTTCAAGGAGCCAAGTTTAGTGGGTAACACAGAGAAGCCAAGCATTACAAGGCAGATTTGGATAAGTGATACACATGACACTCTGGGACAAGTATATATGGCACATATATACTTCAGAGAAACCTGTGTGAAGGTCAAGAAGCAACAGTTAGAACTGGACATCGAACAACGGGCAGGTTCCAAATAGGAAAAGGTGTATGCCAAGGCTGTATATTGTCACCCTGCTTATTTAAGTTCTATGCAGAGTACATCATGAGAAACGCTGGGGCTTGATGAAGCAGAAGCTGGAATCAAAATTGTCAGAAGAAATAGCAATAACCTCAGATATGCAGATGGCACCACCCTTATGGCAGAAAGTGAAGAGCTAAAGAGCCTCTTGATGAAAGTGAAAGAGGAGAGTGAAAAAACTGGCTTAAAACTCAACATTCAAGAAACTAAGATCATGGCATCACGTCCCATCACTTCATGGCAAATAGATGGGAAACAATGGAAACAGTGAGAGACTTTATTTTTGGGGCTTCAAAAATCACTGCAGATGGTGACTGCAGCCATGAAATTAAAAGACACTTGCTCCTTGGAAGAAAAGCTATGACAAACCTAGGTAGCTTATTAACAAGCAGAGACATTACTTTGCCAACAAAGGTCCATCTAGTCAAAGCTATGGTTTTTCCAGTAGCCATGTATGGATGTGAGAGTTGGATCATAAAGAAGGCTGAGCATTGAAGAATTGATGCTTTTGAACTGTGGTGTTGGAGAACGCTCTTGAGAGTCCCTTGGACTGCAAGGAGATCCAACCAGTGTATCTTAAAGGAAATCAGTCCTGAATATTTATTGGAAGGAATGATGTTGAAGTTGAAGCTCCAATAATTTGGCCACCTGATGCAAAGAGCTGACTCACTGGAAAAGCCCCTGATGTTGGTAAAAATTGAAGGCAGGAGGAACAGGGGACGACAGAAGATGAGATGGTTGAATGGCAACACCGACTCAATGGACATGAGTTTGAGCAAGCTCTGGGAGATGGTGAAGGACAGGGAGGCCTGGCGTGCTGCAGTCCATGGGGCTACAAAGAGTTGGACACGACTGACTGACAGAAGAACAACCACAATATGTGGCTCAGAACTCTGTCCTGGAAGATCTAAGAAAGCATCCTGGTGGAGGCATTATCTAGACTATAAAGAAGATCGGAAGAACCGGAGCAAAAGTGGGGAAGGTATACAAGAAGAGGTAACAGGAGAGGGAGGGAGAGAAGATGCCAGTCGGTGTGAGATGCAGAGTGAGGGAACAGGTGAAGTCAGTCGCTCAGGCATGTCCGGCTCTTTGGGACCCCACGGACTGAGGCCCACCAGGCTTCTCTGTCCATGCAGGTCTCCAGGCAAGAGTCCTGGAGTGAGCTGCCATTTCCTTCTCCAGGGGATCTTCCCAACCCAGGGATCGAACCTGGGTTTCCTGAATTGAAGGCTAACTCTACCATCTCAGCCACCAGGGAAGCCCCTGAGAGAACAACATAGGGTGTAATGGGCTCTATGTGGGAGGAGAACAAAGAGAATGAGTCTTCAAAGGCAGGTGGGATTCTAATTACAACAGCCTAGCTACACTTAGAGGTTAAGGCTTTATCCTTAAAATGCTGAGAAGTCAATGCATTGTTTAAGCAGAGGAGCGAGACACTTTGGAAAACTAATTTTAATTGCTGCGTGGACAATGGTTTGGTAGACAGTAAGACTAAAGGCAGGAAGAAAAGTTAAATAGGACTTTTAAATAGCCAACCGCTTGTCAAATTCAAGGCTCCTTTCTGAATTAGTATTATCCTTTCCATTCCAGATGGAGATGGCTAATAGTTCCCCAATATCCATGCTTCCCTCTTTACAAAGTATGAAGCTGAGACTCAGGTGAGCACGTGGCTGCCCAGACAAAGATTTCCATATTCCAGATTCCCTGCACCGAGAACAGTCGTGGAGAACTGAGACATGCAGCTCCCAAGCTTGGCCTTTCCCATTCCTCTTTTCCTTCCTCCTGCAGACTTGAATACAGATGTGGTGGCAAGAAATGGAGGAACTGACTTAAACCATGAGAACAAAGCCCAGTTTAGACTACTATAACAATGGAGCATCAACTAGGAAGCTTATAAACAACAGAAATTTATTTCTCACAGTTCTGCAGGCTGGAATCTGAAATAAGGATGCCATCACAGCCAGGTTCTGGTAAGAGCCCTCTTCCAGGTTGCAGACTGCCACCTTCTTGTGGTATCCTCACATGGTAGGACAGGAGAGCTCTCTGGAGTCCTTCTATAAAGAGCATTAGTCCATAATTTCCTAGTTCACCTCTCAAAGTCCCCACCTCCTAATAACCTCACATTGGCAGTTGGGATTTTGACATATAATTTTGAGGGATACACATATTCAATCCGCTGCACCCAGTGTTAAGGAGGCAGAGCAATGAAGTAGAAGAATCCTGGGACCCAATGATTGTGGAATTAACATGCCAACCGTGAACCATTTAACGCAGCCGTTTTGATTTTTCAGTTATACAATCTCAGCCAGTGTTCTAACTCATACACTGTCTTTAAGTCATTTGACAGTGTCGGGAGCTAGTCATTTTTCCCGTACCCTGTCTACCATCTCGTCTTTACGACAAGTTCTCTGCCCACTTATCTGTCTGGCTACCTATCAGCTCTGTTCTCCTTCTGCTTCTCCAACTACTCCCTGTGTGGTGGCTCTCCTGGGTTCTCTTTGTCTTTCTGCATCATCACGGGTGTGATGTCAGCTCTGTTCTGCACTCCTCTGTTGACAGAGTCTGTATTCAATGTGGAAGGTATCCCATTTTATATTTGAGCCTGATCTTTGTCTAGACTCATATTTTTAGATGCCTGTAGCATATTTCCATTTATGTCTCCGGTTATCACTTCCAAATCAACATGTCCGAAATTGAGCTTGTCATCTTCTTCCCCTCACCCACAAGATTCTATTTCCCAGAACCATCTTTTCGTTCCAAGGTAGTATCATTTTCTTCTCCTCTTTCAGCCCTCGAATCTTTTGATTAACTTGAACTGCTCCCCTCATCCGTCATCCCTCATGTCTAATCTATTCCTGAGCTTCATTGCTTTGGTTCATCTCAAATAGCTTTAATAGTTGCCATTCCCACCACTGCTGCCACTATTCATTTCAGCCTTTTTGCCTGGGCCCCCCAGTATCCATTCTCATCCTTTAATACTCTTGTCTTTAGTAAGTAGCCTAGTGAACAGTTTCCTAAATCACTTTCCTTTATCCCTTTTTTCCTTAAGAACAAAAGTGATTAGGCTTTATCAAATTACTTGCAAACCCATCTCCTGAGAAACAGTGTCACGCAGTGGAGAGAAGCGGGCCTTAGAGTCCAACAGAATGGGTGTGAACCACTAACCTATTGATCACTGAGTGTGTTATCTTAGGAAGTTTCCTTTACTGCTCAAAGCTGAAATAGTCACACGCATGAATAGAGATAGTAAGAATTCATTTCTGGAGACCGCTGTGAGACCCAGTCAGATGAGTCATCCTTACTATAGTTGGCAGCCTGTGGAAGGTGTCAGGAAAATGTCAGCTGCCTGCTGGGTGTTACTCTACCCAGCCCAGTTCAGTTCTACGTTTTTCTGCGCTGGTCAGGTCAGGCTGGCCTCAATCAGTTCTATCTCTGCACCTCTGCCCATACTGTTCCATCTGTAAGATACATATTTTCCTTCTTTGTTTATTCAACAAATAATTATTGAGAGCATTCTAGGTACCAGGTATTGTTTCAGCCACTTACTTAAATCCTATTCCTCCCTTATGATGTAACAAGATCCATGAAGCCCCTGTACATACTCTACTGTCAACAGAATGTTCTTCTCCAAACTTGCTATTGTCCTAACTTGAGAAAACCTGGTTGCTGTCTAATTATTTGTTGGTATTTTCTCATATAGTCCATGAGCTGGTTGAGAGCAGGAAAACTTGTTAATTATACTCCTCCTCATTTCTAGCTTGGTATAGCCCCCCTTAATAGCCAATTGACAAATACTGTTGCTTAAAAAAGTAATTTTAACTCCAATATTTATCATTTAATAAGGAAACTTCTTTGATTACTTCAGCTCTGGCTTAGGAAAAGTTTAAATCAAGGGAAACAAAAATCATAGCCATACTGACAGGTAATAATACAACAAGCCATTGTTAACTGCTTACATAAATATTGTTGGAGACTAGAACCATCAGCCTTCCTCCCCACACTGAATATTCATAATAAAGACTTAACATTCTTCAAAACATGAACCATTTTCTAAGTATCCCTTCTATGGAGAGGCCAAATAATCTGCTAATGAGCTTCAGTCAGGAGATAGGAGTTTAGACCACCTTCAGGGATGGGCTGTCAACAGTCAAACTTTTCTCCAAAAGGTGGTGGAAGGGGAGGGAGGGGGAAAAGTGAGGCTGTGTAGTGCAAATTTTCTACTTTCCTGTTTGTAATCTACTCTTCTGTATCTCTCGTCACTAACCCAAAGCCCCAAAGGCACTTTATCCTAATGTTGTGGTCCTTCCCTGCAGACTCCTCTGTGTCAGGGCTTTTCCCACAGCATCCTGACGGGGCTGCGGATGAGAACACTGACATGGCCTCAAAGCCTGGAGATGGGCAGCGCCTTAGTGCTTCTCAGACTTGCAGTCATCCTGCCTTATCCTCATTTTCCCTGAGAATGTGACTGTATTTCAGTTCCAATGAAGAGATACTTATGAAGTGCCTATTATGAGCAAAGCATGTTCTTGAGGATTTATTTAAAGTCAGGAGTCCTGGGTTCTGGTTTCATCTGGTCACTCACTTTGGGACTTTGAGAAAGCCGTTTCTGCTTTTTGTTGGGGGAGGAGGTGGACATTCATTAGTAAATTAGGAGATTCATTGGAAGGACTGATGCTGAAGCTGAAACTCCAATACTTTGGCCACCTGATGCAAAGAACTGACTCATTGGAAAAGACCCTGATGCTGGGCAAGATTGAAGGCAGGAGGAGAAGGGGATGACAGAGGATGAGATGGCCGGATGGCATCACCAACTCAGTGGACATGAGTTTGAGTAACCTCTGGGAGTTGGTGATAGACAGGGAGGCCTGGGGTGCTGCAGTCCATGGGGTCACAAAGAGTCGGACATGACTGAGCAACTGAACTGAACTAGGAGATTCTTTTGAATACTATGTTGTATGATATGATACAAATTCATTGTTTTTGGAGCATACAGGTAGGACATTAAGACATTATAACTAGGCAGTAAAAAACATGGACTGTGGAATCAGATCACCAAGATTCAAATACGAGCCCCACCTCTTTAGTAACTGTATGCCCCTGAGCAAATCAGGAAATCTCTCTGTGCCTAGATCCCTTGTTATTAAATGGCCATGACAAGAGCAGCTTCCACAAAGGTCTATAGAGAGGACTGAAAGTGCACAACAGAAAATTAACAGCAAAGGCCATGAAGGAGCTGCATGTTGATGGAAGCAGTCTATATCTTGAATGTGGTGGTGCTTATACTCCTGTACACATTTGTTAAAACTCATAGAACTATATGCCTAAAAGGGTGAATTTACCTTAAAAAAAACAACCCTAATCTTAAAAATAAAGGTCTACTGTATGATTCTAAGGATATATTCTGGAAAAGGTAAAACTATGAGCCATAGTAAATAGGTCAGTGGCTGCAGGGGTTTGGTGGTGGGGAGCAGGCCGGTGGAGCACAGGGGATTTTTAGAGCAGTGAAACTGTTCTTATGAATCTGTACCAGTGGCTACACATCATTATAGGGTTGTCGAAACCCACAGAATATACATCACAAAGAGTGGGCCCTAATATAAACTATGGACTTCAGTTAATAATATATCGATTTGACTCATCAACTGTAACAAATGTACCACATGAATGAAAAATGTTAATAATAGGGGAATGTGGGAAATCTCTGTACTTTCCACTGAAACTTTCATAAATCTAAATTTGCTCTAAAAAATAAATTTTATTAAAAAACAAAGAAACAAGCACTTAGAAACAAATACTCTGTAGTTACTCTTATTATTATCCCTTCCTTTGAAAACAACAACCAAGGTTTATTCCTTAAAAGCAGGCCAACATACCCATGCCTGGGTTGCATCGTAGTGGGAGAAGAATATATGAACAAGTAACAAAGTGTGGTCCCTCCCAACTCAGACTTCTTAAATGCTGCTTTGTTTAAAAGGGGAAAATAATCTCACAAACATCTCCTCTCAGATCATCTCTCTGAGGCCTGAGCTGCCTGTGGAAGCTGCTCTTTTCTCCCGAGCTGCTCCTCTTCTCTGTGATTCAGCCACAGATGCTCTTTCTTATTTCATGATCGTATCTGCTGTTGTACCAAGGCACTGAAGACATGGAACAGCCAATTAAATATCATCACATGTTCAGTGCCCTTGGGAAAGCCACACAGGAAACAGACTGTTTATATCTCACACCTCTGGGGAGGCTGCACAAGCTGAAAGCAATGTAGGATTTTTCCTTCTCTTTATTCTGAGAGAAGAATTAAAAACAAAAATCCAAGCCACACAATCACCCAAAACAAACAAAAAAAATGTAGTTTCAAATATAGAAACACTCTCCTTCATGTTGAATATGCATGTGGAAGAATTGTCGCAAAGTCTGTGAACAATCTGGCCAAAGGCTGCTTAATTTGGGAGCTCAACAGTGCTTATGGTCAGGACTTGTACAGCACATACACAAGGCTACTGAGCATGGGACCCACCTCTGGGCGGCTCTGTGGGGCAGCACCCTGCAGGGTCACGTGCCCATGGACCACTAGTGGCTGGGCTCACAGGGAGGGGTGCAAGCCCGCCCTATGTATATGATGCTCATGATGATAAGGCCTCTCTGGGGGACCACAGTCAAGCTACAGAATCTTCCAGAGCTCCACTGTCTTCATTGGTGAGACTGAAAAATCTCTAGGATCCCTTCCAGCCCCACCATTTTGTGACTCTTGGAGTTTTTTCCAGAACTAAAGTTCAGTTCAGTTGCTCAGTCATGTCTGACTCTTTGTGACTCCATGGACTGCAGCACGCCAGGCCTCACTGTCCATCACCAACTCCCGGAGTTTACTCAAACTCATGTCCATTGAGTCGGTGATGCCATCAAACCATCTCATCCTCTGTTGTCCCCTTCTCCCACCTTCAATCTTTCCTAGCATCAGGGACTTTTCCAATGAGTCAGTTCTTTGCATCAGGTGGCCAAAGTATTGGAGTTTCAGCTTCAACATCAGTCCTTCCAATGAATATTCAGGACTGATTTTCTTTAGGATGCACTGGTTGGATCTCCTTGCTGTCCAAGAGACTCTCAAGAGTCTTCTCCAACACCACAGTTCAAAAGCATCAATTCTTTTGTGCTCAGTTTTCTTTAGAGTCCAACTCTCACAACCATACATACATTAAAATATTAATTTATTTATTTATGTGTTTATCCACCTGTCAATTTATATTTATTTTTAATTGCATAAGTAAAACATAAAGATGTGAAAATGAAAATGAATAAGAAAACACGAAAAAAGAGAACACTTTACACATATGCCAGGCCCCTCTGATTAAAATCTCTTTTACCTTCCCTTCTGCCCCTTCCCAGAAATAACCATTGTTATTATTCAGCTGGTGTCTTTCTAGATACTTTCACACCTGTATAGATGCAGAGAAAATAGGCAAGATTGTGTTTGTTTTTTAACATAAGTGCTATCATACCATTTGCTTCATTCTGCAACTTGTTTTATCATTCAACAATAGGTCTGAAAGATGTCTCCATACTGTGCTTCATTCTATAATGTCAATATGCCATTCCACAGTGTAAGAACTATAGTTTATCCATCCATACTTTACTGGTGCATATTTAGCACCTCTGCTTACACAAGCAGTGGTATAACAAAAGCCTCATGGTGAATGAATGAGTGTATTTCCCTAAGGTAGATGTAAGTGGAATTGCTGAATTAGTTAATTAGTGTTTATTTTCATAGGTATTACTGAATTGTTCCAGAAACTGTCTGGACCAACGGACACACTGGTAGCAAGTACATTTTCTGAGTCAAATGGAATAATGGCTAAAAGCACAGGATCTGGAGACAGTGCATGCATTTCCCCCCACGCCACCACTCATAGTCTGGGACTCTGAAATATCAGTTAAGATATTTTCTCTGTGCCTCAATTTCCACGTGTTAAAACAGGAATAAAATGCACAGCAAATTGCTCTGAGGATTACTAGACAGTTGCTGACACAGAATAATAGCTCCATCTTATCTTTAATCATCACTATTTTTACTAAGTTATGTTTTGAGGAGCTTCAAGCTTCTTGACCAAATGGGTCTGCCATCCCACCTCCCAAATCACTCTGTGAGTCAGGATTTTTCCAGACCCAGAGGTTAAGTGCCTGCTGGGCTCATTTAACTCACACTTCTGAGTCCTTCTCTGAAGGGAAGCCAGCAGAGCCCTGACTGACAGGCTGCCAGTGCCTATTTGTACAACAGTCTTTGCTAATGTAAATAGCTAAATGCAAACTGCACCATCTAAGAACCTTCAGGGGATTTGAGGACATTCTTGGAAGAGGCTGATTGCATTAATCTTTAAGAAGCAAAACACAGACCACCCTGACCTCACATGCAAGTCCATCCATAGGAACTGCAGAACAGGACAAATCACACAGGGTCTCTCCTCCTCATCCAGGCAGGTAAAATCAGGTTAAAATGAACACCAGAGACAGCTTGGAGTGGAAAAGAAAGGTGAAAGGAAATGATCTGCAGCTGTAAGAATGTAAAAGGACAAAAATTCTGTTTTGTCTGCTCTCCTTCCTCTGTGTTATTGGGGAGGACCTGAGCAAGACAAGACTATGGATGAGCGAGGCTTGGTTAACTTGCTGAGCCGCTCTGTCCTGTCCCTCCTTCTCTTGCTACTGGTATGCTAGTCTACCTGCCATGGAAGGAGGGGGAAAGATGGAGGGTCTGGGATGTTTCCACTTAAAGTGCCATCTGCCCAACCTACTGAATCTAACTGTGTCATCCCCACTTTCAAGGAAATGTAAACAGTTGCTTCTTCTTTTATCCAGATCTTTACAGAAAAGGGTAGGTACCCAGAGAGTTAAGTTCGCACTTACTGTCAGAGCTACAGTAGGCCCCATCCTGTTTTGCAGCCCAATACCCTTTCCATATGTAATAAGCCAATTAAAGAAGCAAACTCACATCCTTATAGTGAGGCTCCAAAGGCATGAATTCTTTCTGACAGTTGCCTTATGGTGGGTGATTAAGAACAAAAGCTGGGATTTTTGCTGACTTCAGTCTGAATTCCAGAGCCAAGCACTTAACTGGTCTCCACACCAGAAGGAATACGGTCCACTCTTAGATCAACTACCTGACCACCTGACAGTGTTTATACCAAATAATCACTATGTAGATTGTCAAGGCATTCAAATTTAACCACTTATGATAGCAAAATACAAAATATTTAATGATTTTTTTCAGAAGTGAAAGAACATTTATACCCGTCTTTTTTTTTTTCAGCTTCCCTCTGACAAAAAGAGATATTGTGATGTAGTGAAAGGTTGATCAACTGATTATTCATACTTTCAACATATAGTTTTGGTTTAATGTGTGTTAGATGGTTTTTTTAAGTTTGTTGCTAGCTTTGGTATTCCTTAATTTTAAGTTCCTTTTGTTTCTCTATGTTTTAATTTAGTCTCTTTGTAAATTTTACCTCAAATTTTTTTTCTGTTTATAGAAACATGCTAGTTAAATATTGCTGCCCGATGACAAAACACAGCAGTAGTAGGATATTTCTGCTGAATTCAAAGCGCATGTGCTAGATTTCCAAATGGGCATCACCCTGCATATTTCCCTGGGAAGCAGGTTGGGAGAACCAAGTATAATCACGGGAGTCTTTAGAACACACAAATGAGTGCTTGTCACCCACACAATGTGAAACCAAGAGGTCACTCTTGTTGTTGCTGCTCAGTCGCCAAGTTGTGCCTGACTCTTTGTGACCCCGTGAACTGCAGCATGCCAGGCAACCCTGTTCTTCACTATCTCCTGGAGTTTGCTCATATTCATGTCCATTGAGTTGGTGATGCCCTACAACCATCTCATCCTCTGTCCCCTGCTTCTCCTCTTGCTTTCAACCTTTCATAACCTCAGGGTCTTTTCCAATGAGTCGGCTCTTCGCATCAGGTGGCCAAAGTCTTGCAGCTTCAGCTTCAGCATCAGTCCTTCCAATGAAATATTCAGAGTTGATTTCCTTGAGAATTGACTGGTTTGATCGTCTTGCTGTCCAAGAGACTCTCAAGAGTCTTCTCCAATACCACAATTTGAAAGCGTCTGTTATTTGGCCCTCAGCCTTCCCTATAGCCCAACTCTCACATCTGTACATGACTATGGGAAAAATCATAGCTTTTATTATATGGACCTTTTCCTGCAAAGTGATGTCTCTGCTTTTTAATATGCTATCTAAGTTAGCATAGTTTTCCTTCCATTTAAATTAAATTTAAATTAAAAGAGCAAGTGTCTTTTAATTTCATGGCTGCAGTCACCATCTACAATGATTTTGGAGTCCAATAAATAAAATTTGTCACTGCTTCCAATTTTTTCCCTTCTATTTGCCATGAACTGATGGGACCAGATGCCATGATCTTAGTTTTTTCACTGTTGAGTTTCAAGCCAGCTTTTTCACTCTCCTCTTTCACCTTCATCAAGAGCTTGTTTAGTTCCTCTTCATTTTCTGCCATTAGCATGGTATCATTTGCATACCCGAGGCTGTTGATATTTCTCCCAGCAAACTTGATTCCAGCTTGTGATTTATCCAGCCTAGATTTCACATGATATACTCTCTATATGAGTTAAATAAGCAGGGTGACAATATACAGCCTTGATGTACTATTTTTCCAATTTGGAACCAGTCAGTTGTTCCATGTCCAGTTCTAACTACTGCTTCTTGACCTGCATACAGGTTTCTCAGGAGACAGGCAAGGTGGTTTGGTATATTCCCATATCTTTAAGAATTTTCCACAGTTTGTTATGATCCAAAGAGTCAACGGTTATAGGAAATGGCAAACCACTCCAGTATTATTGCTGCGAGAACCCGATGAACAGCATGAAAAAGCAAAAAAATATAACACCATAAGATAAGTACCCCAAGTCAGAAAGTGTCCAGTATGGTACTGGGGAAGAGTGGAGGGCAATTACTAAGGGAAAGAAATAATTCCGGAAAGAATGAAGTGGCTAGGCCTAAGCAAAAACGATACCCAGTTGTGGATGTGTTTGATGGTGAAAGTCCGATGCTGTAAAAAACAATATTGCATGGAAACTTGGAATGTTAGGTCTATGAATCAAGGTAAATTGGACATGGTCAATCAGGAGATGGCAAGAGTGAATATAGACATCTTAGGAATCAGTGAACTAAAACGGACTGGAGTGCGCGAATTTAATTCAGATGATCATTATATCTACTACTGTGGGCTAGAATCCCTTAGAAGAAACAGAGTAGCCCTCACAGTCAATAAAAGAGTCTGAAACAGAGCATTTGGGTGCAATTTCAGAAATGACGGGATGGTCTCTGTTCATTTCCAAGGCAAACTACTCAACATCACAGTAATCCAAGTCTATGCCCTAACCCCTAATGTCAAAGAAGCTGAAGTTGAATGGTTCTATAAAGACTTTCAAGACCTTCTAGAAATAACACCAAAAAAAGATGTCCTTTTCATCATAGGGGATAGAATGCAAAAGTAAGAAGTCAATAGATACCTGAAAAGACAGGCAAGTTTGGCCTTGAAGTACAAAAAGAAGCAGGGTCATGGGGCATAAAGCTGTGTGGTGCTCTGTGGTACTGGCTTCATCTTAAGCATATGGTACTCATGATAGACCAGAGAGCAGAACCTAAAAGCCAGATTGATGGTTCTTCAGCCTATGTGATGGTTCTCCCTTCTAATCTATTGATCTTAAATTTAGTTTATCACATATCTTGAGTTTGTTATTCTCACCTAGCCACAGGTTATACCTAAATGTTCTAGTGGTTTTCCCTACTTTCTTCAATTGAAGTCTGAATTTTGCAATAAGGGCTTCATGATCTGAGCCACAGTCAGCTCACAGTCTTGTTTTTGCTGACACGAAAGAGCTTCTACATCTTTGACTGCAAAGAATATGAATTTTTGCAACCTGATTTTGGTATTGACTATCCGATGATGTCCATGTGTAGAGTCTTCTCTTGTGTTGTTGGAAGAGGGTGTTTGCTATGAGCAGTGTGCTCTTTTGGCAAAGCTCTGTTAGCCTTTGCCCTGCTTCATTCTGTACCCCAAGGTCAAACTTGCCTGGTACTCCAGGTATCTCTTGCCTTCCTACTTTTGCATTCAAGCCCCCTATGATGAAAAGGACATCTTTCTTTGGTGTTAGTTCTAGAAGGTCTTGTAGGCCATCATAGAACTGTTCAGCTTCTTCTGCCTTAGTGGTTGGGCATAGACTTGGATTACTGTGACACTGAATGGTTTGCCTTGGAAACAAACAGAGATCATTCTGTCATTTTTTTAGATTGCTTCCAAGTACTGCATTTCAGACTCTTTTGTTGACTATGAGGGCTACTCCATTTTTTACAAGGGATTCTTGCCCACAGTAGTAGATATTATGGTCATCTGAATTAAATCTGCCCATTCCAGTTCATTTTAGTTCACTGATTCCTAAAATGTCTATGTTCACTCTTGCCATCTCCTCTTTGACCACTTCCAATTTGCCTTGATTCATGAACCTAACATTCCAGGTTCGTATGCAATACTGTTCTTTACAGCATCGGACTTTCCATCACTAGTCACATCCACAACTGGGTGTTGTTTTCACTTTGGCTGCATCTCTTCATTCTTTCTGGAATTATTTCTCTACTCTTCTCCAGCAGTGTATTAGGCACCTAGTGACCTGGGGAGTTCATCTTTCAGTGTATTACATTTTGGCCTTTTCATACTGTTCATGGAGTTCCTGCAGCAAGATTACTGATGTGGTTTGCCATTCCCTTTCCAGTGGACCATGTTTTTTCAGAACTCTCCACCATGACCCGTCCATCTTGGGTGGCCCTTCATAACATGGCTCATAGTTTCATTGAGTTAGACAAGGCTGTGATCCATGTGATCAGGTTGGTTAGTTTTCTGTTATGGGTTTTCTTTCTGTCTGCCCTCTGATGGATAAGGATAAGAGGCTTATGAAAGATTCCTGATGGGAGAGACCAACTGTGGGGGAAACTGGGTCTTATTCTGGTGGGCAGAGCCATGTTCAGTAAATCCTTAATCCAATTTTCTCTTGATGGGCAAGGCTGTGTTCCCTCCCTGTTGTTTGGGCTGATGCCAAACTATGGTGGAGGTAATGAACCTAAATCAAATCCCTTATGATTATACTATGGAAGTGGCAAATAGATTGAAGGGATTAGATCTGATAGACAGAGTGCCTGAAGAACTATGGTTGGAGGTTCGTGACATTATACAGGAGGCAGTGATCAAGACCATCCCCAAGAAAAAGAAATTCAAAAAAGGCAAAATGGTTTTCTGAGGAGGCCTTACAAATAACTGAGGAAAGAAGGGAAGCTAAAGGCAAAGGAGAAAAGGAAACATATACCCATCTAAATCTATAGTTCCAAAGAATAGCAAGGAGAGATAAGAAAGACTTCCTCAGTGATAGATGCAAAGAAACAGAAGAAAACAACAGAATGGGTAAGACTAGAGATCTCTTCAAGAAAATTAGAGATACCAAGGGAACATTTCCTGCAAAGATGGGCACAATAAAGGACAGAAATGGTATGGAACTAACAGAAGCAGAAGAGATTAAGAAGGGGTGGCAAGAATATACAGAAAAACTATACAAAATATCTTAATGACCCAGATGACCATGATGGTGTGATCATTCACATAGAGCCAGACATCCTGGAATGTGAAGTCAAATGGGCCTTAGGGAACATCACTACAAACAAAACTAGTGGAGATGATGGAATCCAGTTCTAATTCAAATCCAGGCTAATTCTAATCTTAAAAGATGATGCTGTAAAAGTGCTGTGCTCAATATATCAGCAAATTTGGAAAACTCAGCAGTGGCCAAAGACTGCAAAAGGTCAGTTTCCATTCGAATCCCAAAGAAAGGCAATGCAAAAGAATGCTCAAAGTACCACGTAGCTGCCCTTATCTCACACGCTAGCAAAGTAATGCTCAAAATTCTCCAAGCCAGGCTTCAACAGTACATGAACCATGAACTTTCAGATGTTTAAGCTGGTCTTAGAAAAAGCAGAAGAACCAGAGATCAAATTGTCAACATCTGTTGGATCATAGAAAAAGTAACAGAGTTCCAGAAAAACATCTACTTCTACTTTATTGACTACACCAAAGCCTTTGTGTGAATGACAACAAGTCTGG
The DNA here is from genome assembly GCF_963930625.1 of Muntiacus reevesi. Taxonomy (NCBI): domain Eukaryota; kingdom Metazoa; phylum Chordata; class Mammalia; order Artiodactyla; family Cervidae; genus Muntiacus; species Muntiacus reevesi. The sequence goes on along the minus strand of NC_089255.1, from coordinate 2,606,825 downwards.
AAAATTCTTAGAGAAATGGGAATACCGGACCCCCTTACCTGCCTTTTGAGAAATCTGTATGCAGGTCAAGAAGAAACAGTTTGAACTAGGCATGAAACAACTGACTGGTTCCAAACTGGGGAAAAAGTACATCAAGGCTGTATATTGTCACCCTGCTTATTTAACTCATATGCACAGTACATCATGAGAAATGCCAGGCTAGATGAAGCACAAGCTGGGATCAAGATTGCTGGGAGAAATACCAATAACCTCAGATATGCAGATGACATCACCCTTGTGGCAGAAAGTGAAGAGGAACTAAAGAACTTCTTGATGAATGTGAAAAAGGAGAGTCAAAAAGCTGTCTTAAAACTTAACATTCAAAAAACTAAGACCATGGTGTTCGATCCCATCACCCATGGCAAATAAATGAGGAAACAATGGAAATAGTGACAAGCTTTATTTTTTTTGGCTCCAAAATCACTGCAAATAGTAACTGCAGCCATGATATTAAAACACGTTTGCTCCTTGGAAGAAAAGCTATGACAAACCTAGCATTTAAAAAGCAGAGACACTACTTTGCCAACAAAGGTTCATCTAGTCAAAGCTATGGTTTTTCCAGTAGTCATGTATGGATGTGAGAGTTGGACTATAAAGAAAGCTGAATTAAAAAAAAAAAAAAGGAAAAAAAAAAAAAAGAAAGCTGAATGCTGAAGAATTGATACTTTTGAATTGTGATGTTGGAGAAGACTCTTGAGAGTCCCTTGGACTGCAAGGAGATCCAAGCAGTCAATCCTAAAGGAAATCAGTCCTGAATATTCATTGAAAGGATGGATGCTGAAGCTGAAGCTCTAATAATTTGGCCACTTAATGCAAATAACTAACTAACTGGAAAAGACCCTGATGCTGGGAAAGATTGAAGGCAGGAGGAGAAGGGGATGGCAGAGGATGAGATGGTTGAATGGCATCACGGACTTAACAGACACAAGTTTGAGCAAGCACCAGGAGATGGTGATGGACAGGGAAGCCTGGCATGCTACAGTCCATTGGGTGGCAAAGAGTCGGACACAACTGAGTGACTGAACTGAATTGAACTGAACTGAGCCTCAGGTGTGTATTAGGGTGCTAGGTATAGAGCAGGTGAACCTTATAAATATCTGATTATTAAACTTTCTTCCTTGGACACCGGGAATTGTTTGCACTAAGTTCTCTTTACTACAGTCTGGAATACAGACTCCATAAACAGACATATTGGTCTGTTCTCTTTTTCATAACTAGATCCCCAGCTTCTAGCAAAGTGAATGGGATGTAGTAAGAACTAAATAAAATATTTATTGAATGGAAAAATAAATAAATGCATGACTATTTTTCATTGTCCTCTGGAAAGGTAGCAGAGAGGAAATGAGTAACTACCCATCTTCCCACAGTATTGATACATAAAAGTAATAAGAAGTGACAGCAGCCACTGTCCCCAGTGGCAATCCCTTCCAATACCAATCTTGGAATCAACTATAAAGGTCATGAAAAAATATCCCATTCATTCCTCTGCTATTTGATTCTACTTCAGAGCTAAAACACTCTTCTACAGGTTACAGCTCCTAAAAGTGAGAAATTTACTTATATGGCTCTTGAAGGAAGTCTCTGGAAACAGCAACATCAGCATCACTGTGAATGTGGTGGTAGAAATCACACTTTCAGGTGTTACAGCAGACCACTGATCAGAAACTCTGGGGGTGGAGCCAGCAATCTGTGTTTTAACAACCCTCCAGGGGTTTGATTCTGATGCAGGCTTAAGTTTGAAAACCACTGACCTGAAGTCCATGGTTTTTGTTTGTGTAACTCCCCACTCCCTATCCTGCCTAAAGTAAGGTTTCTTTCTACTTTATTTCTTTTGACCTTCTCTACCTACATGATCTGGATTTTCCACATTCCAGATCTTCCCCACCAAGTCCAGATCACCTTTTCTTGTCTCATATATCCCAGGAGCAGCTGTGTCCAGCTTCTTTGGGTGGGGGGGTGGGGTGTGGGGGGTGGGAGGGGGTTGGGGCTAACTGTCCCTGGAGTAACAGGCAAGTTTAGCCTTGGATAACAAAGTGAAACAGGGCAAAGGCTAACTGAATTCTCCCAAGAGAATGCGTTGGTCACAGCTAACACCCTTTTTCAACAACACGAGAGATGATTTTACATGTGGACGTCACCTGAAGGTCAATACCAAAATCAGATTGATGACATTCTTTGTAGCCAATGATGCAGAAGCTGTATATAGTCAGCAAAAAGAAGACCTGGACTGATGGTGGCTCAGATCAGCAGCTTCTCTTTGCAAAATTCAGGCTTAACCTAAACAGAGCAAGAAAAACTAGACCAGCCAGGTGTGACTTAAATCACATCCCCTATGACTATGCAGTGGAGGTGACAAATAGATTCAAGGGATTTGATCTAGTAAACAGTATGCCTGAAGAATCACAGACAGAGGTCCGTAATATTGTACAGGAGGCAGTGAAGAAAACCATCCCAAAGAAAAAGAAAAGCAAGAAGGCAAAGTGATTATCTGAGGAGACTTTCCAAATAGCTGAAGAAAGAAAAGAAGCAAAAAGCAAGGGGAAAAGGAAATGTACACCCAACTAAATGCAGAGTTCCAAAGAATAGCAAGGAGAGACAAAAAGGCCTTCTTCAATAAATAGTGCATAAAAATAGAGGAAAACAACAGGGGCCAAAGGACTAGAGACCTCTTCAGGAAAATTGGAAATATCAAGAGAATATGTTGCTCAAAAAGTAAAGTCGCTCAGTCGTGTCTGATTCTTTGAGACCCCATGGACTGTAGCCTACCAGGCACCTCAGTTCATGGGACTTTCCAGGCAAGAATGTTGCTCAAATAAAGGGCACAATAAAGGACAGAAATTGTAAAGATCTATTAGATGCCGAAGAGATCAAAAAGAGATGGAAAGAATACACGGAAAGACTGCACACAAAAAAATCTTAATGAACCAGATAACTATGATGGTGTGGTCAGCCACCCAGAGCCAGACATTCTGGGGTGTGAACTCAAGTGGGCCTTAGGAAGCAGTACTAATAACAAAGCTACTGGATAGGATGGAATTCTGGTAAAGCTATTCAAAACAGATCCTGCGCTTCCAGGTATCAGATTCCACATGAGAGGAATCTGTCCTTCCTGAAAGGAGAAAGTGACCAAGTTTCAGGAAACAGTAGCATTCACGGATGCCTCTGTGGACTTCGCCAAGCAAGACTGGGGTTTCTGGACTCTGCTCAGCACACAGGAAGCTGCAGAGAGCTGTGATGCTGGAGAACTACCGCCCCTTGGTCTCAGCAGGAGACTTGAATGAAAATTTTGTGGAAAATGAAGATAAAGTACTTACGATATCTATCACCTCAAGAGCTTTCCTGCTGGCACATTTTGGAAGAGGTGGCTTAGTACAGTAATGAGGAGTCAGAATTAAATTGTGAATATTCACAGGGAGGTGTAAGTAACCCTGAACTGAATCTTTCTACTTGTCAGAAGTGGAGAAAAGTATCTTCTCATATTTCCAGGAACCACAAGCAGTGTGGTGACTCTTCGGAGTGATGATTTAAAAAAACATGGAGAGTGAAGAATATTCATCTTTGAAAGTCCCAATCCAAATGGCCACCCAGTACTCCTCATTCTGTAAGAATGAGCCCCAGAATCCTCAGGAAACCAAAGTCTGTTTGTAACTGAAGAAAGCACTGAGAGGAAACTGACAGAGGGAAAAAAATCCTCCCACTGAGCATTGTTCAGAGAACCTTCAAGATAAACTTGTGGCTGATGTAAAAGAAGTGGTCTTGCCATTGTTCAAAGGGGAGACAATTTGCCATATTCGCCAGTTGAAGAATCCTTGGAGCCCTTTGACTATAACCACAAGGACGTTTGCAGTTGGAAATCCTAGGTGGTCAGTCATCATCATCAGAGAGCTCATACAGAGGAGAAGCCCTGTAGCCATCAAGACTGTGGGGAAACATGTACCACCAGCCCAGGTGGTCACCCTAGTGAGAAAATCCGCCTTTCAGAGAAAATGTACAGATGTAGTCAGTGTGGTAGGGACTTCAGTGAGCGCTCAGAGCTAGTCCGTCATCAGAGGGACCACACCGAAGAAAAGCCCTACAGATGTGATCATTGCGGGAAGGGCTTCACAAGGAGCTCGAGTCTCCTCATCCGCAGGTGAAGTCCACGCAGATGAGAAGCCTTATAAGTCCGATAAATGTGGAAGGACTTCACCAGGAGTTCAAGTCTGCTCATTCATCACTCAGTCAACACAGGTGAGAAGCCTTATAAATGCGACAAGTGTGGGAAGGGCTTTACTCAGAGCTCCAAATTGCACATCCACCAGCAAGTGCACACTGGTGAGAAGCCCTACGAGTGTGGGGAGTCGGTATGAGCTTCAGTCAGCGCTCCAACCTGCACATCCACCAGCGCATCCACACAGGGGAGAGACCCTACAAGCGTGGGGAGTGTGGGAAGGGCTTCAGTCAGAGTCCAGACCTTCACATCCACCGCTGTTCACACACAGGGGAGAAGCCCTATCACTGTGGCAAATGTGGGAAGGGCTTCAGCCAGAGCTCCAAACTCCTCATCCACCAGAGAGTCCACACTGGAGAGAAGCCCTACGAGTGCAATAAATGTGGGAAGGGCTTTAGCCAGAGCTCCAACCTCCACATCCACCAGCGGGTCCACAGGAAAGATCCCATTAAATGAGGTCTTCAATCACATGCTCTTACTCCAAAGACTTCAGTATTTCTAACATCGCTCTTACTTTCACATTCTCAGGATATAGTAAGAGTTATTCAGATATGTTCTCTCACTGAAAGTCATTCACTTAAGGTATTTAAGTACCAAGCACTTTGTTATGCTACACAGTGAATTGATTGTTCTTGTTGCTCAGATGGGTAGAGTGAAAACGTCTGTACTTTGCCATTCAGCCAGTGTTACTATAGCTACATATCCTACCCAGCATTTCTAAGTGCAAGAACCTTATATTTGCCTAAGCAGAACGTGTTTCCTTTGCTCACACTCTCTGAGAATCTGGAACTTTGGCTTTCTCTTCAAATCGTATGCCTTGTGTTTTTCATGTTTCCTTCCAGCCCTGAGTAGCCCTCTTTAAATTATGATTGCACAATATGTTTTAATATTTGCTATAACCCCCCAAAGTCATTTTCTTTTGCAGCATTGTTACTGAGTCAAACTTGGGTCTTCTTGGCCAAGCAGAGTAAAGCCAATCTACTGACACTGGCTTGTAAAGGAAACCCATTTATTGTAAAGGTGCCCGTTTATTGCAGGGCACCATAGGAGTCCAAGCAGCTAGTGCTCTTCAGACCCAAACTGATGGCTTTCAGGGAAACATAAGGTGAGGAACAGGGGGCTGTGGGGTGCATGATCAGCTCATGGACAGTCTTCTCATTGGCTGATGGTAAGGCAATTAGGAGTCAACATCATCAACCTTCTGTTTCTAACCCATCTGGGGTCTGCCTGCTTGTGGGCAGCAAACAACCTCTTGCATCTGGTGGCAGTTTCAGTATCTGCAAAACAGCTCAAAGGACATGGCTCAGAATATTATCCATATTCTGGAGGAATTGCAAGTCCTTGCTTCACTTAATATTAATAGGTAAGCTATTATTGCTTGTTTTGCTTGATTTTTTTCCTTTCTTTCTGCATTTTCCCTCTTCTCTGATTAAATTTACACTTTGGAACTTGGGGAAGGCTTGGAGAGTATATTTTGAGATGACAAGGCTTAAAATATACACTCTATCACACATAATTCAATTGGGATGTGGAGCTAGGACACCTCAGAGGGTTAAGGATCATCTCCTAGAAGTTAAAACAAGAAGCTTGTAAAATAGTTGAGAGAAAATTGTTTTTTAGTGAATACATAAGTAAAGCAGAAGTTACTATACAATGAACTAATTGCAACCCTGATTTTCTAAACAATGACTGATTCCCCAAGTGGTACTTAAGAGGCTACCTAGTCACCTATATTTTAGTTATTCACCAGTGACTAGTATCCATACATGAAAAAAATGGTGGGGGAAATATAGATGCAATATTTATTACCTTGAGGAGGTGGGGTTATAACCGGTACATCCTGATCAAAGGTAACTTGAAGCAGTTAACTGGACATGGATAACAGGAAAGTGACATGTTAAATTTAGAGGAAATGTAGCTAATGTCTAATAAGAAATGGAGGAAGGTGACAGATTGAGACTTGCTTTCCTTCAAGAGACAATCCCAGAATATTTGACTCTAACTCAGAGGAGTCCACATAGAATGATTAGGGTAGTGACTGAGCATCTGCACTTTGGTATTGCATAATACCCTCACTAGTTTGGATACCATAAGATGGTACACAACTGATGTAATTCTGCTTTGGTGATCTCTAGAATTATGAATCCCTCCCAGTTCCTCCTGGTCTCATAAGATTATATGTGAACATCTCTTCTGGATTTGACTCTTATTTGTCACATATGTCTTCTAATTGGCTGATAGATATAATCTGTTTGGGACTTAGAGCCAAATATGATTAAAAGAATCCATGTGTAGTGAGTCCAGAGAGTAGATCTAAAGTCCAAGTCTCATGTGGTTATAAACTAGCCTGTTTTCCAAGTCTCCTTTTATACATACCTTAATTTAGCAATGTTTTTAACTCTGTTTAGCTTTTATTGTTCTCTTTTAAGCATTAGCTTTCTTAATACAATTGAAATGTGGTCAGAGTCCTTGGGAAGCATTTTGCTGATTGTGGTAGGGAAGTTTGGAGGGAAAGTCAGAAAAAGGAACTTGTGCATGAAAATGCAGGAAAAGGAGCCTTCCTGATGGCTCAGTGATAGAGAATCCGCCTGCCAACGCAGGAGACATAAGTTCAATCCCTGATCTGAAAATATCCCACATGGCTTGGACCAACTAAGCCTGTGCTCTCGAGCCCAGGAGCCCCAACTACTGAGCCCACAACTACTGAAGCCTGCATGCCCTATTGACTGTGTTCTGCAACAAGAGAAGCCACAGCAAATGAGAAACCTTCAAACTGCAACTAGAGAGTAGCCTCTACTCACTGCAACTAGAGAAAAGCCCACACAGCAACAAAGACCCAGCACAGCCAAAAATAAACAAAATTATTTTTAAAAGAAAATGCAGGAAGAACAACAGGGCATGTCTCATATTTCATCAAGTCCTAAAGATGCCATAGATTGACAAAGAGAAAACACTGTTAATTTTAAGACATCGCAACTTCAGACATGTGAAAATGAAAAAAAAAAAAAAAAAAACAGATGTGTTACAAAATGGTTCTTTTTCAGAATTCAAGGGTTGTCCTAAGATTGATCCTTTACTGGTACCTGAACAAAGACCTTTGGAAAATCTCAATAATTATATTCGATTGATAATTCCATCACAAATTTGGCAAAGAATCTAGGTTACAGATTAAATTCTTAAAATTCTTACCTAAGAAAAGAAAAAAAAAAAAAAAACAGTAAAGGATGATGCTATCAAAGTGTTGTACTCAATATGTCAGCAAATCTGGAAGACCCAGCAGTGGTCACAGGACTGGAAAAGGTCAATCCTCATCCCAGTTACCAAGAAGGGTAGTACTAAAGAAGGTTCTAACCATCAGACAATTGCAATCCTCTCTCATGCTTGTAAGATCATGCTTAAAATCTTGCATGCTATGGCTTGGCAGGCTACAGTCCATGGGGTCGCAAAGAGTCAGACATAACTGAGTGACTGAGCCCAAGCACGTGACTTCAGTATTACATGAACCAAGAACTTACAGACATCCCAACTGGGTTTAGAAAAGGCAGTAGAATCAGAGATCGAATTGCCAACATTCGCTGGATCACAGAGAAAGCAAGGGAATTCTGGAAAAACATCTACCTCTGTTTCATCAACTACACTAAAGCCTTTGACCGTGTGAACCATAACAAACTGTGGAAAGTCTTAAAGAGATGGGAATACCAGTCCATCTTACCTGTCTCCTGAGAAACCTGTATGCAAATCAAGAAGCAACAGTTAGAACCCTGTATGGAACAACTGATTGGTTCATGATTGAGAGAGGAGTATCACAGGGATGTCTGTTGTCATCCTATTTATTTAACCTATATGCCGAGCACATCAAGAGAAATGCCGGGTTGGATGAATTACAAGCTGGAATCAAGATAGGCAGGAGAAACATCAACAACCTCAGATATGTGGATGATATCACTCTAATGGCAGAAAGCAAAGAGGAACTAAACAGCTTCTTGATGAGGGTAAAGGAGGAAAGTGAAAGAGCCTGCTTAAAACTAAATATTAAAAAACTAAGATCACGGCATCTGGCCCCATTACTTCATGGCAAATAGAAGGGGGGAAAGGTGGAAGTAATGACAGATTTCCTCTTATTGGGCTCTAAAATCACTGCAGATGATGACTGCAGCCATGAAATCAAAAGACGATTGCTTCTCGGCAGTGATGACAAACCTAGAGAGTGTGTTTAAAAGCAGAGACATTAGTCCGCCGACAAAGGTCCGCTTAGTCAAGGATATGGTCTTCCCAGTGGTCATGTATGGTTGTGAGAGCTGGACCGTAAAGAAGGCAGAATGCCAAAGAATAGATGCCTTTGAACTGTAGTGCTGGAGAAGACTATTGAGAGTTCCTTGGACGGCAAGGAGATACCGGTCAGTCTCAAGGCAAATCAACCTCTAATGCTCATTGGAAGGACTGATGCTGAAGCTGAAGCTTCAGTATTTTGGTCACTTGATGCAAACTGCTGACTCATTGGAAAAGCCCCTGAGGTTGGGAAAAAATGAAGGAAGAAGGAGAAAGGGGTGTCAAAGGATGAGATGGCTGGATGGTATCACCGATGCAACTGACATGAACTTGGGCAAACTTCAGGAGATGGTGAGGGACAGGGAGGCCTGGCATGTTGCAGCCCACGGAGTCGCAAAGAGTCAGACAACTGGGCAACTGAATAACAGCAAGGGTAACTCTCATGAAGGGTTTCCATATAATAAGTTTTAGCAAAGATTCCTAAGAATGTGGGAATTAGTAGGGGCTTTTGAAATCATAAGGTCTGAATCATTTATTTTGTATACGAGGAAAACTGACTTCAAAGAGATTTAATAACTTAGCTGAGACCAAATATACTTAAAAGACTAGATCTGAATTTTTCCACTCATAAACAAGCTTTTCCCATCATTACTGCAAAATGACCCATATAACCTTACATTTGTACTCAAGATGTTTATTTCCAGAGCTTTGAACATCAGCAAGGATACATAGAACCTGTTTATGTTATAATGATCATCACAGTGTGGGTGTATGATTAATCGCTGTCCAACTCTTTGGACCCCATAGACTGTAGCACACGAGGCTCCTCTGTCCTGGGGATTCTCCAGGCATGAATACTGGAGTGGGTTGCCAAGCCTTCCTCCAGGGGAGCTTCCAACCCAGGGATTGAACCCAGGTCTCATGCATTGCAGGCAGATTCTTTACCATCTGAGCCAGCAGGGAAGCCCAAGAATACTGGAATGGGTAGCCTATCCCTTCTGCAAAGGTTCTTCCTGACCCAAGAATCGACCCAGAGTCTCCTGCATTACAGGCAGATTCTTTGCCAGCTGAGCTACCAGGGAAGTCAGGGTTCTCAAAGTAATTTCTATATTTTCATTCCCATTTCCCAAGAAAGCTGAAGCAATGTGAAAGGTAACATATGGGTTATCAGCCAAAGAACAAGTTTTGAAAAAAGAATGACAGAAATTAGGAAAAGACTAAGTTTTTCTGCCTCCTACTTCACAGCCTTAGGGGTAGATCCATGTGTTGCCATGTGGGCTTCTGATAATATCCACCAGGACCTGATTCAGACATGTAAGTTCTTAGGGCAGAGAAAGGGTTTAAAGTGGTGATTCCCAGTACTTTGAATTACAGCTTAGATAACATGTGCTCTTAGCTCTTTCAGATGGAGAGTCTTTAGCTAAGAAGAAGTCATTCTGAGCAGAAATTTCTGTCTTTGACTGCTAAATACTCTACAAGGGACTCCACTGTACCAGGAAGACAGACACCAGTTCTAGCTAGCCAAAAAACCCTGCGGTATAATTGAAACGTTGCAGCAGAAGATGCAACCACTCAAAGGGAAAAAGATAACAAGCTTAAAAAGAAGAAACTGCTTTTAGAATGGAAGTTTTTGCCAAAGAAGAAAGGCAATAATTGAGTAAGAGAGGAGAGTGTGCCAGGCAGCTGTGCCCCCGAGCATTTCCTCTTGCTGTTCAGTGTAAGTCAGGCAACCAACGCACCTTAGGGGCCTTTGGGGTGAAGCTTGCAAGACAGATCTCAAAAGGGTAATGTTAACGTGTCCACAGGCCGGCTGGGGATCTGGAGCCAGGCACAGCCTTGCCCCTGCTGGCTCTCTGCTCTCCTACCCTACCATACCTGGTGGTATTTATTTTTCCAAGGACCGCAAGAGGAGGTCAAACCCGGACATGCTGAAAACAGAATGGTTCCAGGAATCTTGCTGAGAAGTCCAAAAATATCTACCATCCCACAGGCAATTTTATCTGCCCAGTCTTTTTTAATCAGGTCATCCTACTACTAACAGTGAATGGTAATGTTCCTTGGGCAGTGAACATAAACCTAAACTAATCCAGGATCAATGTACAGCTCATGTTGTACATTTTTATTAGCAGTCTAACTTTTCATCAATTTGGCTTCATAGGCTCACCAAAATTTCTTTCAGGTTTCAGGTCTTTGGGCTTCTTTACAGGGCAAGCAAGTGCTCTGGAGCCTCACTTACGACTCTCCTGTTACATCCAAGTTGCATAATCATGTCGTAAGTGAAAAGCAATGTTGTAATGAAATCTTTCTAGGACTTCCAGGAATAAACTTCCTTGGATGGGGTCCAAGATGAAATCACCTTACTCTGACTTCAAGGCTTGAAGGAATTAGTTCAAGGTCCCAGTGTGAGTGTGCATCACTCGGGGCGTAGGACACGCTCCCTCAGAGTTCTCCGTCTTCACAGATGACACCTCTGTCTTCTTTACAATGAAAACCTTGGCATCTTTTTTGATTACCTCTTCCCATCACTCACATCCAACATCACCAAGAACTATCATGTGTGTCCTTGAAATATTTCTTCATACCTTTTTGCCCATTCTATTTGACTTTAATCCTGGGTCTCATCAGTTTAGTGCTTATATTTCTGTGGAAATCTACTAGCTGGCCTTTCTGATTCCAGTGTCTCCCTCCTTCATTCTGTCCTAAACTCAGTTTTCCAACTAACACATAGGAAAATATCTTTTTGCCTATTTTCCAGAGCAAAATCCAGCAAGGCTTGTATTTCATATTTTAACTGTATTTCTTATGCATCACCCAACATACAACAGACATCATTTAAAAACAGCAAAGTGAAAAGTAGTTGTGTTAGGAAAGGACAGGATAATTCATATGAAAACGCTTAATATATTCAGACACATTATATAAACGTAAAAAATTAAAGAAAAAATCTTTCAGAAACACTTGGGAAACATGTCTTACACATAATTTTGTGGTTCACTGCTGTCAAAACAATAATGAATGCTCTGGAGTTTGGATCAAGATGGTGCCCTGAGAACCCAAGGCTGTGACACTTCTGCCCTAAATCCTTAAAAGTGATGGAAAAAAAGTTTAAAATTCTGAAAGCAAAGAACAAAAACGATGAGGAATCCTTGAAAGAAAACAGATTCTGAAGAAATACTGGAGAAAATCACAGCCTAGAATGCATTTTGAAAGGAGTAGCTTTGAAAGTGGAAAGGGTCAGAGGCACCTTGAGTTCAGAGGCTTCGGGGACAGCGAACAGGAAGTGTTCCTGAAGCAGCTGCTCTGGCGGTGGGCTCGGGCTCTGCTCTCGGGACAGCCAGACGGGCACTGCTCCCTCTCTAACTTCTGTCTGGGCCCCTGGGCTAATCGGGATGCTCGGATTAGACAGGTGTAGTAACGACTCTGGTAGCTACAGATATACAAGATGGGTGAGGTGAGGAGGGTTAAGCACAAGGAGAAACTGATGTGACATTCCTGGAAGATTCATCATCTTCTCAGTGAAGTCTTTGATTTCTCCAGGGCTAGTTATGATCCATCCTTTCCTGTGTTCATTGTATCTTCTATGCATCTCCCCCAATATCAATTATTAATTGCATTATATTTGATAACAGGAGCCAAACATAACTGTGTCATTTTACGAGTAAATTTCAGATCTATGAGAACATATCAGCTGTTATATTGCTATAAAAAACAACTTGAAATGTTTTTCACTAGGTTTTCTTTAGACTACAGTCTAAGAAAGTTTTGTTCTACATGTAGGAACATGGCAAATAACACTAAGGAGAATACAGTTGGTATGAAAGAAACATTGATTTAAGATAATGCTAATCATGTTGCCCAGTAAAATCCTAAATATCCCACAAGAATTTTTATTAGCAATGGGAAGCACAGTCCTCAAAATTATTCTTGTCTTGACATATGTAATAAATAATACATAGGCTATTATGCCATTCAAATACCAAGTTAAAGAAAGGAAATTAATTGAATGGTGCAAGTAGAACGCTTACACATGATGATTTTCTTATTTACCTGTACAGAATAATGACTATATTTTTATATTCCCCTAAACAGTTAGGGAAATGGATTGTTTTTAATCAACTTTGAGTATAATTTTAAAAGACTATATATTTTTATCAATAGAGATGCATTAAGTCATACTATATCAGAAAATAATGCACTAAGTGCAATTCTTTGTATAAAGCCTCTGTTTACAATGAATTCACTTGGAAATTATAAGGTTGGTGAGATGTCTTATATTTTGGACAGGAATTTAAACTCCCTGTGGATAGTGAAATTATTCATGCATGAAGCATATAAATGTCTCCAGGAGTTGGTAGATTGATAGATGATGGGGCACGCTGGTACAGAAAACAGAATGTCACTGAAATACTTCCAAGGACAACACAGATCAGATAACAGGGAAGTCAGCTAAGTGTGCTCACCTTGCTATTAGCAACTATTTCATTATGCAAAAAGGAGGCTATAGCTCTCTCTGAGGCATGAAGGAGAATGCAGTCAGGCTCCCAGGGAAGGTATGGTCCTTCTGAGGCAAGACTCCAGGAAGTAGCATTCTCTTACTCAAGGCAGCAATACTGAGAGAATGGAGGATGTATGATGGCCCAGTTTTAAGAATGGACTTGTAAACAGCTGTCAATTTTCTAGAAAAGTAGGCTATCTGGACCATGCTGTATCTTTTCCACACATTTATAAATTAAAAGCCAGGAGAAAGAAAACATTATTCATTGATACATTAACTTTTATTACCTAGTTCCTTGTACCAAACCCTGTGTTACATTCTGGGAATAGAGCAGGGAATCTGACAAACTGGGTTTAAAGTCTGTAAAAGACAGTAGACATAAAACTACTCACTGCACAATTACATGTTTATTATTGTGACATATATAACAATGAAGAGAGTGAGGTATGAGCATGTTATATTTAATAATCAAGAGACAACCAATATAGTTCACTGCATCCAACGCAGAGAAAGGTGACAATAGGTTTTCTAACGTAATCAAAAGGGTGGATTATTTGGGACCTTAGAAGACATAGTAAATATCTTAATATTGATTCTGAGAGCATATTTATTGAAAGCTTTTATTCAAGGGATAATATGATCTTATTTGCAATTGCAAAAGATTACATTGGCTTCTGAATGAAAACAAATTCAAGGAGGAAAGAATGAACCCTAAGGGACCAGTTAGAAGGCTGCAGTAATGTTCAGGTGGAAGTGGTTGTGGTTAGGTGCAGAATGAGTAGTAGAGACAGATAAAAGTAGAAAATGCAAGAAACAGTAAAAGTTAAAAACAAAGTGATTTGGTGATACAGTAAATGTGGAGAGTGAAAGAGAGGTGATGATTTCCCAGTCTCTCTCTGCTAGCAGTGCCATTACACTGGGGGAAAATTAAGATATGAATTCAGCTTTATATGTGCTGTATGTGAGATGTCAATAAAACACCCAAGTAGAGAGACTGAGGTGGGTATTTTGTTGTTGAATACACAATCTTGAACATCAGAAAAGAGGTGTGTGCTGAAAGTGTACACTTGGAAATTGTCTCTTTCCAATGGTTGAAGATTTGAGTATATATGAGTTTGCTTGCACATAACATTAGGGGGAAAGGGAAGGAGAAAGGGAAGAAGAAGGAGGAGAAAGGGAGGAGAAGGAGGAAGAGGATGGTCTAAGACAAAGCCTTATGGAACTCTTAACATCACAAGCTTGAGGGGAAGAGGATAAAACAATGTGTCTGAGAAACGGTAGCCAGAGAAGTAAGAGAGAAGTTATGAGAAGGCAGTGCCACTGAATCAAGGGGAAGTGAATATTTCAAGAAACAGCTGTAATTAATGTCAAATGGTGATGAGCAGTTGAAGATACAGACCTTATTCCATTATCTGCTATTTCTATCGAAGATGGTTCCCATGCCTGACCAGCCAGCTAATGCTGGCTTTCAGCTAGAAACTTAGCTGGAACTACCACTAGGGATCCTGAGTCCTTCCCCAGGTGGACCACTCCACGGGGACTGTCTGGGCCTCCCCACACCCTGCACCAGCTCCATCATCAGGCGTTCAAAGACACAGAAGTCTCGTAAGCTCTGATCCCAGAAAAGAGTACAGCGTCATCCCCACTATCACGTGCTGGCCAAGCAGTCATGCTGTTCACCAAGATTCAGTGGCATGAGGCACAGACCACACTTACTGACGGAGGACTGTCAGAGAAATCATGACATCTTTTTTAAAAAAATTATTTATTTATTTTAATTGGAGGCTAATTACTTTACATTATTGTGGTGGTTTTGCCATACATTGACATGAATCAGCCATGGGTGTACATGTGTCCCCATCCTGAACCCCCCTCCCACCTCCCTCCCCACCCCATCCCTCAGGGTCATCCCAGGGCACCAGCCTTGAGCACCCTGTCTCATGCATCGAACCTGGACTGACGATCTGTTTCACATATGATAATATACATCTTTCAATGCTATTCTTTCAAACCATCCCACCCTTGCCTTCTCCCACGGAGTCCAAGTCTATTCTTTACATCTGTGTCCCTTTTACTGCGTCAGAGAAATCATGACATCTTTAATCTACCACAGAACCCAGTATTCGATGTGCATAATCCTAATCATTGTAACATGTTTTTTTTTTAAAGCAGAAAAAATTGGAAATAACCTAAACATCCATCACTGGAGTTAAATAAATTTAAATTATCTTAAGTAAATTAGTTTAAAGTTATAAAATTAAATACTATGCACCCATTAAAAACAAGGGATATTTTAAATATAATATTATAAAAATATTATCATGAGCTATTTTGAGTAAAAAAAGCAAAGGTTAGTATGTGTGTAATATGGTACCACCTGTGTGAAAGGAGGAAAATAAAATGCATTTGTATTTACTTGTATTTGCATGAAACAGGTATGGAATATGCATTCTCGTTGGGGTGATATCATATCACCACTGAAGGGGTGAAAATTGGTTCTTGTGTGGGAGGAATCTTAATATTTTTATGTAAGGAGCACAGTTATATGTAGAGTATGAAAACAGATACACAATATACCTGTGTATTCAAATTAAAGGAGGAGCCAATAATCAGGAAGAAATGTCCTCAAAGTCTCCTTAGGAGAGGGGTGATGGAAAAAGGCTTGCAGAAAAAAAGGATGAGAAACATCCTTTTCTAGAAGGATGTAAAGAAATGAGTCCAGACGGTTGTCTGAGAGAGCAGAAATGAGTTACTGGGGAAAGGAAATGATAAGAATAAGCATGTTCAGTGTGTTCTCTTTATATTTTTAGTGTTAGAATCATGGGACGATAGTATCTATCTAAATTTAAACTAAAAAACTGTTGTGTGAAAATTCTATAAATCTTAATTATGCTGAATTGGTTAAAAAAAGATACAAGCTTTTGGTTATAAGAAAAATAAGTACTAGTTATGTAGTATACACATGATGACTATAGTTAATACTCCCCTATGCTGTATATGAAAATTAAGCAAATAAATCTTAAGAGTTCTCTTTGCAAGGAAGAAAATACTTTTTTTGTATCTATGTGAGATGATGAATGTTCACTAGATTTATTGTGAACATGTAATCATTTCATGATGTATATAAGTGGAAGCATTATGCTGTGTACCTTAAACCTGTACAGTGATATATGTCAATTTTATCCTAATACAACTGGAAGAAAAAAATTGAAAAGTTTATCAACCTCATTTAATCATATAGTATTACTAAATAGAAGCTCTTTCAGCAAATATTACAGTATATATAAGCCATACACTTTTAAAGGACTAGTCTGGACAAGAAATTAATAATTTCATCCAGTTATCTTGACTATTCAAGAGAAGCTCATAAAGTGACATTTTAAACAAAACATTAAAAGTCAATTATTACTATATATTCAAGGTAAACAGTTCTGAAAGACAGGTTGTGTGTGCTTCATTCTAAAGGGACAGAGAACATGATCCCCTCCTTGGGGTGTGAAGGATCACTGGAGTTCTCTCAGTGTTAATTTGTTTCCTCCTTCACACTCCAGGATAGAAGAAGCAGTTATAAGGCTCAGAGAAGTAGAGGCAATGTGAGCAATTAAAGTCCTCAGCAATATATACTATACTCCAACAAAAATTAATTTTAAAAAAGTCCTCAAGCAACAGCCAAATATACAAAACAAAATAAAAAAAAATTTTTTTTACATGTACTAACATGGCCCAACTTATACTGCAGAAGAATGTAGCCATGCTAAACTCTTGGCAATCTTCTTCTAGTTGGGAACACCCATATGGAAAGCTAACCAAATAGATAACTTCCTTGTAATCTCTCTCCTTTAACACTGAAAATCTACAGTAGGGTTGTAGCTCTTAACTGCTGAAGTCACCAGGGGAAGAGCAGCATTAAACCCCGCCCTGGTACGTGAAAGACAGCATGCAGCCCTGGGAGCTGGACCATGTCCTCGTGATGGAATCAGACTCGCCCAGTGTTCCAAGCAGCAGCTATGTTGCCGCTATGACCAACACTGGGCAGCCTGGAAGGATAAAGAGGAGACGTGGGAGGAATAAGTAGTTATGGCTTTGGCTAGTACTACTAGCCTTGCAAAACAGTGGCTATTTCATCATTAAGTTCCTATATCCTCCCAATGACACCAACTGATACCGGGAAAGCTGACTTAACTGCATAGTAATTCCACAGAGACTTCATGGACAAAGCACTGAAAATAATTCAAAAAGTCCACTTAGACCATTCCTCATTTCCCAAATTTACCCTCATATCATATCAAGTGCAACTCTGATCACAAATGCCCTTTAGAAAAGCGTGTGGCTACACGTGGTATAACCTAAACCGTAAGTTCTGTTCAACAATGTATAAAACCTAATGTCCCAAGTCACCAGGTGATATGCAGTCACTCCCTGTCAACTTTGGATGCTCTCCATTGCCTTGAAATGTAGCTCCCTTGTATGTTTCTCTGTGGACACTGAGATAGCAGTTGTTAGAAAGAAAATACTGGTTAATTCTTTTTTTTTTTTTTGCTGTTCTCTGTCAAACCTCAACACGAATCAGCCATAGGTATACATATATCCCCTCCCTTTTGAACCGCCCCCTATTTCCCTCCCCATCCCACCCTTCTAGGTTGGTACAGAGCCCCTGAGCTTCTTGAGCCATACAGAAAATTCCTGTTGGCTCTCTATTTTACATATGGTAATGTAAGTTTCCATGTTACTCTTTTCATACATCTTACCCTCTCCTTCCCCCCTTCCCATGTCCATAAGTCTATTCTCTATGTCTGTTTCTTTATTGCTGCCCTGAAAATAAACTCTTCAGTACCATTTTTCTAGATTCCATGTATCTGCATTAGAACACGGTATTTGTATTTCCATACAAATTGTGAAATTATTTGTTCTAGTTCTGTGAAAAATACCATTGGTAGCTTGATAGGGATTGCATTGAATCTATAGATTGCTTTGGGTAGAATAGCCATTTTGACAATATTGATTCTTCAAGTAATCTTGAGAAAGAAGAATGGAACTGGAGGAATCAACCTGCCTGACTTCAGACTCTACTACAAAGCCACAGTCATCAAGACAGTATGGTACTGGCACAAAGACAGAAATATAGATCAATGGAACAGAATAGAAAGCCCAGAGATAAATCCACGAACCTATGGACACCTTATCTTTGACAAAGGAGGCAAGGATATACAATGGAAAAAAGACAATCTCTTTAACAAGTGGTGCTGGGAAAACTGGTCAGCCACTTGTAAAAGAATGAAACTAGAACACTTTCTAACACCATACACAAAAATAAACTCAAAATGGATTAAAGATCTAAATGTAAGACCAGAAACTATAAAACTCCTAGAGGAGAACATAGGCAAAACACTCTCTGACATAAATCACAGCAAGATCTTCTATGACCCACCTCCCAGAATATTGGAAATAAAAGCAAAAACAAACAAATGGGACCTAATGAAACTTAAAAGATTTTGCACAACAAAGGAAACTATAAGTAAGGTGAAAAGACAGCCCTCAGATTGGGAGAAAATAATAGCAAATGAGGAAACAGACAAAGGATTAATCTCAAAAATATACAAGCAACTCCTGAAGCTCAATTCCAGAAAAATAAATGACCCAATCAAAAAATGGGCCAAAGAACTAAACAGACATTTCTCCAAAGAAGACATACAGATGGCTAACAAACACATGAAAAGATGCTCCACATCACTCATTATCAGAGAAATGCAAATCAAAACCACAATGAGGTACCATTACACGCCAGTCAGGATGGCTGCTATCCAAAAGTCTACAAGCAATAAATGCTGGAGAGGGTGTGGAGAAAAGGGAACCCTCTTACACTGTTGGTGGGAATGCAAACTAGTACAGCCACTATGGAAAACAGTGTGGAGATTTCTTAAAAAACTGGAAATAGAACTACCATATGACCCAGCAATACCACTTCTGGGCATACACACTGAGGAATCCAGATCTGAAAGAGACACGTGCACCCCAGTGTTCATCGCAGCACTGTTTATAATAGCCAGGACATGGAAGCAACCTAGATGCCCATCAGCAGATGAATGGATAAGGAAGCTGTGGTACATATACACCATGGAATATTACTTAGCCGTTAAAAAGAATTCATTTGAATCAGTTCTAATGAGATGGATGAAACTGGAGCCCATTATACAGAGTGAGGTGAGCCAGAAAGATAAAGAACATTACAGTATACTAACACATATATACGGAATTTAGAAAGATGGTAACGATGGCCCTATATGCAGGGCAGAAGAAGAGACGCAGAAGTACAGAACAGACTTTTGAACTCTGTGGGAGAAGGGGAGGGTGGGATGTTTCGAAAGAACAGCATGTATATTATCTGTGGTGAAACAGACCACCAGCCCAGGTGGGAGGCATGAGTCAAGTGCTCGGGCCTGTTGGGCTGGGAAGATCCAGAGGAATCGGGTGAGAGGGAGGTGGGATGGGAGACCGGGATGGGGAATTCGTGTAACTCTATGGCTGATTTACATCAATGTATGACAAAACCCATTGAAAAAAAAAAAAAAATAGAACACGGTATTTATCTTTCTCTTTCTGACTCACTTCACTCTGTATAGTAGGTTCTAGGTTCATCCACCTCGTTAGAACTGACTCAAAGGTGTTCCTTTTTATGACTGAGTAATATTCCATTGCATATATATTCCCAAACTTCTTTATCCATTCATCTGTCGATGGACATCTCAGTTGTTTCCATTCTTGTTAGCTATAATGAAGAATGAAAAAAGGGATACATGTGTATCTTTCAATTTTGGTTTCCTCAGGATATATGCCTAGGAGTGGAATTTCTGGGTCATATGATGGTTTTATTCCTAGTTTTTTAAGGAATCTCCATACCGTCTTCCATAGTGGCTATATCAATTTACATCCTCACCAACAGTGCAAGAGTGTTCCCTTATCTCCACATCCTCTCCAGCATTTATTGTTTGTAGACTTTTAATGATGGTCATTCTGACCAGTGTGAGGTGATATCTCATTGTAGTTTTGATTTGCATTTCTCTCATAATGAGCGATGTTGAGCATCTTTTCATGTGTTTGTTAGCCGTCTGTCATCTTCAGAGAAATGTCTGTTTAGGTCTGTTTCCCACTTTCTGATTGGGTTGTTTGTTTTTCTGGTATTGAGTTGCATGAGTTGCTTTTGAAAATTATATTTTGGAAATTAATCTTTTGTCAGTTGTTTCATTTGCTATTATTTTCTCCCATTGTGAGGGCAGACTTTTCACCTTGCTTATAGTTTCCTTTGCTGTGCAAAAGCTTTTAAGTTTAATCAGGTCACACTTGTTTACTTTCATTTTTATTTCCATTACTCTAGGAGGTGGGTTATAGAGGATCTTGCTTTGATTTATGTCATCAAGTGTTTGGCCTATGTTTCCGTGTAAGAGTTTTATAGTTTTATAGTTTCTGGTCTTACATTTAGGTCTTTAATCCATTTTGAGTTTATCTTTGTGTATGGTGTTAGGAAGTGTTCTAATTTCATTCTTCATAGCTGTCCAGTTTTCCCAGCACCACTTATTGAAGAGGTTGTCTTTGCCCCATTGTATATTCTTGCCTCCTTTGTCAAAAATAAGGTACTCATAGGTGTATGGGTTTATGTCTGGGCTTCCTATCTTGTCCCATTGGTCTATGTTTCTGTTTTTGTGCCAGTACCATAGTGTCTTGATGACTGTAGCTTTGTAGTATAATCTGAAGTCAGGAAGGTTGATTCCTCCAGCTTCATTCTTCTTTCTCAAGACTGCTTTGGCTATTTGGGGTTCAGGAAGGTTGATTCCTCCAGCTTCATTCTTCTTTCTCAAGACTGCTTTGGCTATTTGGGGTCTTCTGTGTTTCCATAGGAATTGTGAAATTTTTTGTTCTAGTTCTGTGAAAAAAGCCATTGGTAATTTGATAGGGATCACATTAAATCTGTAAATTGTGTTTGGTAGTATAGACATTTTCACAATATGGATTCTTCCTACCCAGGAACATGGACTGTCTCTCCGTCTGTTTATGTCATCTTTGATTTCTTTCATTAGTGTCTTATAATTTTCTGTGTACAGTTCTTTTGTCTCCTTAGGTAAGTTTATTCCTAGATATTTAATTCTTTTTGTTGCCATGGTGAATGGGATTGATTCCTGAATTTCTCTTTGTGATTTTTCATTATTAGTATATAGAAATGCAAGTGATTTCTGTGTATGACTTTGTATCCTGCAACTTTGATAATTTCACTGATTAAGTCTAGTAATTTTCTGATACTATCTTTAGGGTTTTCTGTGTACAGTATCATGTCATCTGCAAACAGTGAGAGCTTTACTTCTTCTTTTCTAATCTGGATTCCTTTTATTTCTTTTTCTTCTCTGATTGCTGTAGCTAGGACTTCCAGAACTATGTTGAATAATAGTGGTGAAAGTGGACACCCTTGTCTTGTTCCTGATCTTAAGGGGAATGCTTTCACTTTTTCACCATTGAGAATAATGTTTGCTGTAGGTTTATCATATATGGCCTTTACTCTGTTGAAGTAGGTTCCTTCTATCCCCATTTTTTTAAGAGTTTTAATCATAAATGGGTGCTGAATTTTGTCAAAGGCTTTTTCTGCATCTATTGAGATCATCATATGGTTTTTATCTTTCAATTTGTTAATATGGTGTATCCCACTGATATATTTGCATATATTGAAGAATCCTTGCATCCCTGGAATAAACCCAACTTGATCATGGTGTATGAGCTTTTTGATGCATTGCTGAATTCTGTTTGCTAAAATTTTGTTGAGGATTTTTGCATCTATTTTCATCAGTGATATTGGCCTGTTGTCTTTGTTTGATTTTGGTGTCAGGGTGATGGTGGCCTCACAGAATAAATTTGGAAGTATCCCTTCCTCTGCAATTTTTTGAAAGAGTTTTAAAAGGATAGGCATTAGCTCTTCTCTAATTGTTTGATAGAATTCTCCTGTGAAGTCTTCTGATCCTGGGCTTTTGTTTTTTGGGAGCTTTTGATCACAGCTTGAATTTTGGTGCTTGTAATTAGGTTGTTTATAATTTCTATTTCTTCTTGTCTTGGAAGATTGAACTTTTCCAAGAATCTGTCCATTTCTTCCAGGTTATCTATTTTGTTGCCATATAGTTGTTCATAATAGTCTCTTACAATCCTTTGTATTTCTGCATTGTCTGTTGCAACCTCTCCTTTTTCATTTCTAATTTTGTTGATTTGATTCTTCTCTCTTTTTTTCTTGATGAGTCTGGTTTGTCAATACTGTTTATCTTCTCAAAGAACCAGCTTTTAGTTTTATTAAACTTTACTATTGTTCCTTTAATTTCTTTTTCATTTATTTCTGCTCAGATCTTTATGATTTCTTTCCTTCTACTAATTTTTTTTTTTTGGGGGGGGGAGTGTTGTTCTTTTTCCAGTTGTTTTAGGTGTAAAGTTAGGTTGTATATTTGCTGTTTTTCTTGTTTCTTGAGGTAGGATTGTATTGCTACAAACTTCCCTCTTAGAACTGCTTTAACTGCATCCCATAGGTTTTGAGTTGTCCTGTTTTCACTGGCATTTGTTTCTAGGATTTTTTTAATTCCCCTTTTGATTTCTTTAGTAACCTGTTGGTTATTTAGAAATGTGTTGCTTAATCTCCCTGTGTTTGTGTTTCTTACAGTTTTTTCTTGTAATTGATATCTAGTCTCATAGCACTGTGGTTGGAGAAGATGCTTGCTATGATCTCAATTTTCTTAAATTTACTGAGGTTTGATTTATAACCCAGGATGTGGTCTATCCTGAAGAATGTTTCATGTGCACTTGAGAAGAAGGTATATTCTTCTGCATTTGGATGGAATGTCCTGAAGATATCAATGAGATCTATCTCATCTAATGTATCATTTAAGACTTGTGTTTCCTTATTAATTTTCTGTTTTGATGATCTGTCCATTGGTGTGAATGAGGTGTTAGAGTCTCCTACTATTATTGTGCTACTGTCAATTTCTCCTTTTTTGTCTGTTAGTGTTTGTCTTATGTATTGAGGTGCTCCTATGTTGGGTGCATAGATATTTACAATTGTTATGTCTTCCTCTTGGACTGATCCCTTGATCATTATGTGGTGTCCTTCCTTATCTCTTGTAATCGTTTTTGTTTTAAGGTCTATTTTGTCTGATGTGAGGATTGCTACTCTAGCTTTCTTTTGCTTCCCATTTGCATGGAATATATTTTTCCACCCTCTCACTTTCAGTCTATATGTGTCTTGAGGTCTGAAGTGAATTTCTTGTAGACAGCATATATATGGGTCTTGTTTTTGTATCCATTCAGCCAGTCTGTGTCTTTTGTTTGGAGCATTTAATCAATTTACACTTTAAGTAATTATTGATATATATATAGTCTTATTGCCATTTTCTTAATTGTTTGGGGTTGATTTTGTAGGTCTTTTTTCTTCTCTTGTATTTCTTGACTATATAAGTCCCTTTAACATTTATTGTAAAGCTGGTTAGGTGGTACTGAATTCTCTTAACTTTTGCTTGTCTGAAAAGCTTTTTATTTCTTCATCAATTGTGAATGAGATCCTTGCCGAGTACAGTAACCTTGGTTGTAGATTTCTCCCTTTCAGTATTTTAAATATATCCTGCCATTCCCTTCTGGCCTGCAGAGTTTCTGCTGAAAGATCAGCTGTTAAGTGGATGGGGTTTCCCTTGTGTGTTACTTGTTGCTTCTCCCTTGCTGCTTTTAATATTCTTTATGTTTAGTCTTTGTTAGCTTGATTAGTATGTGTCTTGGTGTGTTTCTCCTTGGGTTTATCCTGTGTGGGACTCTTTGTGCCTCTGGGACTTGATTGGCTATTTCCTTTTCCATGTTGGGGAAATTTTCAACTATAATCTCTTCAAAAATTTTCTCATACTCTTTCTTTTTCTCTTCTTCTTCTGGGACCCTATAATTTGAATGTTGGTGCATTTGATATGGTACCAGAGATCTCTGAGACTATCCTAGCTCTTTTCATTCTTTTTATTTTATTCTGCTCTTCAGAAATTTTTTCCACCATTTTATCTTCCAGCTCACTGATTTGTTCTTCTGCTTCAGATATTCTGTTATTGATTCCTTCTAGAGTATTTTTAATTTCCATAATCCTGTTGTTTGTCTCTGTATGCTTATTCTTTAATTCTTCTAGATCTTTGTTAATTGATTCTTGCATTTTCTCCATTTTGTTTTCAAAGTTTTTATCATCTTTACTCTCATTATTCTGAATTCTTTTTCAGGTCGTTTGGTTATTTCCTCTTCTTGTATTTGGACTTCTGTGTTTCTAGTTTGTTCCTTCATTTGTGCAGTATTTCTCTGCCTTTTCATTGTTTTTTTTAAAGTTACTATTTTTGAGGTCTCCTTTTCTCAGGCTTCAAGGAAAGTTGAAGTCCTTCCTTGAAGAAGGTTGAATTCTTTCTTCCTTTTGGTTTCTGCCCTGCTAATGTTGGTCCAGTGGTTTATGTGAGCTTCATAGAGGGTGAGATTTGTGCTGAGTTTTTGTTTTTTTGTTTGTTTTTCCTCTGATTGGCAAGGTTGAGTAGGGTGGTAACCCTGTCTGCTGATGATTGGATTTGTATTTTTGTTGCTGGGTCTTGTATTCAAGTGGTTTCCTTTCTGTGAGATCTCACTATTTGATACTCCCTAGGGTTAGTTCTCTGGTAGTCGAGGGTCTTGGAATCAGTGCTCCCATTCCAAAGGCTCAGAGCTTGATCTCTATTAAGAAGCTGTGGGCATGAATCTAAACGTGGAGCTATGTCTGTCCACACTTGACTTCAGCCCAGTGGTTACTGGTTAATTCTTTTTTTAATTTATTTTCAATTAGAGGATAATTGCTTTATAATGTTGTGTTGGTTTCTGTCATACATCAACATGAATCAGTCACATGTTCCCTCCCTCTTGAATCTTCCTTCCACACCCCACCCCACCTCATCCCAGTAGACTCTCACAGAGCACCAGGTTGGTTAATTCTCATTAATTTAAAGGCTTAGCTCTGGTTGCTACAACAAAATATCATGCAATGGGTGGCTTAAAAAACAAAAATTTATCTCCTCCCAGTGTGGAGGCTGGAAGTCTGAGATCAGTATACCAGCATAGTTAAGTTCTGGTGAGGGCTCTATTCCTGGTTTAAGAATGGCCACTCTATTGCTATATGCTCACATGGCCTTTTCTCAGCACATGCATGGGGGGTGGGGAGAGACAGAGAGAGAGGGAGAGAATCTTTTCCTTTTTAAAAGTCCACCAATTCTATTGGATCAGGACTCCACCTCTATGACCTCATTTAACCTTAATTAGCTCCTAAAGGTACTATTTCCAAATACAGTCACATTAGCGGTTAAAGCTTCAACTTATGAATTTGGGGAGGAAGGGGGTCACAATTCAGTTCACAGCATCTATAAACATAGATCAGAAATGTTTAAATATCTACAAGAAAAATTTAGGTTGAATAGTAGAGTGAAGTGAAAGTCGTTCAGTTGTATCTGACTCTTTGCGACCCCATGGACTATAGTCCATGGAATTCTCCAGGCCACAATGCTGGAGTGGACAGCCTTTCCCTTCTCCAGGGGGTCTTCCCAAGCCAGGGATCAAACCTAGGTCTCCTGCATTGCGGGTCGATTCTTTACCAGCTGAGCCACAAGGGAAGCCCAAGAATACTGGAGTGAGTAGCCTATCCCTTCTCCAGTGGATCTTCCTGACCCACTCAGGAGTCGAATTGGGTCTCCTGCACTGCAGACGGATTCTTCACCAGCTGAGCTGTCAGAGAAGTCCACGAGGGGGCCGGTTTCCTCCCAGAATCGAACCCAGGATCTTCTGCGTGTCAGGCAAACGTGGTAACCACTACACTACGGAAACCACACATATATTAGAGAGGTTGGATATTAGAGAGGTTAAGAATTATATAAGAGCTTAAGAAATGGAGCTATCTACTCAGAAAATAAAATAAGAAGACACAGCATCCTTACCTGACACTGCAAACCTCTCTAATGATAATGATGCATCTTGGCCCTGTGGCAATGACATTTTTGCTTAAATTGAAGCAAAATTCACATAACAAAATTCTTTAGTTAAAGCATTTCAACGTTTAAAATTCAGTGACTTCCAGTACATTTACCATGTTGTACAACCATCACATCTATCTAATTTCAGAACATTTTTATCACCCAGAAAAGAACCCCTGTACCTGTTAAGTGATGATTCTCCATTGCTCCTAACCCAAGTCCCTAAAGCTCAGGAAAGAAAGTTACAGAGGTTTATTTATTCTTTCCACTGAGGAACAAAAAGGCACTATTTTAAAAACCACTCGTACCATAAACCCAGAGAGAATTTAACTTAGAGAGCTGAGTCTTTGTCTTATTTTGTTGTGAGAAAGACCGCTTCATAGAAACATGGAGTCAGAGATCATGCAGAGGGTTTCTGTTCCCAGAGCATCTCTAAATGCATAATACCAAATAACTAAAAAAAAAAGTTATGGATATCATGTCCTCATACACCCTCCTCAACAAAAGAAAAACAGATTTTTGTTGAAATATGTTTAAGAAATTCTAAATTCAACTGTTAACAGATTTCTTTGCCAAGCAGAGAGGATGGATAGAGCACCAATGGGTAAGTTTTGCTTTTTGTTTTAATTATCAGTGTAGAATACCAGTTGCAACCTGGTGGTTTTGTGACAACAAATGGGCCAAAATCACAGATGGATTTTATTTTTTAAAGAAATTGAGCCAATAATGTAGTGTCTGTAAATTTTACACAAAAGTATAGATTTCTAGTTTTGCTTAAAAAATACGAGGTTAAGTGGCAACTCTGGGCCCTTGTAGATGAGACTAGAGACAATTGCTGGTTTTGAGAGGATCATGCATAACCAGGTTTACTAGAGCCCTCATCTAGTCCATTTCTATCGTGTGTTAGCTGCTTGGCCCCTGACGACACTTGAATTTGCTTTTCCTATTGTATGACAGCCTCTGAAGAGAGATTACGGAGGCATATTCTTTTAATCATACTTCAAGCACAAAGCCATCTTAAACTTGAAGCATCATCCAACTTTTTACCACAATTTTGAATTCATGATGGTTATTATCCCTAGAGATCTAGCAACTTGAATGAAAAGTACAAAATATTTGAGTGGCAGAACAATGAATAAACTGGGCTTTTTTGAAAGATACACAAAAATTTCTGTTTAAGGGGCAAATAGTTATGGCACACTGGGTCTCAGCATAGGTATATGTAATTCACTTAGACTCTAATAAATATGTGGGAGCCATGAGGTGGGAATAATTTAAGCAATAGCAAATAGTTTACAAAAAATATTGCATATTTGCAATATGCAAATATATGTGTATATATATATATATATATATATATATATATCTCACATAGATAGAATGATAGATATACACAGAAGTATAGTTATAGAATCTCCATACTCATACTAGTTAAGGAAAAGAGATTATTTACCAGAATCAGGGGAAGCAAGCGAAGCATGGAGGTTTAGCCAAAATTACACATCTGTTCAAAAAGCAATAACTAGAATTTCCTTAAATTCCATTTGTTGACATGCTGCTTGAAACTATACTGAAGTTATTTCAAACATACATATTTCTACCATTTAAATACAAAATCAAGGACTTTTCCAAAATTATTTTATGTTTCATTTCTCCTCTAAAATCCAGTAATATAACTGCTGTTAAATTAATCACTGTCAATCAAGTTTTAACTAAATATCCCAAGTCTTATGAGCAGTTGCATGCTCTCTTGTAGTTGTTTTATAGTCATACTGTTCTTGGTGTTAAATAGTGTAATACATGTGATCCAGTACAATATCATGGCTAAAAACTCAGGTTTTAAAGTCAGAGAGACCTGGGTTAAAATGCTCATGTGGAAAAGATGAACAAATAGAGTCATGAAGATTCTTCTCAGGAATAACAGTAGATTTGGGGGGAAGGAATACGCTTTGAGAAATGCTAAGGAAAAAAGAGTGAGACCCTAAGTGCATGCTCAAGAACAACAGAAGCAGGAGACAAGAAGAACAAATTTATTTCCTGCTAGAAAGAGTGAGTAAAAATAGGGAGAACCAGCTTAAAGTTGACCAGATGCAAAACGTGTTTTCTGGGAGTGAATTTCTTAATAGAGAAATATGTATGTCCAGCTGAACTTGATATTGAGCAAAAGAGACAGATCATTATAACTTCTAAGATTTAAACTTCTTCAGCATAGACTCTGCAATATTGTATGTACGCCAATTAGTATAAATTTCAACTCCAGAGGCAGACTATTGACCTTAATGCACCATGAATTAGTAGTCTAATCTGAGGCTTTTTAGTATGACATCAATAATTAGCACATCAAAAATAGCTTTTGTTGGGTGAAATTAAAGGCTTTATTTGCACAATACGTTTTTGAAAATGGAAATCAGAGGTAAAATTAAAAGGTCTTCATTACATATCAATTGATTGAAATATTGCATAAATAAGGACTGTGGATTGAATTGTGTTCTCTAAAAAGATATGTTGACATCTTAACCCCCAGTATCTTGGAATGTGGCCCTAACTGGAAATAGGGTTGCTGAAGATGTAAGCTAAGATAAAGTCATGCTGGAGTAAGGTGGGCCATTTCCAAAATAACTGGTGTTCTTATAAAAAGAGGAGAGAGATGTACACAAGAAGGCTGCCATGTGGAGGTGAAGGCAATGATTGGAGTTATACAGCTGCAAGTCAAGAAATGTCAAGGATCAAAAACCAGAAGCTAGAAAGCAGCAAGGAAGAATTCTATCCAGAGCCTCACAGAGAGCATGGCCCTGGTGACATCTTGATTTTCAAATTCTAGTCTCCAGAACAATGAGAGAATAAATTTTTTGCTGATTTAAGACATCTGGTTTGTGGTACTTTATCACTTTGAAACTAATACAAAAAGACATAAGATTTTGGAGAGGATCATACCCTGCACCCATTAGGGATGGCACTCATATCCATCCGGTTTGATTCCTGGGTCGGGAAGATCCACTGGAGAAGGGATAGGCTACCCACTCCAGTATTCTTGGGCTTCCCTTGCAGCTCAGCTGGTAAAGAATCAGCCTGCAATGAGGGAGACACGGGTTCAATCCCTGGGTTGGGAAGACCCCCTGGAGAAGGACAGTCTACCCACTCCAGTATTCTGGCCTGGAGATTTCCATGAACTGTGTAGCCCATAGGGTCGCAAAGAGTTGGACACGATTGAGCGACTTTCAATTTCGTTTTTCAGCTTTAAACATGGTCAGGCTGGAAGAATTATCTCTTACTCTTGGAAGAGTGAACCTACACAGGCTTTCCAATGGTTAGATAATGATGACTCCACATTGTAGAGGGGGATGGGACTTCACTCATTCTACCAATTTAAATGTTAATCTCATTCAAAAATAGCCTCACAGAAACACCCAGAATAATATTTGACCAAATAGCTGGGCCCCTCGTAGCCCAGTCAGGTTGGCAGATGAAAGTCACCATCACAACATCCATGCCTTAATCTCTAAGAAGTTGTGTGTTCTACCACTAGTTTAAGTGGATTGATAGTTGCTTGCGCTACCCCCAAAGTTAAGAGAATCTTGTCTCTGGAATGTAGTTACATCTGCTTGAGCAAATCTTTTGTACAAGGTGGGTTGGAGCATCTAAAGGATAAAATATTGGAACTTGCTAATCCATATTTATATGAACTATGTTGGCCCTGCATGCTAGTGAATATTTATTTAATAAATGCTTGTACTTGTGGCAGAATTTGAAGTGAGATTTCGTTTAATTTATATAGGATGGCAAGTTTCAAAAGGAAGTAGTTAAACCTCACGATTCTCAAATTTCTTATGCTTTCCATTAGCTATTGAAAAGAATGTGAAAGTCATACTTCACCAAATTTCTGGGAAGGGCTTCAGATTTTCACAAGCTGAGAAACTGTCAGCATTCCAGTCATTCTTATTTGAAACAGAGGAATAAAGCATTCCCAGTTGATATCTAGGTCATATCATTTATTAAACAGCAATCTGACACTGAGCTATTAACCTTTCCAAGTCTTGGATTAGTCACCTGCAAACTGGGGAAAATAGTAGTACCTACCTCAACTGCCACTGTGAAAGTTAGATATCATAATTCAGGTAATATATTTCATAATGCTTGACACATTTTAAGTACTCATTAAAAGTTGTCAATGGGCTTCCCTGGTGGCTCAGACTATTAAGAAACCACTTGCAATGCAGGAGACCTGGGTTCAATCCCTGGGTTGGGAAGATCCCCTAGAGGGGGCTTGGCAACCCACTCCAGTATTCTTGCCTGAAGAATCCCCAGAGGAGCCTGGTGGGCTACAGTCCATGGGGTTGCAAAGCATCAGACACAGCTGAGTAACTAAACACAGCACAGCACAAAGGTTGTTATTATTATTTTCATTTTTATTATTTTATTATTATTTTTAATCTTAGTTTTAATTTTATCTTTATTATTATTTTTAATCTTAAATGTTGTTTGACAAGCCAGAAAAATAACTGAGGACAGCAAATGGATGTGATCATAAAATGAACAGAAGGAACAGGAATATCTTAATTTTCTATCACTACTGTAACAAATCACCACAAATTTGGAGGCTAAAATGAACACAAATTTATTATCCTACAGCTATGTAGGCCTGAAGTCTAGAAGGCTCTCACTGGGCTAAAAGCAGGACGCCCACAGGCTGTATTATTTTCTAGGGGATAATCCATTTTCTGCTCATTCAACTTGTTGGAGGAATTCAGTTCTTTTCAACTACAGAACCAAGGTCCCCAACTTCTTGCTGGCACTGGTCACCACTTTCAGAGGCTACCTGCATTTCTTGGCTCATGGCCCCCTTCTCCATCTTCAAAGTGAGCAATGACTGATCGAGACCTTCTCACGTCTAGTCTCCTGACCCACTCTTCTGCCTCCCTTTGCAAAGATTTGTGAGATTAGATTGCATCATCCAGATAATCCAGGATTCATCACATCTGCAAAGTCCTTTTCATCACACAAGGTAACAAATTCAGAGTCCAGGGATTAGGATGTGAACATCTGGGAGGGAACCATTATACTGCCAACCACAGGAATGAGGGGGAGAGAGCAGGTGGAGTCCTAGTAACTCCATGAAACCGCACATGTTCTCCTGACCTAGATGTCTTCTCCCCATCCCTCCCATCTGTGCCCAACTTTCTCTCTACAAACCCAGAGAGTGTCTCAGGTAGAGACAAAGACACAGATTAAAGACAGGACCACACTGTTTGGGCTGGTGATTTTTGTTCTGAGTGGTGGTGCAATCTCATCTGTTCGTAAACTGAGGGCCTAGATGTTGATGAGGAGTTCGAAATATAAAGAAAATAATCTGCTTGCACCAGAGCCCAGTCTCTGCAGTCTATCTGAGGTGTCCCAAAGTCCCAGGCGAAAACATGCTCATTTGCAGACACAGGTGAAAATACAAGCCATGTTTTTTAAAGCTCTCCTTACATTGTTCTCCTTATTAGCTAAGATGCTAAAATGAGTCATCTGTATGAACACTACATGTATGCTCTATGCTAAGATTGAGAGCCAAATCTGGAAGAAAGAGAAAAAGAAAGATTTCACAAGTTCAAGAAAAAAGCGTGTATAATCCTTCACTGATTGAGATCTATGGGTCTTGATTTTTAAGTGAATATTCAGCTATCCAGTGTTTTGATCCTAAGAAGCAGGGTTTTCCCATCATAATCTTTTCTTCATTTGTGGACTTCGTAATAAGATCCAGCAAGGTTGGCTCTGTCTAGGGAGAAACTTTGGTGGCGTAACAGGCTTTTTAATCCTGTTAGATTAGATTAGCTTGTTTGGAGCTGCTAGTGTAGGGGGCCTAACATTTTTTATGCAAATCAGATATGCAGGTAGCATAAACTTTTGCAGGAAGGCTTCCAAGAATTGCATGGAGCTGGGGGCTGAAGAGAAGAGGTACGTCTGCCTCCGTTCTGAGTTACTTGTGAGGTACAGGCTACCTGGTACCTTATGACCTATTACAGGCCTATCTCAGTGTAGATCTGTTTCTGGCCACTTGTCACAGAGCAAACTGCCTGAAGCACTCTACTGCCTTCTATTCTCTACATTAACAAAGCGATTTAAGCAGGATGCTTCAGATGGGTTTAGACATGAACTCTAACACCGCAAAGTCCTTCCTCCCTTGGGTTGGCTAGAATGTCTGAAATCACATTATTAAAGAGCTGTTCTGTGGACTCTAATCTCTCTTTCTAAATCTCCTCTTAGCTTTTCAATTTTAAAATAGGACTATTCAAAAAAAAACTACTATGAGCCATGCCACGTAGAGCCACCCAGGATGGACTGGGTCGTGGTGGAGAGTTAAGACAAAACGTGGTCCCCTAGAGAAGGGAATGGCAAACCACTTCAGTATTCTTGCCACAAGAACCCCTTGAATGGTATGAAAAGACAAAAAGATAGGACACTGAAAGACGAACTCCCTGGGTCGCTACATACCCAATATGCTACTGGAGAAGAGTAGAGAAATAACTCCAGAAAGAATGAAGAGACAGAGCCAAAGTGAAAACAATGCCTAGTTGTGGATGTGACTGGTAATGGAAGTAAAGTCCAATGCTGTAAAGAGCAATATTGCATAGGAACCTGCAATGTTAGGTCCATGAATTGGAAGTGGTCAAACAGGAGATGGCAAGAGTGAATGCTGACATTCTAGGAATCAGCGAACTAAAATGGACTGAAACGGGCAAATTTAATTCAGATGACCATGATATTTACTACTGTGGGCAAGAATCCCTTATAAAAAATGGAGTAGCCCTCATAGTCAACAAAAGAGTCTGAAATAAAGTACTTGGAAGCAATCTAAAAAATGATGAATGATCTCTGTTTCCAAGGCAAACCATTCAATACCATAGTAATCCAAGTCTATGCCCAACCACTAATGCCAAAGAAGCTGAAGTTGAATTGTTCTATGAAGACCTACAAGACCTTCTAGAAATAACACCCAAAAAAGATATTCTTTTCATCATAGGGGACTGGAATGCAAAAGTAGGAAGTTAAGAGATCTGGAGTAACAGGCAAGTTTGGCCTTGGAGTACAAAATGAAGCAGGGCAAAGGCTAACAGAGTTTTGCCAAGAGAACACACTGGTCATAGCAAACACCCTCTTCCAACAACACAAGAGAAGGCTCTACACATGGACATCACCAGATGGTCAATACCGAAATCAGATTGATTATATTCTTTGCAGCCGAAGATGGAGAAGCTTTACAGTGTCAGCAAAAACAAGACCAGAAGCTGACTGTGGCTCAGATCATGAACTCCTTATTGCCAAATTCAGACTTAAATTGAAGAAAGTAGGGAAAACCACTAGACCACTGAAGTATGACCTAAATCAAATCCCTTGTGATTATACAGTGGAAGTGAGAAATAGGTTTAAGGGACTAGATCTGATAGACAGAGTGCCTGAAGAACTATGGATGGAGATTTGTGACATTACAATGTTATGAACATTACAATGCTTGTGTACATTACAACATACAAGGTCCTGTACATTACAATGTACAGGAGGCAGTGAGCAAGATCATCCCCAAGAAAAACAAATGCAAAAAGGCAAAATGACTCCCTGAAGAGGCCTTACAAACAGCTGAGAAAAGAAGAGAAACTAAAGGCAAAGGAGAAAAGGAAAGATATACCCATTTGACTGCAGAGTTCCAAAAAATAGGAAGGAGAGATAAGAAAGCCTTCCTCAGCGATCAATACAAAGAAATAGAGGAAAACAATGGAATGGGGAAGACTAGAGATCTCTTCAAGAAAATTAGAGATACCAAGGGAACATTGCATGCAAAGGTGAGCAAATAAAAAAATGGTATGGAACTAAGGAGCAGAAGATATTAAGACAAGGTGGCAAGAATGTACAGAAGAATTAGACAAAAAGATCTTTATGACCCAGATAACCACGATGCCAGACACCTAGAGCCAGACACCCTTGAGAGTGAAGTCAAGTGTGCCTTAGGAAGCATCACTACAAACAAAGCTAGTGGAGGTGATGGAATTCCAGTTGAGCTATTTCAAATCCTGAAAGATGATGCTGTGAAAGTGCTGCACTCAATATGCCAGCAAATCTGGAAAATTCAGCAGTGACCACAGGACTGGAAAAGGTCCGTTTTCATCCCAATCCCTAAGAAAGGCAATGCCAAAGAATGCACAAACTACTGTACAATTGCTCTCACCTCATATGTTAGCAAAGTAATGCTCAAAATTCTCCAAGCCAGGCTTCAACAGTACACGAACTGAGAACTTCCAGACATTCAAGCTGGATTTAGAAAAGGCAGAGGAACAAGAGATCGTATTGCCAACATCCAGTAGATCTTAGATAAAGCAACAGAGTTCCAGAAAAACATCTCCTTCTGCTTTATTGACTATGCCAAAGCCTTTGTGTAGATCACAAGAAACGTGGAAAATTCTCAGAGATGGGTATATCAGACCACCTTACTGCCTCTTGAGAAATCTGTATGCAGGTCAAGAAGCAACAGTTAGAACTGGACATGGAACAATAGACTGGTTCAAAATTGGAAAAGGCTATATACTGCCACCCTGCTTATTTAACTTAGATGTAGAGTACATCATGGGAAATGCTGGGCTGGGTGAAGCACAAGCTGGCATCAAGATTGCCGGGAGAAATATCAATAACCTCAGATATGCAAATGACACCATCGTTATGGCAGAAAGTGAAGAGGAACTAAAGAGCCTCTTGATGAAAGTGAAAGAAGAGAGTGAAAAAGCTGGCTTAAACTCAACATTCAAAAAACAAAGAGCATGGCATCCAGTCCCATCACTTCATGGCAAACAGATGGGGAAATAATGGAAACAGTAACAGACTTTTCTTTTCTTGAGCTCCAAAATCACTGCAGATGGTGACTGCAGCCATGAACTTAAAAGACGAGCTTGCTCCTTGGAAGAAAAATTATAACCAACCTAGACAGCATTTTAAAAGGCAAAGACATCACTTTTCCAAGAAAGGTCCATCTAGTCAAAGCTATGGTTTTTCAGTGGTCATATATGGGATGTGAGAGTTGGACTATAAAGAAAGCTGAGCACCAAAGAATTGATGCTTTTGAACTGTGGTACTGGAGAACACTCTTGAGAGTCCCTTGAACTGCAAGGAGATCCAACCAGTCCATCTTAAAGGAAATCAGTCCTGAATATTCATGGGAAGGACTAGATGCTGAAGCTGAAACTCCAATACTTTAAACTCCTGATGTGAAGAGCTGACCCACTGGAAAAGACTCTGATGCTGGGAAAGATTGAAGGCAGAAGGGGACAACAGAGGATGAAATGGTTGGATGGCATCACAGACTCAATGGACATGAGCTTGAGTAAGCTTCGGGAGTTGGTGATGGACAGGGAAGCCTGGCGTGCTGCAGTCCATACGGTTGCAAAGAGTTGCACATGACTGAGCAACTGAACCGAACTGTTGCCTAAAAAAACATCTTTTAATAATAGGCCTTATGAGATGTATAGGAAAAGAGATAAATAGAAAATGCTTTCCCTTAGATCTGAAGCTGTCATTGAAAAAGAAGACAAAGAAAATATTTTCCTCATTGCATTTTTGCTGAGAGGGTCACTTTTCAAAAATGTATCTGAAAAAAAGTAAAACTAAGATAACTTGGGAGGCTTGTTATGGTTTCTACCACTCAGAATATATCAGCAATTTACATAATGCCTCTTGGACACTATACTCTGCAAGTTCTAATTTCGTAGAAGTTTGCTCCCAGTGTTTCCCCCGCTACTCAGTATATCTCCTTACATTATAGATAAAATGTTATAATTCAGAAACCACGTTCAGAAACAGTCAAGTTAACCCATCGGTTCTGAAACATTCAACTTAACTTTTATTATACTTCTGACTGTTGGAGATAATATCTCACCAGTTGAGGAAATTTCTGCTTTTCTCTTGCAAGTATGAGAACCCCTGACTTTCACGGGCCATCGGTGATGGTGGGGCTCAGAACTAAGAGTCAAGCCTGATACCAGTTCGTCAATTCTTCCTCCTCTTAACCATGAATCCAAAATTCCTCAGGGGGGCAGGTCATCTGGCCTTCAATGACATAAAATTCCCACACACAATCCCAGGAGGAGAACTGGTGTTTTGGGGCTATCAGTACCAAGTCTCCCCACTTTCTAAAGCAGAAGAAAAGAAAACACAGTCTAACCAACCAACATGAGGAAACACTAACCAGCATCATTCTGACATTTAAATATACTTCAGTAGAGTCAGGATGTCAACCCAGGTGGTCTTTGTTCTTAACTATTCTACTTAGTTGGCTCTCATTCCCTAATAACAAACTAGTGGCATATTTTGTATAAGTCAATATTCCACTTCTGAAATCACAATATTTTCTCAAAGTCTGCTTTTACTCTTATGTTGCCGATTCTGGTTACTGACATAACCCATCCAACCAGATACCCGCATGTGTGTTGATTCCCTAAGGATAATCTACCACTTTTCTCTATCAGTTCTATTTCCTGCCTGCCTCTCGGTCTTTGCTCTCATCTGTTGCTTCTGCCCCAGCCTGGTCAGCTCTCCTTGAGGCCCTGTAGCAGCCTTCTCCATGGAGGCTGTCACTCCTTTCATATCCTTTATCCATTGTTTCCGATTATCCTAAAACACAAGCTAATCATACCATTCCCACTTAAAAAAAAGAAAAAAAAACCCTCTCATGATTTCCCATCCTCTATACCAGTGTCTTTCGGGGTATTTCTCCAGGAACCAACAACACGTTAGTCATTCTAAGGATCTTTTTAAAAGTACAGATTTGTGGCTGCCACCCTGACCCTAGTGAATGAGAATTTCTGGGGATGGGACTCAGGAGTCTGAATTTTATTAAATGCTTCAGGAGACTTTTATATACACTTAAAGTTAGAGCAGTACAGATCTGCTGAGGAAGCTCCAGCTCCCACTGCAGGGGTGTGAAGGTCCCAGGATTCTGTCTGACCTAGTCCCCCGTCTCGTCTCCTGTTCCCTCTCTCACTTCCTGTCCTGCAATACTCAGGCTGTAGCGGCTGTGCTGAGCCATCTGCATCGCCATCGCGTGTGTTGCCACCTGTCTCCTCTGTCTTGAGAGTTCTACCATCTTCTCTCACACTGCCCACTCCATGAGGCCTTCCTCGAATAAAGCATGCCAAACAAATGAAGCCTTTCCTCCTTACCCCTTTGCCCCATGACAATACCTTCCAGGTGGCACTGTAGCTATTTGTTTACCTGTCTGTATACTCACATACACTGAAAACTCCTCGGAGGTAAAAATCTGTCTTTTTCAGATTTTACTTCTGTTTCTACCATAGAGCCTGTGAACAAGCTGCAGGAATGATAGCGAGCTTACAAAGTTCCGTGATCGCTTTCCGTCAGGAGAGAGCAGTAGGAGTGGGTATCTTTAGAGCTGACATTCTTGCCAAGAAATGGAGCCTCATCACAGACCACATCCAGGTCATCCTTTTCCTGCCTAAAGCCAAAAAGACCTATTAAAACTTCCCCACTGCCGCACCCAGGGTCACTCAAGGTGAAACTTCTTGGCAAAGCTGTGTTTATCATAGTTTCTTTTTCTGCAGCTAAAAAGTTTTAGACAGAAATTGAAATAATATTTGAAATACAAGTCTGTGTAATTAGCATAGAAAGCCTAC
Organism: Muntiacus reevesi; assembly: GCF_963930625.1. Lineage (NCBI taxonomy): Eukaryota > Metazoa > Chordata > Mammalia > Artiodactyla > Cervidae > Muntiacus > Muntiacus reevesi. The sequence continues at coordinate 2,569,136 of NC_089255.1, read as the reverse complement.
ACCTTGAGAAATAAACTTTGAGCCACTGAAGGTAGGTATGCTGGACACTGTATTAATTAGGCTGTTCTGTAAATATATGGTGAAAACTAACTTGAACTAGTTAAGTGAAAAGGAAAAGCTTATAATGATATCAGAGTATATTACAAAACTTAGGCTTAAGAATGCAGCAGGAGATGTGAAACAACTTGAACTGAGGACACGAACACTGCTAGGAATCCCCCTGCTTCTCAGCTTTGCTCCGTTCACTGCTCGGGCTGCATACAACAGAAAGCATGGTTGCTGTAACTTCTGAGCTTTAGACCACATAGTTGTAGACTCTTATGAGATCCTCACTGAACTCTCAGCGGAGCAGCTCAATAACCCAGTTGAATCAATGACCAAGTTTCTTCGGGTTAATTCAGTGTGACTGGCAACACCAGCAGAGACATATTAGAATATGGTGCCCCAGCTAGTTATGTGAAAGGGAGAGGTAACTGGAGTGAGAAATCCTGCAGGTGATCACCAGCAAGGATAACCTCATTGATGCTGGAAGCAAAGAGGATAGTTTAAATTGTAGGTAATCCAAATGGGATATACGGAATGGGACAACTGAACAAGAAGATCCAGAGCGGGACTGTGCCAGAGGCTGGGCCAAAATCTCCCCGGGCAAAAGCCTGTACCGATACCACAGTGAGGAACTGACTGTTAGGGCCAAGGCTGTCTCTTTGTCATCTATCATTTGCTGCTATGTCTGCTACAGTTAAATATTTTATGCAAAATAAGAAGTTTGTTTCACAGAGCAGTTTTAGTTTTTAACTAATCCTTGTGTCATCTTGTTAAAGCCATAAGTAAAGAAACCTTTTTAAAAAGAATAAACATGTAGAAAACAGTAAGAAATCTAGAATCCATCATGCCTGACTGATACTCCAATGCACTAGAAGGCACTTGTATCAGTCTGCTCCGGCTGCCTCTTCTGGTATCTCTTTTGTGTCCAAATTTCCTCTCCTTATAAGGACACTAATCATATTAAATTAGGGCCCTTTCTAACAATCTCATTTTAACTTAACTCTTTAAAAACTTTATTTCCAATCACAGTCACATTTGAAGTACTAGGATTTAGAACTTCGACATATGAAGTTGGAGAAAGGGAACATCAAAGACACAAGTCAGCCCATAACACTTGAAATGCAAACTTTTTAAACTCTCAGATACATTATTTTATTGGTCTTCATGAAAAAAATTTAACATTGCAGGGAGACTTGCATTGCCATTATCTCAAGTGAATAGATAAGAAGGTTGCAGGTAACAGTCGGCAGAATCGTGACCCCAGATAAAATGCTCAGTCCCCAAGATCACAATGCTTCCACAAGCTGTCACTTCCACTAATCTCAATGAGATGCAATTACGAGCTGCTGAGGTCCAATTTGGGCAAGGCAGAGTGGGACTGCAGTAGGAGAGCTGCTCTAAACACTGTAGAGTAGGAATTTGGACTTTGGATAATTTAATTGATATGAAGAATGGGAAAAAAGGAGGTTATGTGCCTTGAAATATAGCTGAATGCCTTGTCATCTGGGGTTTGCTTGGCTATTTTTCACTGAAGCTGTTCAAATCCAACTGAAGGCATCCCTGACAAATTCTACCCAGAAAACTCTCATTTAAAAAAGTGCTGACATGGCCATGGGTATTGCTCTTGAGATGTAGGCAGATCTGATACTCATTCACCTTTTTATAAAGTCCTGATCCAGCTCTAAGTATAAATTGGATTCGCCTGTCTCAGAACCACCCACATCACAGGCCGCCAAAACATAATTCTGATCACTCCATAGCAGTATTCCCAGAGGTACCTTGTTAGAGCAATCACAGAACCATTTGAAATAGAAAGGAAAGTCCTGGCAAATGAACTACTGAAATAGTTGTACTTTACAAGGCTTACATGGCCCAGTCTGTTGTAGCACTGAAGACAAACAGTAACTTCAGAATGGAATCCTAACAGACTGCAGGCTTGGGATGGGGGTAAGGCTAGGCAACAGAGTTCTGGTTCAGAAATACTGTCATGCTTTTGGACTGAAAGTCAACCTGTTGCCTCTAAATTATGAAACCGTGGTCACTGCTAGCACCTACTGTTTAGCTAGATGCAATCTTTCATTTTAGTCTGCATCCTACTTCTTAGGTAATGGGTTTCAAAGAAAAGTTTATGGCCATAAAAATACAAAATAATGCCATTTGCAGAAACATGGCTGGACCCAGAGATTCTCATACTGACTGAAGTAATTCAGACAGAAAGACAAATAAATGTGATATCGCTTACATGAGGAATCTAAAGAAAGCCTACAAATGAACTTATCTACAAAACTGAAATAGAGTTACAGATAAACTTATGGTTGCTGGGGTGGGTAAGGGGAGGATATGGGCTTCCCAGGAGGCACTAGTGGTAAAGAACCTGCCTACCAAACCTGGAGATTTAAAGTGATGTGCATTCGATCCCTGGGTTGGGAAGGTATTTCTTGCCTGGAGAATCCCTTGGACAGGAGTTTGGCGGGCTACAGTCCATGGGATTGCAAAGAGTCAGACATGACTGAAGTGACTTCACACACACACACACAAGAGGGATATAAATTGGAAGAGTAGATTGACACATACACGCTTCTATATATAAAGCATGACTAATAAGCACCTACTGTATAGCACACTCGATGCTCTGTAATGGCCTATCTGGGGAAAGAGTGGCTATATGTACATGCATAGCTGATTCACTTTGCTGTAAACTTGAAACTAATACAACATTGTAAATCAATTATACCAATACAAATTTTAAAAAATTTTAGTGTAAAAACTAAACAAAGCAACAATAACAAAAAAGAAAATGTTATGGCCAATTGCACACAGCTTACCATCAACAGGAATGCCTTTTCATTTCTCTCTTGTTCCTCACATTTTTACCACACCCCAAGCTAACTAAATTGCATTGAAAAGGAGATTGAGGTCCAGTTCAAATGTTGGGTTGAGCACACGCATTTCCCTCCAATCTTTTTCTAAGACTCCACTGAAATAAAATTTTAGGAGCACACAATGAATACATATATGCAGCAAAGAGAGCAAGATCGAGGTGATGATTACTAGTGGATTGATGGATTTCAACAAATACATGAAAGCCAGACAATGGAGCGATGTGTATGGCCTCACACAGTAAACACACTCCTGGGATACATGTCAGAGAAATTCTCACTTAGGTCTACAGGGAGTATGTACATGGAGGGTCCTTGCACACGAACACAATGGCCATTAAGGTAGTGGGAAGCAGGAAGAGCTCTGGGAAAAGATAATTAAAGATGAGTGAGTACATTCTATGAAACACTGGGCAGTAAGAAATAGAAAAATTAGACACAGAATGAGAATTTATGAGAAAAGTAAAAACGAGGAAGCTTGATGTTATCTGTGTAAAGACTAAAGCACAACAGAGCATATTTTAACAATTACATGCATATTTTGAGGACATGTAAATATATTACTGCAGGTACCTACAGGGAAGAGACAGATGGAAAGGAATGAAATTAGAGAAGAAGGGAAAAAATATAATAATAGAGGGTACTCATTTAAGTTACTAGTAACAATGTGCTCAGAATAGCATGCCTGGGACCCTACAGGAAAAATACATTGAGTGGTATGGATTGGATGAAACAGGGTAGAAGCTACATCTCATAATGGAGGGTCAACAATCTATGTACTATAACATCAAAATGATCTCACACATGTACATGCCTACATTTATTTATATACATATAAAAAATTAATTGAAGATGCACTCTAACTTTTCAATATAAGCAAGTCTAAATAATTTCATTTTTCACTATGGTGCATACATCATTTAGATTAAAAATTAAGAAAAAGAGGCGCTGCAATACATTGAGAAAAACTCAATTTGCTCTCTCATTTGCAAAGAAAAAACCACACACAAATAGGGAAAAGAATGCCTGAAGGAAACAAAGGTTAAGATTTTAACATGTGGAGTGCCTACAATCTTATTTTAAAACTTGACTTTCTCTGCATGTTTTAAGAAAATAACTCCGAAAACACAAGAAGAGGCTCTAGAGAGTAGCTGTCATGGGGCAGCCATTCAAGACATTGGTTTGGGCTTCTATAAGCCCTATAAAATTTGAGTGTCTTAGGATCTGAGGGTTACTGTATTTTTTCATTAATGAAAGCCTAGCCCACCAGCACTATGAAGTTTCTACTATGTGAAAGGAAAATACTGATTAACTGAATCCATCATTGAATTGGAGAAAACCTAGAACTCCAGTGGAAAAACAGTTTTATTGATTCCCCATGTTTGCCACTGAGCTACCAGCCCAGCTCTCATGATATCACACAGGAAGCCCAGCAAGGCAGAGGATTTGCTTTGTTGTGTGATAGTTGCAGCTAGATCTTCCTGTCTAGATGAAGAGTCCATCCAAATCCCAGGAAAACTAAACAAAGGGTAAACTGCAAATAATTTCTGTGGGTCATCAGGATGGCTTTTTGCTTTAATTGCAATTATGCTACAAACGTTCAGCACTAAATAGGGAAATAATACACAGACACTAACTTAAGCAATACTCAGACAGGTGACAGATCCTATGTACACTGTACATTGAGTAGAGAAAGCAATTAAGGGCTTTAAAGAGAAGAAACCATTGTTTCATGGCACAAAGACAAACAGGTAAATCCTTCCTTTTCTTTCTCCTCTGGGCACTACCTCAGGCATTCACGAATCATTTTGAAAGATTTACAGTAAAACTTTATTCCATATTTCCAAAGGAAAGACTGCTTACAACACGAGAACTGTACACTAAGTTTAGAACATCAAAATAGAAAATTAAAGCCAAATAAAATGATATGTGCAAATACATCCATTTTAACAGTTAAAACTAAGTTACTGGGATTTCCCATTTAATTTTCAGGGTCCCTGAGCATTCACAAGTCATTTCACAATCATCTAACTCTCATGAGGCATAAAGGGATGGGAGAGGAATTTTTACAGAAAGGTCTAAAAAGTGCAATGACTTTAACCTATAAATTAGCTTTAGTAAATAATACTGTAATAAAAATAAATTTTCAAAATAAGAACTCTTGGTTAATCCTAGTTCAAGTACAGAGTATTGAAGAGAATCTATTTAAATAGCTATGTTTATGATAAGCAATTTTAGTGTTTCAAAATTTGCTCTTTTCAATGGACAGTTCTGTGATTAAGGCTTAGAATGAATTTATTTTAATTGCTTTTCTGTCAGCATAACCTTGAGGGATTTTCTTTTTCTATTTTTTTCTCAGCATGAGGTCCTGCTACAGCAAAACTAAATTTGGTGAGATTCGGGGATTCAGTTGTGCTTTTCCTTGAAATTTGATCATTTAAAGTCAAACCAAATGGAAAATCAGCAGCTTTCCAAAAGCAGAGACACTCATATGTTGAAACATGGTTTTCTAATTCCAAAGACAAATTAACCTACTGATTCAAAGCAAGTCAGGCCTTGGCCCAGCTCTCTATTGTACTGATGATTCCTGCTGCCTGCGTGATTTCAATGAAAACATAATTGGTGATATATTACAGCTGACAACCCTATGGGTGTGGCCTTCAGATTATGGCCAGCGTGGGGTGATCTCAAGGCCAGGAGGGGGATGTCATCCTCATGAAGTGAAGAGTCATCACAATATTTATACAGTTATCATGGTACATTGAAATCAGATCCTCTCCAACAACACTGTAAGACGTTTAATCACCAGGAAAGTCATCACTCAAGCAGAAGATGACTAGGCAAAACAATCTGCGTACACAGCTCTTAGAGCACCCTCTGAGTAGAAGGTTTTGGGGCATGGCTTTGGCTATTGAAAGGTTGTCTCTGAATCACGCAAAGACGCCGGGGTTCTTGGCCTCCGGAGGAGGAGAATTCAATCTGGGGCCAGAGACGAGGCTGGATCGCTCAGAGCTTTTGTGCAATAAAGTTTTATTAAAGTATAAAGGAGATAGAGAAAGCTTCTGACATAGACATCAGAAGGGGGCAGAGAGAGTACCCCCTTGCTAGTGTTGGCCATGGAGTTATATACTCCCCAATAAATCCAAAGAATGTCTGGAGGTTGTAAAGACCTCACCAGACCTACTCCCATAATTTACATTTTAAAATAACAAAGATTGACCTCAGGCAGAATACATTATTGCTGTATAATCCTAAGGAATGTGGAGGAAAACAGTAAAAAGGTTTGTCCTTTCTTCCTCCTTGAATATTCCAGACCTCTCTCTCCTTGGGGACCCCTAGACTTCTCATCAACCTGCCTAGGAAATGACTCTCTCACTATCACGCCTTCTGAGGCTGCTTTATGGGGCTGATTCTGGGGATGCTGCAGAAACCGTCATTTTAATTCGGAGACAACCTGATGGGGCCTAAAGACAAACTGATACACTTGCAGCTGATTTTGTTACCCAGTGATATGTGGAACAGATATGCTTATCTTATCCTTAAAACCTCAGCAAACCCTTTACAGATGCATAGAGTGGAGCTCAGGAACTGATGGTAGTAAAAATAAGTGATGCCGGGAGCAGGGAGTTGGGGGGGATGGACAGGGACCAGCAAATATTCAGAAAATATTAAGGCACTGTTCTCCATGCTTGCAGAGAGAAATGTTTCTTTTCTTATGCAGTATGCATTCTAGGTGGGAGTGCCAGAGATGAAACAAAAACAACTATCAAGGTAATATCAGGCGGTTTCAGTGCCATGAAATAGAGAACCCCTGGGGGTAGTAATTTGCCAGGTAGAGCCAGAAGGCAGTGGAGAAAACAAGTAAGGAAGACAGTGCTATGGGTGTGACAGGCAGGAAGAAGAGGGTTATCTCAGGGCATTGAAGCTTAGGCATCACTGCCAACTGGGGCCAGATAATTCTGGGTCACAGAGGGCTGGTCTGTGTCCTATACGATGGGAGCAGTGCTTCTGGCCTCTCCCCAGGAACATGCCAGTAGCACACCGCATCTATGACAACCAAAAACTTTAACATACCTAAAAAAAGAATTTTTGATCATCCTTCTGAAATCTGTTCTTTACCTAGTCTTCCTTGTCTTTATACATGAACACCATTCACTCAGTTGTTAAGCCCAAACCTAGTTATAATCCTTCATTTCTCAGTTGCCCTCCACCTCTGGAATGTACTGTGGTCACTTTGATTTGTCTCCACTGCTGTGACCCTAGCCCAAGTCACCAGCATCTTTGCATGTAGATCTCTTCAGTAGCCTCCTACCAGTCTCCCTGTGTCCTCTAAGGCTCCCTGCCCTGAAATCTGTTCTCTGCTTAGCAGCTGAATTGGTCTTTTTGAATAACATTCTTTTCTTAGGTATGTTAAAGTTTCAGATGCCTATGAAAACATCTAAATGAAGTTGTACAACAGGTACCAGCTGGGAACGTGAGACTGGAAGTCTGAACAAATTTGATAATCACCAGCATTATAATACAGAAACAACTGATATCCAGAGTGTATGTTTACATATGTAATCAACACAGGACAAGCCACCAACCACTTAAATCAATGTATATGCTCACTTTCAAAGATGAACTTACATATTTCATGGCCTGCCTCCCATAACCTTCCATGTCCTCCCTACATTTGACAAAGATTAGCCTCGTTTAATTTCAATTAACAAACAGACTGACCTTTACACTTTGTTTTTTATTGAAAAATCTTGAGCAAATACTCCTGTGTACTTTTTAAGGATTTTGTTATAATGCAAAGTTGAATGCAAATCTATTAAGCACTAGGGTGGGGACAGGGGCATGGAAAGAAAGTCATAGCTCTTTGGGTAACAATATGATTCCTTATTCTTAGTCCCAGACAGCCCAAGACCCCACAATTAAATACTATCTATTTTTAAAATATTCAATGAATTTTGTCATCATTTCATTTACTATTATTAAATTCTTATTGGTCTTGAGGGATAGGTGTTACTCTATTAGATTCAAACCTGGTTCTAAAAGGTGTCAGTAAATACTATTAATAATAAATGAAATCTTATATTTAAATAACACATTGTGGTTTTCAAGGCATTTCCTATACTGATAAGATTTTATTTTCACCACAGTTTATGACATAGGAAGGGCAGATATTAGTACACCAATTTTAAAATAAGGACACTATTGTTCAGTTAGATTAAATGATTTGCCGTTTGTCCTAGAGTTGGTAAATGTTAGGAAAAGGATTGGAACACTAGTGTTTTGACAACTAATTCAGTACTGAGAGAGTAGAAAGTGTTCTGCCAGTACATTATGATACTATAACTCACAATATATGATACCAAAAGTGAACTCTTGTTTGACTTTTTCCTAAAGATGATTTGAGCTTGTTCTTCAACCCAAACATATTTTCCCATGTTTCTTCTCTGTAATCTAATTTTCTATGCTTGATAAAATTTGTGTGTCTGCCTCCCATGTTCAACATGCTATCTATCTGTCTGTTTTCTTGGGTTGTGTTTATTCTAGCTGACAACCTTTCCCCAGGACTGCCGTTCTGGCATCCTAACTTCTCCCTAATTACTTCAATGCCATTATGACCAAAACAGTGGCACAGACTCCACAAATTGAATTATATTTTCTCCTTTTCCATGCTTAGTGAGTTTACTCTAACTTTGCTCTCCATCGTTATTAACAACTTTGCTCTCCCATTTTCCCAACTTAAATGTCTCATTCTGCATTGACAAAATTTTTTCCTTACTAAGTTTACATCTAATAAATGATATTGTGGAAAATTTCATAAAAGTACAAAGAAGAAAATATAAATTACCAACATACCCACTAATCAAATATCAGTAGAATGTGATTGCCTGATCGCTTTTGCTGTCTTTTGAATCAAATGTTTACTAGCCTTTTGAATTCTTTCTTGTTAATAGGAAAGGGATTCAAGTCTATGAATTTTACTCAAAGTTTTAATACAACTTTAGCCATATCCCATCACCTTGGGGGAAAAATAGTAAAAATGAACTCAGAGAGGCAACATGACAGAATGTGTAGGGACTTGGAGGCCACTGTGAAAACTTTAGCTTTTACTAGGATGAAATAGAGAGCCGTGGAGAGTTTTAGGCAAAGCATTAGCATAATTTACCTAAAAGACTCAACTGAACTGCAAAGTAAAAAGTGCCTATTTAGGAATGTGAACAATGCCACAGAAGTACAAAAATCCTATAAAAATTAATACGCAATTTTGCCTTCCCCATCTATAAGTACTGAGCCCTGTGATTTAACAGAAACTTGTTTTATTCTCCATAATTGCAATAACCAAAATCTAATAAGCACTTAAATAAATATTAGTTATTACATTTTCATCTCATCCTAGCATATTATAATAATAAAGTATAGACTACCAAGTCTTACATAATGAGTACCCAATAAATAAATACTTGTTGGTTTAAAAATGAAAAAGAAAGAAAGGGAAGAAGAGGGATGGATGGAGAGTGAGAAAGACAAGAGAGAGGACAGGAAAGCCATTTAGTCCACCTACTTCTACAAAAAGGAAACACGCATACTGTTTAGGACAAATCTAAACTCTTAGGCTAACACATCTCAACTAATCTCAAATTTTAGAGAACATATAATATGATGAGCCTATAATTTAAAAACAAAGAACAGAGAAATGTTTTATTTCTTAAAATTGCTATTAAAAGCTGAGCTTGTATCTGTTCTTACAGAGAAGGACAGATTACCATGAGAAACTAAGATGGTGCAGGATGTACATAGAGCTGGCTTTCTTCCCTAGATCAATGAAGAACAACAAATAAAATACTAGCTTGCACATCTGGGCTTGGTTTTGTTATTAGTGTTTGAAACAATTTCAATTTTTATATTGATGATTGTTTAATCACAGGATTTAGTGTGTATTAAGAACTACTTTATGCACTTACAAAGTGGAATAAGATTTGCTTCTCTATAACTGTGTTTCACAGCTCAAGATACTATGGGAAATGGATTGGTGTGTAAATTTGCTCTCCCCATGTGAAGCAAACATGTTAGGCTTCTAGGACTTCATGATCTAAAACCACTAAAAGAGAAGAGAGATACTTAAACAGCAGGTTACAGCAGGAATGTACTTTTGTGTGAATCCCCACTTATATTTTTCTAATGGTTTACATATCAAATATATCCCATCTACATGTCAAAGTTTTCATTTTCTAATACAAATTCCACCCAGAGCTTCAATGCCAAGTTGTGTTCTCTCAGTCTTTATGTGTCAATGCCAGATAACAGATCTAGCAGTAACAATTCATCTAACAGTTTTGTGATGAGCATGGGAGGCATAACTGGATACAGATAGCTCTGCCATCACTGCGTTATCATTCCTGCAACTCTAACCATAAAATTCCCCTCTTGTGGATTAAGTAGGCATTCATGATTAAATGTCTGGACCACAGCTTTATTTGGGACTTCTTTCTTTCCATCCATAGGACTGACTTAGTAAGTCTCAGAAGGGCACAATGTAATTATCACATATGTTATCACATAATACATAATTACAAGAGAATATAAATTACTGAATTTGTTGTAGACTAGAGTGGGCTTCAGGCTTCGCAGGTGGTGCTAGTGGTAAAGAACCTGCCTGCCAATGCAGGAGATATGAGAGTCATGGGTTTGATCCCTGGATCGGGAAGATCCCCTGGAGGAAGCATGGCATCCCAGTCCTATAGTACTCTTGCCTGGAGAATCCCATGGACAGAGGAGCCTGGTGGGCTGCAGTCCATGGGGTCTCAGAGCCGGACACGATTGAAGTGACTGAGCATGCAGACAGAGAATGGGCTTCCCTGGTGATTCTGATGATGAAGAGTCTGCCTGCAATGCAGGAGACTCAGGCTTGATTCCTGGGTCAGAAAGATCCTCTGGAGAAGAAATAGCTACCCACTCCATCATTCTTGCCTAGAGAAGTCAATGGACAGAAGAGCCTGGCAGGCTACAGTCCATGGGGTTTCAAAGAGTCAAACATGTCTGAGTGACTAACACTTTCACTTTCAGAGTGATATTATATTTTTCATTTCCTTAAATTCAATTATCTTCAGCTAGTGAAATTAATGGTTAAAATGCCCATTTACCTCCCTGAATTTTCTTTCTGGGTACCAACAAAAAATGACATTCATTTTAAAAAGTTTCTGACATGGAAGCATTTTAAATGTTTACAAATACAGACTGAATAAAAAATACTTGCCACTTTTCTATAAGAGTTTAAGTTAAATCATCTTTTTTTTTTATAATCAGAGTTCTCACAGGGAATATCACAAAAGGTCAATGTATGGGAATTAATTGTCTCCTGTTTTTATTATGAGGGATAGGTTAGCAGAGTGTCCTCACAACAAAAAAGACCTTAAGAACTGAAAAATTCAGAAGGACCCACATACTTATCATAACTGGTTTTTTCCATGAAAAGAAATTTGAAGTAAATTATAAATGGTATCAAAAATAAAATTCAAAAAATATGAAAGGTGCTAAGGATAAGAACGTTGCCACGTGTGGGTCTATTGCATGCTAAGTTGCTTCAGTCATGTCCAGCTCTTTGCAACCCTATGGAATGCAGCCTTCCAGGCTCCTCTGTGCATGGGACGCTCCAGGCAAGCATACTGGAGTGGGTTGCCATTCCCTCCTCCAGGGGATCTTCCTGGTCCAGGGATCAAACCTGTGTCTCTTATGTCTCCTGCATTGGCAAGAGGGTTCTTTACCACTAGCACACCTGGGAAGTCTTTGCGGGTCTCAGCATGATGCTATTTGGCACCATCAAAGCCCCAGGCTGGGGAGCTGAGGAACCTGGCCTCTGGGACTGTAAGAAATGCAAAGTTCTCCCAGGAGATGAGCCCTCTGATGCTAACTCTTGAAAAGAAAGCCCATGAGGAACGAACCTTGTCTATCTTGTTCACTGCCAGAATACATTAGTGTACCCAGGTTTCTAAAATACAAGTTTCCAAATATTAAATTATAATTTTTAATAAGTCCATATATAGCTCCTGTTGTGCATCCCCCAAATGGCCTCCCATCACCCAGCCCCTTCTTGGTCCTGGATACTTCAGAAAGGTATCACCTGGCAGCAGGCATCACTTGGCAGAGAAGAGCGTCTCCGGAATGCTACTTTATCACCATCAATGTCAGTTCTGATTAGCACTGCAGCAACACTGGTTCCTTGTTCCAGAAACCATCCCCTTACCCACTGTTCTGAGTACCTCCAGTGTGCAGAGTGGTGTCTGCCACACAGATGCTGCTTGATGAGTTTTTCTGAGTAAAATGATGAATAAGGACCTATTTGCTTTCTTTATTTTGTATTTTTTAGTTATGCGTTTCCCCAGAAACATTACCTATTCACTAGTTCAACCCAACAAAACCCAATTATCTGCATGGGTATTATCCACATTTCCAATGCCATCCATCCAGACAAACCCCTAAGCATCCACTATGTGGCAGAAATCCTTCTGGACCTTGGACCGATCCTCCAGGAGCCTGAGGGAGACAGAGATGTGCTTGGACTTCTTCCCCAAAGTACAGATCACATAAATAATTCGCAAGTAGGAGAGAAAATGAGATGTCAAAGAGATTAAATGGGTCATAAGTGTGCTGCTATTCTTCAGGCTCAATTTGACTTCTTTTTGGCTTTAGTCATAGGGTCTAAAAGTTATTTTCATGACAAGCTAAAGACATAAAAATAGGTACAACCATATGACAGGTCAGATTACATAAGCTTGAGGAGACCTCTAGACATACATGTAGAATCCAAACTCAAAATAATTTATACTCATTGCCTAGCTACCGTGTGCCAAGCACTCTGCTAAGACATAGCCAAACAACCTTTCATTCAGTGTCCAAAACCATCCCATGAACAAATTCTAGTCTTCACCCTATTTTACACATAACATAACTGAGTTGTGGGAACTCAAATAATTTGCCAAAAGGTACACAGCTGATAGGAGGCAAGGACAAAATGTAATCTCCTCTCTTTCTGCCTCCAGAGTTTGGGTGAAAGCACTCCACCATCTGCCTTGTAAAGATGTAAATCTAGTACATTAAGCTCCTCTGAAATTGTAAATTTCATGCTAGAATAGCCAGTATTTAAACTAGAGCAGATCTTAAACCTTTTGGCCACTTTAATTTTCTTCCCAGCTTATGAGTTGGTACAAGTTGCTATAGCAACACGCTGCAGCCTTTTTCTTCTGCTCTTTGCTCATCAGCCTCTTCTCTCTGACTCTGTCATCCAGTCTGGTGTGGCCCTGTAAATGACTGAAACTCCCATGGCAGACTGGCTAGGGTCTCCCCGGTCACATTTCAAGCAGACGTGCATTTGCTTGTTGAACCTCCTCACTTCACCCACTCAGAGCCTTGCTCTTCTCTCTGTTCATCTGATGCCCTTGACTACTGGTCTGATGCAGATTCCTGTGTCCATATACTGACCCTACTTACCATTAGAGCTTGACTTATAGTCTAGTGTTTCTACATCTCTGAAAATGGTCTCTCGCAGAACTTTCCTAAAGGATATAGATGTGCCTCTTTTGTTTGACTCTGGATATTCAAGGACAAACTTCAGAGAGGATTGAGATATTCTCTTTCTTGTCTTTTTAATATCCAAAATACAATAGACTTTTTATTTAAAAAAATCACACTCAATTACATGCCAAGATGTACCTGTGTACCACATATCTTGCATCCTTCAGAGGACCCAGCCTGGCCTCTTGCACCTAGTGGAAGTGAAAGTGCTGTTCACTCAGTCATTACTGACTCTTTGTGACCATGGAAGTACATAAATAAATTAATAAGTAAATGAATGGATAGTTGACTAGTAGATATAGACTAGAGAAGAACTGGTATTCTGCATAGATGAAGGAGAATCTAATTTAAGAGGTACAACTTATTTATTTCCTTCTATACAGAGTATCTAAGAAATATTTGATCATTAAGATTACCAGCATTACTTGAAGTTACAATATTGTTTTATAATACAAATTTACAATACAAATATAAAACAATATTAATTTATTGTTTTACAATAAATTGTATTTACAATACAAATATAAAACAATACAATATTGTTTTATAACTTGGTTTACAATATTGTTACTATATTAGCTACTATTTGTAAGACACCTACTGTATATCAGACACTAACCTGGGTACTCTTTATCATTTTTAAGTAAATAGCTCCAAAAATATGGAAGACAAGTACTAGTATCCTTTTTTTTTTAATGGGTGTGAAAAGGTAGATTAGGCAGGTTCAGAGAGGTTAAGTAACTATGGATGATCTCTTAGGAAATAAGGAAGAGAGATGGATTTGATCCAATGCCCATTTAATTCCAAAAGTAAGATTTCACTTTCTCCTATACTGCCCCATTATTGAGGGAGTCATAAGAATATTCCCCTTAAAATTTGCAGGTGTTATCAGGAGATGAAGAATTAGCATGTTGTCTTTAATATTGCCATAGACTAGGTGACAAGACCATCAAGCTATCACCTAGCAGAAAGAACAACCTTGTATAAACAGAACTCAGGATAGGTTAATTTTGATGGGAGAAAAGGAAGCTTAAGAAGATTCAAACAGACGTCTTCCCAGATTACCGGCGGGGATTGGGGGGAGGCGGGAGGGGGATGGGTGAGTCTATATTTTAATGAGCTATATGACCAAGGAATAAGATGAGGACACTAAACAACCAGAAGAGACATAGAACCAGAAGCCAAAAGAAGAAACTAATAGAAATTAGGGTGGAAAAGAAGGGATGGGTGATGAAAACAAGATTTTCTTCTTCACAGTAGAGAAGGGGCAATTTCTAAGGTCTTCTTTTCCCATCTCTGACTCTGATTACAGGGGTAGTGCTATTACTACAAAAGACAAAAGGGTAGGATAAGATAAGGGAAGTATAAGATATTTCACATTGAAATAACATCACCACTTAAAGTTACCTTATGATGGGTGAGGGTATCATAAATTCAAGTCAAGCCACAGATTTACTCTAAAAATTAAAAGCATGCCCAGTTTGAATTAGGAGATAAATGGAATGTAACCATCCATAGGTATAAAAACGTAAGATTCTTCAGTAGTCAACAGTACTTTTAGATTTGAGTCCATTGGTAGAAAAAAAATTTAAATGGAAATGACAATCAGGTGCAAAAATGGGCTCTAGGCTAAGGGCCATATTACCACTTCAGATCCAAGGATCAACATAAAGAGCCTTCTAAGCATAAGGACTGGTATGTCTTTAGCTGAAACACTTAGTGCAAAAGTGAGTTCTTGGCTTCTGTTCCTCTCTGCTTACAGAATACATCTTTAAGGCAGAACCTTTCCATCTTAGGTGGTTAGAGAAGCTTAAGAAGTTTAAACATGTAACTTTCTCTGATATGAACTTAGGTAAAGTTGCTCTCAGAGAGTGGTCTTTCCATTTTTGTAAAAATTGTGCTCTTTTTGATTATTCTCTTGAACTATGTCCATGCATGAACAAAAGTCCTTTTAATTGTAAACATAGGCTTCCTGGTGGCTCAGATGGTAAAGAATCCACTTACAATGCAGGAGACCCAGGTTCGACCCCTGGAGAAGAGAATGGCTACCCTTCCAGTATTCTTGCCTGGAGAATTCCATGGACAGAGGAGCCTGGCTGGCTACAGCACATGGGGTCAGAAAGAGCTGGACACAACCGAGCAACCAACACTTCCACTTTTTCACTTTAAGACAGATAACCAGCCACTCAAACCAGGGCTAGCAAATACTATCACTCCAGGCTGATGCCCTCAGATCCTTTTGGCCATTTCTGCACCCCTTTTCTGCTGGCTTTCTTGTTGATTGTTTTCTGTGGCCTCATCAATGATTATTCTTCCAAAGACTTCCTCCAGCTATTGAGTTGCACAATCAGGAAGCTGGACATGCTTGGGAGTTTGCATCCCTCTGAGCCTTGAACCAATGGCTGATGGTGCAGGGCAATGAAAGGCCAACTTTCTGATCTCAGGTCAAGAGAGCTCTGACCTTCTATACACTGTCTGAAATCACAACTTACTCTCCTCTTCTCTTACATTGCTTTCTCCGCTTCCTTTCAACTTCTCTTGGGAGTACTTCCTTAGCCAATTACCTGCACATGAATTGTCACTTCAGCGTCAGTCTCAAGGGAACCTGACCTAAGACAGTGGCCCAAATAAAAAATGGCTGGAGTGGCC
Source organism: Muntiacus reevesi (assembly GCF_963930625.1). NCBI lineage: Eukaryota > Metazoa > Chordata > Mammalia > Artiodactyla > Cervidae > Muntiacus > Muntiacus reevesi. The sequence goes on along the minus strand of NC_089255.1, from coordinate 2,552,997 downwards.
CAGGTAACACTGCAAGAGGTGATCACAGACATACACGAAGCACAGCCTCGTTTTGGGAACTGGAGCTCAAGAGCATTTGCGTACGAGAGCTTCTTTCTGCAACTGCAGCTCCATGGTTGCTATCATGTGTTTGAGTGTGTGTGTGTATTTCTTTTAGAATCTTTCCCAGTCCCCTCATTGCAGACAGCCTTCTCAAACTTCAGGCAGCCTTGCCCAAGGACACAGGCCAGAAGTATAAGACTGGCCACCTGGGTGTACATTTTCATCAGAGGTGTGCACACACACACACACACACACACACATGCAAAATTTGTTTCAGTTCTAAAGTGCACAAATGAATTAAGCTGAAGGGAAACAGAAGATAGGTACAGATACACTGGCATATTACTATAAATATTTTACATGTGAAAATACACTGATTATATAATATGGAAAATGTTCATGAGAACTGAACATCAGAGCTTACTAGTTTACTAGCCTTTCACATAGGCATAGTTACTTTGTAGTCTAGAATAGAGGAATGAGAAATATGTTTTGTTTTAAAAAGTATTTGTGTGAAGGGAAAGTGAGTGAGAGGTTAACTGTGAACTGTTGCCTTCTCTTTCCTCCTTAAAGAGTATGAGTGAATATTCACATTTATCTTGGGCCTATCTTATGTTTTATGATACAGATAATTATTGAGGCGGTTCAGAACCCTGTCTCCCAATCCTTCCCTCTTATCTTCTGCCAGGAGATGTGACACTGACCAATAGCAACATCTACCCTATGACTACGGTTTTCAAATCTTTCTGGCCCATAGTAACAACACAACCTAATATATGCCCACACATGCACATATAAACAAAATGTAAACATAATCAAAACAAATAATTGTGAAATAATACTTGTTCTTCTTACCTCTGATGCACTCTGTTGTCCATTGTTTTGTTATAACTGAGTCTATTTCATTTTAAAAAATGCTAGCAGCAAGCAACTAAATTGATTTCAGAGCCTATTACTGGGTTGCAACTAGTGCCTTGGGACATTAAGGGCATGCATCTAAAGGCTAATATTTGCTAGAAGTATTATCTCTTTAAGTCATTATCACCCACTAACACCTTGTTGTGCATCAGCTCATTATTCATGTAAGAAATGTGTTTTGAGCACCTGCTCCGTGCTTGTCATTTTGCTGAGAGCCAAGAAACACATAAGCAGAAAAAAAGCACCCATCTTCACCTCTAAAATATCACCAGCAGGGTCCTTGGGTGCAAGCAGCAGGAGCCTATTCTGACTGATATAAGGAGCTATATACTATATAGTTATGAGAGTTTTATAGTTATAGATGATAAAGAGACAGACAGATAGACAGTAACTTTTCCAGAACCACCAGGAAAGTGAGAAAACCACATAGAACGTTGCGTGGCCCAAGCCACAGTCACAATCACACCCCAGCAGGGGTCCACAGATGTCCCTGCCGGCACTCCACGCTGCACTGTATATGCCAATCCTGAACCCCAGTCACTCCCACTGACCATCATCAGCATGTCGCCCTGAGACAGTCCAAGCGGTGGACTCAGTGGCCCTCCCCAGCCCCAGATGGAATCTCCTATTGCTGCTTCTCTGAGGCAACAGCTCTTGAAAAACAGTCTGCATTGACTCTATCTGATTGTTTGAACTTGGGCCATGTGCCTTTGCATGGTGACTTAGAACTGAGATTCTAGAGACAGATTCCTTGGCCTCAAAGCTTGGCTTGTCCAATTACTTGCTGTGTGACCACAAGCAAGTGACTTTCTCTCTGTGGGCTCCAGCTGGTCCCTCAACTCTATCAATTTGATAATGTGTGCGTGCTCAGTCGCTTCAGCTGTGTCCGACTCTTTGTGACCCTGTGGACTGTAGCCCACCCAGCTCCTCTGTCCATGCGGTTTTCCAGACAAGAACACTGGAGTGGGTTGCCATGCCCCCCTCCAGGGGATCTTCTCAACCGAGGGATTGAACCTATCACGTCTCCTGCAATGCAGGTGGATTCTTTACCACTGAGCCACCAGGGAAGCCTAATTTGATAATAATGGTACCAATTTCACAGGTATTAATGAAGATTACTAGATTTAAGACTATTATAGTTGGGTTGTATATTATGATAGCTGTTATTAAGGATTACATGAGTTATTACTTGTCAAGTACTTAGAAGTGATATCTCTTAGTAGAAGGAGTTGGAAAAGGGAATATATGAAACTTTCAGATTTTATCATGTGTGATGGGCTCAGCCTCCAATCGAGACTCAAAAGATGGGGAACTTTCTAAACCACAGGATGGGCAAAAAAGAATGGTCACTAAGCTAGTAGAAACATTGAAAAGGATTTCCCTGGTGGTCTAGTGGCTAAGACACTGAGCTCCCAATAGGGTGCCCAGTTCTGATCCCTGGCCAGGGAACAAGATCCCACATGCTGCAACTAAAAGTCCTCAGGCTGCACAAAGATCCCACATACTGCTACAAAGTCTGAAGATCCCCTGCCGCTGTGACTAAGACCCAGTGAACCAAACAAACAAATAAACTGAAACAAATAAATAAAAAGTGAGTTGAACATTTAGATCCCTGCTCCTGGAGGTCGGGGCTCTATAGAAATGAAACCCAGAATAGGATGGAAGTGCAAGGGCTATGAAAATGTCTGGTGCTATGGGGCCCTGGACTGGGGAGTCCTGGCTTCCAGAGATCTCTGTGAGGAAAGCTTCAAAGGAAAGGCAGAATGGAGAGAGGAAAAGGCGTAAATGCCAAAGACTTCCTTTCTTGACAATTTTGTGATGGACTCCTCCTGTTCTGCCCCACCCTAAGATAATATGACATTCTAAGGCAGTAGTCTTCAAATACTTTTGCCCAAATATCCCCTCAAAGAATTTTGCAAACTGTCTACATGCCACAGATTTTTAACATCTAGAATTTTTATCATAAATTTAGATAGTTGAAAATGTTATGATTTCTGGCATATAATATACATGCTTTAAATATATTCCTCAAAATCTTGAAGCTTCAGATTTAGCTATTTTAATTTATAGAAACTGTATACCCTTAAAAGGAAAATGGCAAAGTTCTTAGTTTCAAATCAATTAGGCAAAACAGACCATTTTTGTCAGGAAAAAAAAAGTCTGAATTTATATTTAATTGAAATGCATATACTAATCTGTGTCTCAGGGTTAATCAACTGATTCTGAATTCAAGTTCTAAAAGAAATGGAGAAGGAAGGTATGGAGCCTTCCCTTGAGTCTGCAGCCTGAAGCAAATAATGTGTTTCTCCTTTCAGATCTTTCCACTAAAAGTTTCTCTTTATTTTCCTCACACAATGCTTCCTTACGAGCTGTGAAGTCTCAAATTCTCCCTTTGACACCTTGACATATAAATCTTGAGTCCTGAGCAAGGCATCATGGTCAAATTTAGGATCAGTAAAGTGGAGGGAGGCAACTGTAAAAAGGGAACAGAGAACCCATAGACCACAGGCTCATTCTCAGGTGGCCCATTTAAGAATGAACAAATGTAGAGGTTAAAACACAGAAGTTTATTCCTTAAAATTAACCCAGCTTACATAGTCACTGAAAAATCTCACTGGAGCATGTATTCCAGTTAAAACAAACAAACAAAACTTATTCTAAAGCTATATCTAATGCAGAACTCTTTATATGCATATTTTCATTTATAAGTATATTTTCCATTATAGAGAGAGAGATAAATGATAGACAGACATAGATGTACTTATCAAGAGTTCGAGCCAATCAGGGCCAATATGGTAGAGGTGCTCCCACCCTCTACACAACAAAAGGAAAAGGAACATTCAGCAAATGGTACTAACATTTTATATTACACATTTATTTCTGTCTTTGCCAGCGGCTTAACTTTCTTAGGGGGCCCTACAATGCCTTTGGTTCCAAATTAATCTTGACAAAATATTATATGTAATTGTGAAACAATATGAATATTTTATGAAGTGCTATGGTATTTAGAGCAAATATATGATCCAAAGAAAGGCAAACAGAAGAATACTAAGGAATTTTACCCATCCATTTTAAAGGGGAAAGCCAATGGGTTAGGGAGTCCCTGAGTCTCCACTCCCCCCACCCCCCACCCCACCCCCCATGAAGTCAGCCTGAGAGCCTCTGGAGCCAACGCCTGCCGCCACCTCTGCAGAGGCCTGGCCTCCAGTAAGGGCCTTTCCTCACCACATCTAAGGAGCTGGTTACAAAGTGTTAATCACCCAGTCCTGTCCAACTCTTTGTGGGTTACCCCATGGGCTGTAGCCCACCAGGCTGCTCTGTCTATGGAAATCTCCAGGCAAAAATACTAGAGTGGGTTGCCATTCCCTTCACCAGAGGATCTTCCTGACCCAGGGATTGAACCCAGGTCTCCTGCATTGCAGGCCACTTCTTTACCTGGGAGCTTGAGCTGGTAAGGAGGAGCTTAAGTTGGTCACAAATATTTAGACACTTTGAAGTTAGATTCCCCAATCACTGTCAGGTTGATTTTAAACAGAAATCTTCCTTTCTTTCTCTTAGCATGTGTGTGACTGACACAGCATTCTGTAGGAAATGAGAAATCTGCACACCAATCTTTATACATTTTCAGTTCAGGCAAAATCTTTAAGGAATTAATTATGTGTCTTGGATCTGCTGTTATTCAATTTGCCAAGGCAATTTCTGTGTGCCAGACAGAGTTTTCCACTCCCAGTCATTCAGTCGCCCCCTGAATGATGGGGAAGCAGAAGCCCTCAGAGCCCTTAAAGCCAAACAAGTGAAAGAAGGAAAAGAAAGAAAGGCAGAAAGAGTGAGAGAAAGAGGAAAAAAAACAAAAAACTACTAAATGCGAAGTATCTAATCAAATATCTTTGTACCTAAGCAAGTTTAGCCTTTCTCCCAAGAGAAGATTATTTCTACTCTTTCCTCTTTCTTCTGTTCCCCTGAATTTGTCTTGAGAAATTGTTGAGCAATTGTAAAAACTCCATGAAATGACTAAAACAGAGCACAGATGAAACATGACGACCTGCTGAGGAGATGTCCTTTGGGTGAGCGATGCTGAAATCACCCTGAATAGCTCTGAGGGCTCAGGATAATAGAGAGGCAAGAGCACTGGCCTGCGGCCCCAGTGGCCAGCTCAGATTCTGACTGAGCAAGAGCAGTGGAAGGAAGGGAGGGTGTGAAAAGGCGGGGGAGCAAATGTACTACAACCCACGCAATACTAGACCATGTAATACACATCCCCAAACTTCCCTTTAGATGTTAGGCTCCCATAAGGACAATGACAAATTTACTCTATCAGTCACTAAGACAAAAGGAGAAGAAACAGTCCACTTCACCTCACCAACAATGATATGATTCCCTTGTTAGTGGTGACTTCAATCTGACCCCTCTCTGCCACCAACACTGCATATTATTAAAGACGTGTTTTGAGATTATATTTTCTGAATGTTTACCCCTTTTAACTAGAATAAGCATTATATCAAGAGTTACTGAGGGGCTACCTGGGCTTGACCTTCTGTCTAAAGTATAATCCTTTACATTCCACACAAGAGGCACTGTTGTCCTGCTCACAAGGCATGGTGATTAGAAGACCGTCATGGAAGGAGGTCAAGGGTCCAAAGTTAACTACCAGTTTATTGCCACCTCAGTAGTGTTTCCCCCTCTTTCTTGCAAAGGGAACTCTTAATTTATTTCAGTGTCCACCTGAGGACAAGCTTCCTGATCCCTAGCTCAGGAACGCATCCCGATTTATGTAAGCCAGTCACGGCAAAGCCACTCCTCTTGCCTGTGATTTAAGTAGGTGATACAGTTCTGGTCAGGTAGTTAAGACAGGAAATCATTGAGGGCTTCCAGAAAAGGTTTTCTTACCCAAAAATCATGTCACAAGAAAGACAAAACCATTTTTTCCTGCTGGATATTGTTGTTGGATATGGCAGCCACTACTTGTACAATCATCCGACAACTCTGTGTGGGTCTAACTGGAGCACAAAGTCAAGGCACCGAACGTGGCAGAACAGAAAGTGGAGGGAATGCAGACCCTTGACAATGTCACAACCAAATAATTAAACTAAATAATTCTGGCACTGCCCTATCTTGCCCCTCCTCATGTCCTTATTATTTCAACCTTCTGTATTGGCTTTAAAATATGCTCCCATTCACTGATCTTCTTCCATAAATGACTGAAACCTAAATCTCCCCCCTTGATTTAGCAGACTTAGTGACTCACTTCTAAAAAATAGCATAGGGCGGAAGTGACAGTACACAACTTCAGAGACTAGAGCTTAAAAGGGCAAAGGCTTCCTCTTCACTTTCTCTCAGAGCATTCATAGCAGATGAGGCTGCCTGTCATGTCCTGAGGACACCCAAGCAGCTAAGGAGAGGCCTACGTGGGTTCGTCTGCCAACAGACACATAGGTAAACCATTCAGGAGCAGACCTTTCAAGCCCGGTCAAGCCTGAAGATGACAGAAGTCTCTGCCTATATCCTAACTGCAACTTCATAGGAGACTCTTAGCCAGAACAATCCAGCTAAACCACTCCTGAAGTGCTGACTCATGCAAATGCTGATATAACATCACTGTTGTTTTAACCACTACTTTGTTGGAGAAATTGTTACAAAGGAGTAGATAACAAAGACGCTTTTTAAGATTTAGTTTAACCTTTTCAAAGGTATATTAATTGATAAAATGTTCTATAAGTCTGCATTCTAAAGCCAGAGAATTACAGGGCCCTTCAGGGGTCCCCCGGATCATTTTCCTCTTCCTTTAAGAGGGTATACGATGCACTGTGAGACAAACAGATATCCCTCTCATATGACCTTCCAGAAAAGGAGGTAATAGTTGTTCTAGGGCTTTACTTTCACAAGTCATCTGGTGAGAGGCCAAAATCCTCTAGCTATGATTAAACCAACTGCATCTTGAATCCTTAAACTGAGTAGTATTTCCCAAATTCCTATAGGAAAAGTATCCTGAATAATATTAACAGATATTCCACCACAAAAAAAAAAAAAAAAAAAAGAGAGAGAGAGAGGGAAGCGATAGAGATTCAAAGCATATATGTAGTGTATTGAAGATTTTGGAGAAGTCTTTCTGCAAAGAAAACTGTTTAACTTTCGCTTAAGTCATAGTTTCTCAAATTTAGGGTGACTATAGACAGTCTTCTAATGCTCCTTTCTTCCAACAAAAATACCTATGATAATCTCTTGAGACATAAATGTTCTTTAGGACACAGAGAAACATGAGTGTGGATGAGAAAGAGAGCATCACAATACACTGAATGAATGTATTAACATGAATGATCAAAATAATTCAACACTATACTCAAAATACCACAGCCATCCTACGGAGATACAGTCACATCCATTATCTGAGTAATTCAAAGTGTCTAAGTTTAGACTTAGATCTCAAGTCAGAAATGGGTATAAGAATTAGCAATGTGCAAAATAGGACTCATGCACATTTGCTCAAAAAGATTAGCACTTTTCTCCAGAAGTCCAAACTTTCAGATTAGTTTCTTCCTTCCATTAAGCAATAAAATGTTGCTTTCTCCTTTAAATTTTTTTATTTTAACTTTTCAGGAGAATTTTTCCTTTCAAATATTTGGCAAAGGAAAAGGACTTCTTACAAAGATTGCTAAAATATTGATATCTGGTATATAAAACCCCAAATTCACATGCCAGTGCCTGCTAAAATGTCAAATAATTCACTAATGATGCAGCCACTAATGCCAAGGCTGGCAGTGTCAGTTCCTGGATTCTATCCTGTTAAGCCCCGAGTTAGTTCAGTTCAGTCGCTCAGTCATGTCTGACTCTTTGCAACACCATGGACTGCAGCACACCAGGCCTCCCTGTCCATCACCAACTCCCAGAGCCTACTCAAACTCATGTCCATTGAGTCAGTGATTTGGGTTAAGCCCCAAAGCCAAGTGAATAAAGCCTCACCCTCCTGAGTAAGCAGGAAGATCACTCACAGGAGTCAGTTAGGACTTCCTCTAACTAGACAAGGTCCCATGAGGTAAATGGTTCTGTCCTTCGGCTGGGCCAATCTTTCATGCCCAGAAGAACTCTGACTTCTCCAGATTATACCTTTAAGGAAGTTCTTTACCATTTAAAAATAAAATCACCAGCCCTTTAAAACTCTGTAGAAATGGGATCTATGGAAATGAATATATTCAAGCAGGTCCATGAGACCTGCAGGCCCACTTTCCCCCTCCACCCCGTGGCTCTCCATCTTTGATACTTGTAGTTGGCCATCATGCTCACCACTCAAGAAAGGGAGACTGCTTTTTTCAGTCTTGTCCCAGAGAGGACATGAATGCTTTTCCTTAGTCCCATTAGTAGCAATTTCCATTTAGGAAAAGGAAGCCCAAAGAAAAGAAATGGGGTAATTACAAAGCAATCTTTGAGTGGTCAGTTTTTGAAAGGACTTCATTTGGATGCTACAACTGCTGCAGTCCTAATGGTTGGTAAATCTGTTAGGACATTTTCCTGGTTTCTTCTATTAGTTAACCCATTAACTAGTTAATCCATTGCCTATAACCCTTTATCGAGAGAGGATATTACCATCTTGGTCAAGGATGAAATGACTACTTTCTTTTTAATCCATACCATCACTGCCAGTAGTCCAAGATCTGTTTTTTTCTGATATGAACGATTCCTCATTTGTAGCTTTCCTATATTCCCATATCCTGTTGGTCAGCCAATCCACAAAGGGCATTGCTCAATCCTAGAATTTCTAAGAACTTAAGAACACCTGCACCATTTTTTTTTCCTTTTGGCTTGCTTGAGGGAAAGATGGACATCACATCACATGTAGACTGCATTCCTATATAGAAACCATGGCTACTAATCTAGAAACTAGGGAGAACTGATATGGTCTCAGAAACCAGAGAGGGTCCATGGAGTGGAGTCACACAGAACCTAAAAAGACCTAGGGTTTTTTAGACTGTTCTCCCCCCATGACATGAGCAGTTCGGAGGCTTCTCACTGACCCTTGGGAGGAGGAAGCTGTGGCTGTAGCTCATGGCAGGACCCAGCTCACACTGTCTACTTCCTTAGGCAATAGAGGTTTATCCCAGACAAGAAGTGTTGCCAACACAGGTGACTTAGCAAGAATGGAAAATCTTCTGTAGGAACAAACAGCACGCCCCAAATGATGGTGGCAGTAACTTCAGCCAGACTTGTCTATACAGCTTTGGAGAGGCTGGAGAATATCTCACCCACACAGCCATATACCGCTTGGTGTGTGGGAGTTACAGTCTTTGAGGAACACGTTCATTCAGGATGCAGACCCATGGTGAGGTGGGTGGATAGTAGGAGGATGAGAAGGCCACCTAGAAAAGAAAGAGTATTTTGTAGGGTTCTTTTTGTAGTTTTAGTAATTATTTTTCTAGAAGAGAAATGTGGCTGTACAGCATTTTTTAAAACTAACTGATCACTCCCCATCACCTCCAATATTTCCCTACCTTCTCCATGCTTATAATTACATGGCAGGGAGATGACAGCAGAAAGCAAAGATAGAAAGAACTCTTCCAATCAGTCCCAAAGGCAGAAAGAGAGTAGCTATTTACTGAGCCTTAGACAGCATCCCAGAAGAGTCCAACCTCAGCACAGCTTGAACTTAGCAGACAACATCAATGGGCCAGGAGGGCTGGAAGCCAGTGCAAAGACTGAAAAAGCACCCAAGACCACCCTCGCTTCTGACACCTAATGCAAGGTTGGGGGTCCTTAAGTGCACTTCTGGCAGCAGAGGCAAATTTTAGTTTCCCCAAGAACACTCTCAGGTTGAAATAATTCACTAAATTAAAAAGCAGCAAAGGGAAGAGGCACATAGGTCAAGAGTATTCCATGTATGAGCTTCCAGTGGTCCTCTCCCAGTGGAGTCATGCAAACAGCACTTATTTCTCCCAACAAAGATATGTGACAATACGTTGTACAGAGTACTGCCAACCAGACAAGCTCACTTTGGCCTTGGCAATCAGAGCTCTTCCTGGGGCTCGGTCATGTAGCTATGGCAGACAACCATATTGTGTGACCCAAGGGTCCCAGAATAAATCGCTCTCTCACCGCAGATTGTTTGTCATGGCTGGTTTTTCTGGATGCTCTGCAAGGAGAGTTCATTCCCATCTCTCTTCAGTTTCTGGGGGTCACCTGGAGGTGTTTGCTTGCATCCCCTCCTCCAGCCCCAGAGCACGTCACTCCCTTCTCTGTTTCCATCATCACATCACTTTCAACTGTGACCCTTACTCTTCCAGAGTCTCTGTTACAAGGTTCCTTACCTAGGGTAACCTTCCACCTCAAGATCTCAAACTTAGTTACATTTGCCAAGCCCCTTCTGCCATATAAGGCAACATTCACAGTTTGCAAGGACTTGGCAGGGACATATTTGGGAGTCTGTTATTCAGTCTATTTCAAATGGGTTGTATGCCTAAAGAATCATAGGTACCACAAAAAAATAATGTATTTTACTTTCATTTTATCTTATTTATAGTAAGAGATTTGTTATGAATAGCAAATATTTGTTTCTCAGAAATATTTATAATATGGAGAAAACTTAAAATTTGCTTAATAGGACAAAAAAATCCCTCCCTAAAGAGACATACACTATGTAGCATAAATGTTTTGATACCCTGGAATGCCAGTTGGCTTCAGAGAGTGAAAGGGCTAGGATAAAATATAATTAAGTAAGCCTGCATGAAGAAAGAGCTCATGGAGAGAGTTAGAAGCTACTTGGTGGGGCGGACGGTGGGGCGGGGAGGTATGATCAGCGGAGAAAACAAAATAATTAATGAGAATTTCCTGAGTGCTGAGTCTTGTGTACTCCGATGCTTGGGAAGACTTGAGGGCAGGAGAAGTGGGGGACAGAGGATGAGATGGTTGGATGGCATTACTGATTCAACGGACCTGAGTTTCAGCAAACTCTGGGAGATGGTGAAGGACAGGGAAGCCTGCGGTGCTGCAGATCATGGGGTCGCAAACAGTAGGACACGACTTAGCAACAGAATAACAGCAATGGTCAATCCAACACTTTGTGGAAGAGCAAAACTAACTTTTTTTTTTTTTTTTTGCTTTTGTGATAAGAGTGCCTCTCCCAGGGATCAATTCCATAAGGCACTATCTTATCTTATCCTTACAAAAATAACTCTATTAATTTAATCTCACAAAAGGCATTTTTCTTAATATTCTTGTGGTAATTATTTTAGGAAAAACTGCCAGTATTTAAAAGCTTGTTTGTTAATAAAAGTTTACCCAGATGCTTACCATAAAATGTTTAATATCATTTCACATTTTTATTGAGAATTATACTAAATAACACTAAAATCAAAATGATTGACATTTACTTCAATTGTGGGTATTCTGAATTTTCTCACTTTAAAAAGTCTGATGAGATTTGCATTCCCATCTGATAAATGAGAGTCATGGTCACATGTGATGGAGTCATTGCTCAGATTCCCAGTGTGGGTTAAAAACAGTCTCTAAAATAGGCTCTGTTGCTTTTCCTGATGTCTTGACCGCATTATTCTACATCTGCAGCCCTGCAGGTGTCTTCAATTCATTGCAAAGCAGTTTGTGCTATCAAACAACAGCAGTGTGCACTAAGATCACCTTGGAGAGAGACTTCTGCACTCTAGATTTGGTTTTAAAAAAGAGAGAAAAATATTTTACTATGATTGCTCATATAATTCAGAGGCTGTACAGAGACGGGGTTAAGCACATGGATTCAAGAATCAAAATGCCTGGTGTCAAATCTGTGTTCACCCTTTAGTAACAGAAAATGTGAGGCAAGTTACTGGAACTTTTTTCCCTGAGTTTCCTCCACTGTAAAATGTGGATAAACACAGTGCTTTGCAGGGCTGGGGTGAGACTGTCAGTCACAGCACTAAGATCAAGACCCGGCACCAGGCAGCACTCAGTAATGGGGCTAAAGTATCATCCTCCCTTCCTCCTCTCCTCTGACCTCACTTTCATCTCAGCACTAGCCTCTCATGTCCTCCCTTCTCCTCTTCCCTGTCTTCAGCTTTAAACAAAGCTTTGACAATTGGCTCTCCTTTTGCAGCTCCACTCTTTCCCCAGCTGAATTCAATAACATATTAATAAAGCATCCTGCTATACTCTTCAATAATAATAAAAAAAATAGTTAGCATTTTTCGAGCATTCACTATGTTCCTGTAATGCACTCTTTTGTGAAACATACCCTACACCCCTAAGCAGTCTCCTCCCTGAACTCTGGAAACAGACTGCCATATTTTTCCTTGTGTCCTCTTCCTTTCTCTTAAAGGCTGGTTTTCCTTGGCATTCTTTCCCAGTCCCTTCTCTGTACACTTTCCTTTGGGTGGTAAAGATTGCATATTTTCAGTAACCTACTATATGCTGATGATCTCAAAACTGTATCTCCAGCTTAAACTTCTCCCCAGAGTTCCAGAATCTGATGGATGTGCACTGAACACCTCAGCTTAGATGTCCCACTGTAGCATGAAGCCAGCACAGGCGACCTGAGTTCATCGTCACACCAAACTCTTTCCCTTCTTGCGTTCCTGTCTAAGAAGCAGCAGCAGCATCCCCATCCCATCCCAAGATGTACTGTGATAAATACTGAGTTGAAAAAGTTAAGAGCATGAAAATGGACTCTGCCCTCATGGAACTTAGAATCTAACTGGAGGATACACTAGAAGAAGCAAGTAAATAGGCCATATTTAATTTTCTGTCTTTTTACTATTATTACTGATATAATTAAGTGTACTTTGTTCTTGGGATTTTTTTCCATTAGCTTCTTATAAAACCGACTAACTCTGTCATATTTTACCACACATACTTTCTTATTCAGTAATTTTTCTGCATTCACCAATTTATTATTTTTATTTTTTTAATCATTTTTTATTCAATTTATTATTTTTAAATGATCAGGTCTAATGACCTTTTCTTCTACGAATTTTTGTCTACTACTAATTTACAGATATTTTCTCTCTATCAGGAGATCTTATGAATGCTCAACAGTTTTTTTATTTGTTTATGTTTCATTCTATTCTATTAGACATTTGTTATTGATGAGGTATTATTAAAATTTAATTTATGAAGTTATCTAAATCTTAATAAACAGGTTGGATGAGAAACCAACATGCCTAGTTAATGGAGATTGCCTAGATAGCAGTCTCTTTCATTTCTGAAATATTTGATACCATGAATTTTTCTATCTTAAAATTTGCATCTTCCTTGGTTTAGCAACAGAACTCTTAGGTTTCTTCCTACCTTTACAGCTTTGACACCTCTCTCCTATTTTCTCATCCCTCCTCCTTTTTCCTTGTGGTTGTATTTGTTCCCACAGCTAACGTCTTAGACATCTGTCCTCACCTGATTACTTTCCTTCACTCAGTTCTGGCCCATGGTATCAAAGATACTTTGATTAGGATGACTTCCTACTCATATTCAGCAAGAATAAAACTCAACATAAAATCTCCTGCAGCCTTCAATTGGCTTACTCTCCAATTTCTCAATTGATAACAATCCTTTCTTCAATCAAAATCCCAGTTCCATATACTCAAAACCTCAGAATCACCTTCACCTCTCCTTTATCTCCCTTATTTCATTAGTTAACCATTTCTACTAATGTTGGCTTTAAATATTTTTATTATTATGTACATCTATCCCTATATCTCTATTCTAATAGATTAATGATCAAAGGCCAACCAGAACTCTTCCCTGTAAGTTTGAACAACACCCTAATTTCTGTTCATAAATGCATTCTCTTCATTCTTCAATGTCTACCATGCACTTCTACCAGAGGGATCATCCCTATCACGCTATTTCCAAAATTAAAAAACTTTAGGGTATAAATGACAAAGTCCAACACTGTTATCCTAATTTTCAAGTCCTTGTATGATCTGATTGTATTTAGTTTCTTACTGAAGACCTTTAAACTAAGGGCAAAAGGGAAAAAAAAAGAAAAGAAAAGGAGAGGGAAGGAAAATGAAAAAGGAAAGAAGAAATGGAACAGAGGAAAATTTAAAAAAATTTAAAATAAGGATATACTTGTTGGAAATGACAGACACCAATCTCAAAATAAATTAATCACAGAAATAAAATCATTGACACATATAACTAGGAATGTGAAGTCTGAATCTGGCTTCAGGATAGTTGGATCCAGGGTTTTACATGATATCATTAGGACACTGTGTCTCTATTTCACAGCCCTGTTTTCCTCAATATCTGCTTTATTCTATGCCAAAGTCTCTAAAAAAAAAAAGAAAGAAAGAAAAGACCTGAACCAGTTTAGCCAACTCATTTAGATAGCATCACCAAATTTCTGTCATTAACTCTGACTGGCTCACCTTGTACCTTGTGTCCAATTCTGAGCCAATCACTGTGACCAAAGACCAGTGGCACGTGCATAGCAGATGTGGGACACACCCTCATCCCTGGGATTAGGCTTCGTTTGAACCCCACTAAACCAAATGTTTGAGGCTGGGGCAGAGGAGACTCTCAAAAGAGAGTTTTATATGGCATAATAAACATTTATGTGAGACAAACTAAATTTGAAAGAGCCATGAGCAGAGTAATCTACTAACCTGAAAGTGTCAATTCTGTTAATCAGCTATTGGTGAAATTTTTGTCAAGCTAATTCAATTTTATTTGTGCTTCACTTTCTTTCACAACAAAATGGGCATAGAATTTATGCCACCAGCTGCTCCCAAAAAACAAGATCCCCAGATGAACCTTGACAGAGTACTGCCAAGATGACCAAAGGCAAAAGTTGGTAGAGTACTGTGTGGGTATTACACTGAAGTTCTTCATATTCATACATGGAGCTTTTGATTTTAAAGCACTTTCATACTGTCTAATTTGATCCAAATAAGACAACCATGAAATATCTAGCTTTTCATTTTACACATAATGCTTTGTTTCTCAGGCCACAGTCCCCTAAAAACGTCTTGGCTGTCCCATGGAATCAGTCATTTCCTCCCTTCCTACTCTCATTCTTTCCAGCAGAGTCACATGTGAAGAAGGAGGGTGGTGTCTCAGTACTGACTGTAGAGAACCCATTTTTGCTAAGGGGCTGACATCTGTTTAGAGGACACTGCATATCCTCCTGACTCTCCTCCCCAACTGAAAAATAAATTCCCACTGACTCCGTGCCAAGAGCAGCCCCAACTTCCTCCAAAGTTATCTCTGCTTCTCTTCCAGTCTACTTCTAGAGTTTTATAGTCACCAACTGAGAGATCAAAACCAAAACCAACCAACCAAGAAACATATAAAATTTCTTCTAAGAAAAATAAGAAAATCCCAGTCTCTTTACTATTAATCCAATTTTTCCCCTACAACACGATGAACTTTAACTCTCCCGGGGTAGTGATGATTAGTAAGATGTGGAAACACAATTTACATTTTAAATTTCTCAACAAATTTCTCTTGGGCATTTAAAAAGGTATAAATTCAAAGAAATAATGTATAACTATGGAAGTCCCTATTTTTTTTATTCCCTCCTCCACAATAGTTTACAGTTGTTTGTACACATTGGTTACTTTAAAATTCTCCCTTAAAATTAATTAAAATACTATCTTTGGCGATTCTAAATACCAAACTTATTTTTTTTTTTTAAATACCTTTTAAATCCAGATCTCATTAATTCAGATTCTGTGTTCTTTCAATCAAGAGCCGAAGTAAATTGTCTACCTTTATAAAATTAAAAAGCAATGTGACATGATAAATGATGGGGAATATTGAACTACATTATAGAGAGATATTTATCAGCTTTGAAAAACAGTTTTAGTTTTATCATTTGCATATCAATTATATAATGTAGTTATGATAGATATCACTTATTGAGTACAGATTGGGTGTTACTGTAACTGCTTTATATTATCTTATTAAATCCTCACAACAAATCTATGAGGCAATTACTTTCTTTACAGATTCAAAAATTAAATCTCAGAGAGAAACTACTCAGGGATTTTATATAGTGAGGTTGGACCCTAGCGCCAAACATTACACTCTTAACCAATACACTGTACTCTTCCTTCTTCTAAGAGGTGACCACTCTTTGGAAGAGAGTGTTGATGTGGTAATTTTAAATTATTTTTGTACATACCTTAAAGAAAGGCATCTTGACAAGGAATATTTTGATAACATATTTTAGTTATTGTGTAAATTTTAGTATTCATGTAATGTTTGAAGTAAACATATTTCTTATTGATGTCTTACAAACATGTCTTCTTATGAGTTGCTGAGATGTTCCTAGACTTTGCTCCTTCATTTATTACCAGTTTAAGTTCACATGCTATACTCCATACATGCAGCCCTCATTCACATTTCTAAAAATTTCTAACTCAATATTTGCTGCCACTTCAATTTTCATGAGCCACATTAAATGTATTAGATGTCAGTTATATTTGTTGGAAAACACATTTGTTGGTCCCAAATTTTAAATAATGAAGATAAACTGCTGTTGAGAGAGGTAGGGAACCAATCATCTCTATAAATCCAGAAATGTTTAGTTTCCCACAAAAGTCTTATTCTAACAATTTAATATTTCCTGTAGTGCTATTTCCCTGGTGGAAAGATCAGCTCACTGTGTTCTACACTTTTTGGACCACTTTGTATTTTGGATCAGAAATGTATGGCAGTGAGCAGCTGCAGAGAAAGTGGAAGACAGTGTGCTGGATAAGGGCTTGCCAAAACACACTGAAATGAATTCTCACTATTTTGAAACAACAACCATACAAACTATATACTTCCAGTTTTCACTGTAACTCAGCCCTCCCCTTATAGGATACATATGAGAGAGAGATGCTCTGATGGTATTCACTTCTATGTCAACAATCAGTAGGCTGGAATCTGTCCTGACTATTTCAATGCTATCAAGTTCAAAGACTATTTGTCATATATGCCCAGAGACAAAAACAAGAATCCTTCCCAGACAGCTGTGACTAAGGGCCATGCAAAAGTGAATGGCGGTCCAAGGAATGTCTTCATGGAAACAATTCCTGAACACTAAAATCCAGCACTTCTCTCTCCTGCTCGGTCAGTCCGTCACCTTTCCCAAGCATGGAACAGCTCACTGTAAGTGGACAACATGTTCCCAGCTGCAGCTGACTCATATCATGACTGTGAATCCAAATCAGCTTCTTTCCAGTGTGGGAAAAATCTGAACTTAATCAATTCCCTATGTAGAAGGCATTTCCAATTTTTCTCATCCTCTCTGGAGAACTAGAAAGTCACCTAACTTGAGACTTGGTGACCAAAACTCACCCATCTAAAATGTGAAATAAGGGACAAAGATTGTTGGTGGATCTCTTACTAGAATGTCCAAAGAGGAAATGCAGATAACAACAAATAAGCCATAGACTTTGGGCTAGAAAACTGAAGTAATGGTAAAGTACATAAAGATAGACACATGAAAACACAAAACGGAATCTTGACAGCACTTTCTCCCCTCAACCAGCAATTAGCCATAGCAACTTATTCTAATTACAAATAAAACTGCTGCTGGAAGACCAAGGCTAGTGAAAGCATTTTCATTGTCCAACACAAGTGTTATCATATTAAAAGTGCTGTCGAATGTGTAGATCAGGGACAGGATACAGATTTCCCTCGGGATGAAGAGTATGAGGGCAATGGTGGAGGAGAAGCTGATGAAGAGCTGGTTGATGATGGAGAAGATCAGAATGATGCATCTCGACGGGATGAATCAGGAGATGTTTGTATGTCTCTTGATGACTAACTGACCTACTATACTCCTCAAGGATGCTGCATTTGGACATAATATGAATCAACAATTTGGATTGTTGAACTTGAAGGCTTGCAAAATATGGTACATGCTGGATGGTAGTTACATTGCTGTGAAAACTGTAGGGTCAAAGCCTTATAGCAAAAAAAAAAATTTTTTTTTATATTTGCACAGGACTGTACAGCAAACAACCTTGTGGTTGAATTACATGGAGTTCACACATCTTCAGTCAGTTATCAAAGTAAAAATATTTTTTATTTATAAAATAAAATAAAAGTGCTGTCAAACAGGCTCCATGGATGGAGCATGTAGGTTGCACCACTGAATGAGACATTAAGATTCAAGTAATTGCAACTGTCTATCAACAAGGGGTCTAAACCTGCAGTCTAACACAAAGGCATTCAAAATTTAAAACTTTAGAAAAATTTTTTAAATTACAAAATATTTGAGACAAAGAAAAAGGTCTAGGATATGATATAATGAGCACTCATTTACACACCATTTGTAGATCCTCCATGAGCATTAAACTTCGGTTTAAGTACCTTGTGTGCCCTTCCTTGATAGCTCTAAACTTACCCCTACCATAGGTTATCATTATTCTAAATTTGGTGCTTGTCTTTCTCATAAATCTTTTTATACTTTTATTATACATATACATATCTTAAAACAATCTGTGCAATTATTTTGTAAAACTCAAATAAATTATATCACTTTGTCTGCATACTTCTTGATTAAACATTGTGAGATTTATCCATGATGATATAGAGTACTGGTCCGGAGGTTAAGGATTCACCTTCCAATGCAGGAGCCTCAGGTCCGATCTGTGATCAGGGAAATAAGATACCACATGTTGCTGAGCAACTAAGCCTAAGTGCTGCAACCAAAACCAACTACAGCCAAATAAATAAATATTTTTAAAATAAAAAATATACAGAGTGCTTGTATTTATTCATTGTCTGATACAGTTATTTCATTGCACATATATACAACCCATTTACCCATTTTTCTAGTGATGGACATTTAGTTTATTTCTAATTTGCTCTATTGCCAACAATGAAGTTATGAACATTCTTATGTGTTCTTATGTATTTATCTTGTGTGTATATAATTAAATGATTCTTTAGGTCAGGAGTCAGCAAACTATGTCTTTGGGCCAAATCTGGCCTGTCATCTGCATTTGTAAATAAAGTTTAATGGAAGACAGCCATATTCATCTGTTTATATTTTGTCTATGGTTGCCTTCAACACAAGAGATGACTCTACACATGGATACCACCAGAGTCAACACCAAAATCAGATCGATTATATTCCTTGCAACCAAAGGTGGGGAAACTCTATACAGTCGGCAAAAAAAAAAAAAGAAAAGAAACCAGACCTGGAGCTGACTATGGCTCAGATCATGAAGCTCCTTATTGCAAAATTCTGGCTCAAATTGAAGAAAGTAGAGAAAATCACTAGATCATTCAGGTTTGGCTTAAATCAAATCTCTTAGATGAGGTGACAAATAGATTTAAGGGATTAGATCTGGTAGAGTGCCTTAAGAGCTATAGACAGAGGATCATAACACTGTACAGGAGGCAGTAACCAAAACCATCCCAAAGAAAAGAAACACAAGAAGGCAAAGTGGTTGTCTGAAGAGGCCTTACAGATAGCTGAGGAAAGAAGAGAGGCAAAAGGCAAGAGAGGAAGGGAAATATTTCCAAGTGAATGCTGAGTTTCAGAAAATAGCAAGAAGAGATAAGAAAGGCTTCTTAAGTGAACAATGCAAGGAAACAGGAAAACAATAGAATGGGAAAGACTAGAGATCTCTTCAAGGAAACTGGAGTTACCAAGGGAACATTTCATGCAAAGATGGACACAATAAACGACAGAAAACAGCAAGGACCTAACAGAAACAGAAGAGATTAAGAAGAGGTGGCAAGAATACACAGAAGAACTATACAAAAAAGATCTTCATGACCTGGATAATCACGACAGTGTGGTCACTCACTTAGAGCCAGATGTCCTGGAGTGTGAAGTCAAGTGGGCCTTAGGAAGCATTACTAAGAACAAAGTTAGTGGAGGTGGTGGAATTCCAGTTGAGCTATTTCAAATCCTAAGAGATGATGCTGTTAAAGTGCTGCACTCAGTATGTCAACAAATTTGGAAAACTCAGCAGTGGCCCCAAGACTGGAAAAGGTCAGTTTTCATTCCAATCCCAAAGAAAAGCAATGCAAAAGAATGTTCAAACTACTGTACAACTGTGCTCATTTCACATGATAGCAAGATAACACTCAAAAAACCTTCAAGCTAAGCTTCAACACTATATGAACCAAGAACTTCCAGATGTATAAGCTGGATTTAGAAAAGACAGAGGAACCAGAGATCAAACTGCCAACATCTGATGGATCATAGATAAAGCAAGAGAGTTCCAGAAAAATATCTATTTCTGCTTTATTGACTAAGCCAAAGCCTTTGGCTGTGTAGATCACAAAAAACTGTGGTAAATTCTTAAAGAGATGGGAATACCAGACCACCTTATCAGCAACAGTTAGAACCAGACATGCAACAACAGGCTGGTTCCAAATTGGGAAAGGAGTAGGTCAAGGTTGTAAATTGTCCCCTTGCTTATTTAATTTATATGCATAGTACCTCACGTCAAATGTGAGCTAGATGAATCACAAGCTGGAATCAAGACTGCCAGGAGAAATATCAACAACCTCAGATATCCAGATAACACCACCCTTATGGCATCAAGAAACAAAAGAGCTTCTTGATGAAGGTGAAAGAGGAGTGTGAAAAAATTCAACACTCAAAAAACTAACATCATGGCATCTGGTCCCACCATTTCATGGCAAACAGATTGGGAAACAATGGAAACAGTGACAGATTTAATTTCTTGGGCTCCAAAATCACTGCAGACTGTGACTGCAGCCATGAAATTAAAACACACTTGCTCCTTGGGAGAAAAGCTATGACAAACCTAGACAGCATATTAAAAAGCAGAGACATCACTTTGCCAACAAAGGTCCATCTAGTCAAGGCTATGGTTTTTCCAGTGGTCATGTATGAATGTGAGAGTTGGACCATAAAGAAGGCTGAGCACAGAAGAGCTGACGCTTTCAAATTGTGGTTCTGAAGACTCTTGAGAGTCCCTTGGACAACAAGGAGATCCAACCAGTCCATCCTAAAAGAGATCAGTCCTGAATATTCACTGGAAGGACTGATGCTAAAGCTGAAACTCCAAAACTTTGACCACCTGGTTTGAAGAGCCAACTCACTGGAAAAGACCCTGTTGCTGGGAAAGATTGAAGGCAGGAGGAGAAGCGGACGACAGAGGATGAGATGGTTGAATGGCATCACTGACTCAATAGATATGAGTTTGAGCAAGCTCTGGGAAATAGTGAAGGACAGGGAAACCTGATGTGCTATAGTCCATGGAGTCGCAAAGAGCTGGACATGACTTAGCAACTGAGCAACAACAATGAATGGTTGCTTTCACACTACAGTTGCAGAGCTGAGTAGCTGTGACAGATAAAATATAACATGTAAAACTGAAAGTATTTATCTGATCTTTTACAGTAAAAGTTTGCCAACCCCTACTTTAAGGTAGAAGCTCAGCAGTGACATGTTTGGATTGAAGACTACATAAATATTCAATTTTACCAAATACTGCCAGATGCCTCACAAAGTAATGTACCAATTTACATTCTCTTCAATAATGTAAGAACATCCCCATTCTCCTTGTTCCTCAACCTTACTAGCACTTGAAATCTCAAAAACTTTTAAATCCTGTCTAGTTGTCTTGGTTTCATTTCAGATATTCTGGATTTGTATTATAATGGCTCACATCTATATTTGTGGGACATGTTTCTGGGCAATAATTTAAATGGTAGACAATGGTCTAACTCTATCCCAAGGTCAGGCTGAGGTACAAAAGTGCTGAAGGATATCTCCCCATCTCTTTCTACCTTAAGTTCCTCCTTGCAACCACTATATCCTGTTCTCTTTCCTGACACCTCCACTCCAGGCACACTCTCTCTAAGGATCCATGCATCTGGATCATGTGTACCAAGTTCTAGAGTTCATTTGCTACCTGCTGAATACAGCTTTCTATTCCTTCCATTCACAGATAAATCACACTGCAAAACAGAACCCTGGTGGTTTTTCTTGAATGAAGAGAGAAGTCATACTCTTTCAGTCTGGGATACCAAGTCATCACAGTGCAGTTTCTGCCACCTATACATAAGGCCAACCAGACAGGCAGCTGTGAGAATATGCTGAGAGAAGGAAGGACTTTTGTGTGCTTCTGGCTACTCTGGAGATGAGGCTCACTGTCTAGGTACCTCTGGATTGTCCAGTTTTGATCAAACTCTTTGACGGAAGTAAATCAGCTTTTTATCTTCCCAAGGCCTTTGATTTTATTCTGGAGCACAGATATTGCTTTACAAAAGTCTAGGTTATTGTGTTTTCCTTTATTCAGTTGTCTATGGTAAGGGAAATGCTCCTCCTCACGGATATTCCTATAACCTGAGTAGGTAAATGAGACACGGAGGTAGCGAGGGAAGGGCAAGAAGTAAGGGAAGAAGTTTATATGTGTCAGCTATTGACACATTCTCAGAGCCCTGAAGTGCCAAGTAGCACCTCAATTTTACAGTCAGGCTGTTGATTGAGGTGAATTTAAAGAGGGGAAGGCAGATAAAAGGGAAGAGAGAAAATTGGGTGAGAGAAGCAAGACAGGAATCATGATGAAACAAGAGAAAATCAGCATGAAGAGAAGTTGAAGACGAGAGCTATCAATAATATATTTGATACATAATGATTAGCAGAATTCCAGCTACGGTGAGGTACAAGTTGGGCTATCATAATACACGCACATGTGCTAATACTTAGGGACGGGAGGCAAAGACTTCCCACCATGGGGGTGAGTGATTCAGGGCAGCATAGCTCCAAGCCTTGTCAAGCTTGTGTTTCCCAGAGGGGTAATGAGCAAGCAGGCGTTGGTGTGCAGGGAGGCCACTTGGCAGTAGACATAGTTATGGCTACCATACACCTTTGGATTGAGTCAATGGACTTCCTTTTGAACGCTCTGTGCATGGGCACATAATCATCTGAGACTGTTAGTTATGTTCCCAAACATTTTCTCCTGCATTACTGGCAACTTCTTCCACTGTTGTCTTTTTTTTCTTTCTATCAGACTAGCTGTCTTCTAAAAATGTCTGGTTTTTAAGCTTTGTCTGAGCCTGCTCTCATTCTCTAGGCAACATATGTCCAAACAGTATTTACCGAGGGTCAACTCAACAAACGAGGAAAACAGATTAAAGAAGAGATGGTTCCTGCCTTCAAAATTTCAGATACTAAGTCACATTAAAAGTGGAAAGGAGGAGGACGGGAACTAAGTGTCAAGATCTGGGAGCTGAGAGAAATAAACTCTTCCTCAGAGAATTGAGGTATATTTTCAAAAAATTTGAGTTGTGTTGTGAAAAATAATGGCAAAAAAGGAGAAGGATAGTCCAGGTAGAAAGACCAACATATGCAAAGGCACACGGATGTGGAAATACATGGCATGTTTAGGGGAAATATTTTTTAAATAACTACTCTACGGGGTGGGAAGTCCTAGCCTCATGTCCTTGAAGTAGGAGCACAAGTATTAATGGAAGCACCAGCAAGTGCAAGATGGATTAGGGCAGGAGAGTGAGGTATATGCCAGCTAAGGAATTCGGACATTATTCTCTGGGGCCCTACACATCTCACTGATGTGAATTTAATTAAAGTGAATGGATATCTAACTTTTAGCCAGGCACATGATTAACTCTCTCATGACATTCTAGCCAAGATGGAAAAACACAGGATCTGTGATGGCACATTTGGTATATCACACAATCATCTTCAGACATTAGAAGAAGTGTCAGGTAGAAGCTGGATTTCATATTTTATGCCCAGATCTAGAGAAAGAGCTAGAAATAATAAATTAAAGTTACAGGGAAACATTACTGGTTAGGGTTAGAAAAAAAAAAAAGACACTTCTAGACAGTGCCTAATTCATTATTAATAACCTATTAATACAAAATAATTATGTTAATGGGGAAAGGAATTGTTTCATTGTGTGTATGTTTCATTGTGTATTGATTTGGCAGAAGCTGGCAATGTTATCAAAGCTTTAAGCAGGGATATATTTTATTTGATTTTTTTTTCTGACTTCCCAAAACTGTCAAAGAATGGCATTTTTTAGAGTCCCAAATAGATGTATTTTCATGTCATTTAAATGACTTCCACTAACAAATGACGATTTCTCTACACTTGAAAGTATCCATTGTTAGATTGGAGAATACCACTTTTTCCTTTGCTCACAAAGATATATTTAGAAAATAAAAAGGAGGAAAAAATAGAAGGACAAAGAAAGGTAGAGAATAGAAATGCAAAGTAAGAAATAATAAATATGTGAAATGGAAAGCGACAGGTTCTTTCCATGTTACAGTGAGGATAGGGAGATCTAAGCAGTTAAATGTCTCCAGTGCTTGCACAGAGTAAGAAGCTGGGTCCCCAGACTGTGTGGGACCCTGCTCTCAGACCATACTGTACACGCCGTCTGGTAGGAGCAAAGGGAGGACAGGAATAGGATGTTAAATAACTTCTTGAAAAATACATTTTGATGATTGTTGGTAACCAATGCAAAAGACTAAGTGCAAGATGTTGCAGATGATATTAAGGACTAACCTACCGTCAGAAGCAGATTATTTTAAGAAGAAAAAGGCAGACAGCATATATATACTAGTCTGCTAGGATTGCCATAACAAAACGTCATAGACAAGTCATTTAAACAACAGAAATTTCTTTTCTCACAATTCTGGAATTTGGAAGCCCAAGATCAAGGTGTTAACAGGATAGTTTCATGTCTTTCTCTTTGGCTTCCGGGTAACCACCTTCTCTTCGCACCCTCACATGAACTATCCTCTGTGTGCACATTCCTGCGTCTCTATTCTTACAAGGATATCAGTCCTGTTGAATAAGAGCCCCACCTTGATGGTCTCAATCTTAACCACCTCCTTAAAGGCCCTATCTCCAAATACAGTCACACTGAGGGTTTACAGCTTCAACAGATGATTTTTTCAGGGACACAATTCAGTCCATAACTGTGTAACAGACAGAGAGACAGATCCAGACCAAAGACAGTAGTACCTGCGTTACTGTTCCAAAGAATTTACTCTAGTCTCTACCTTGCATGTCCTGTGGCATCTTGTTGACCTCCAACACGCTACTATCATCTTTTAGAATTTGTCAAAATAACTATTCATTTATTGACAAATGCAGTCTTTCAACTCTTGTCCTTGCAACTCTGAACTCTGCTCATGGACCTGTCAGTTTCTAGCCCAAAGACCCAATCCCCTTGAACTCTCACCTGCCCCAGGTTGACCGTTTCCTACACAGGGACTTGAGCACCACTCCTTCTCCCCCTGCCCCTTCCATCTCTGTGCTTTCAGGCTTCTCAGGGGACCACTTCTGCCTACACAGCTGCCCAATGGAGCTTAAACTACCTGCCAACAAGCGTTCTCCCGCCACTAACCCAAAAGGTCCTTGAGACAAGGACTATGTCTGTTCATTTTGTGAGGCCCACAGTAGTGTTTGAGCATGTAATAATTTTTTGAGAAATGTTTTATAATAAGTGACAAAAAACAAATCAGGTTTCTAATGGAGATACATGAGGAAGAAGGCTAAATGAAATTGACAGTGAGTCTGGATTTTTTGTTTGCTCTAGTAAGGAAAATGTAGCTCCACGTGATGTTATCCTCTACAATAACACTTACCCTCGGCCTACTTGACATATAGATGAAACAGGGAAGAATAAGTAAAGGGTTAGGGAGAGAGTCACACTCCCCATGCTCAATTCTTCACTCAATCAGCACTTTTTAAGCAGCAGCTACAGTCAAAAAGCTATCCCACTCTACATATTCAAAGAGGAATACCATTTTTATATTTCTTCAGGTCATAATCTGTTATTATTGATAGACATGCTAATAAAATAATAATTATGAACATTTTATTTATATGCCACTTCATTCTACCAAAAAATTTATATAATGAAGAAATATAAAATTAATAGTTGAGAGAGTCACTTCAAAAAAGATTAATAGTCAAGAGAGACAAAAGAAAAAAAGGAATATTTTCACTAACTGCAGGGACATCCAAGACATTGTATCTATAGGTGTTAGAAATGAGAGGCAAATTGGGCCATAATCTACCTATACAGAGAAAAAACTTTCGGTTACAAGATTTACAGTAAGAAACACAATGTGTTCTTATGTAAAAATCCTGTAAGTAATTTCTTTCCATGTCTGTATGAGGGGAACACTGTGGAGATTTTTTTGGGGGGGAGAGGGCGGTCAGGAAATTTTTATTTATTTATTTTTAATTTATTTTTTTATTGAAGGATAACTGCTTTACAGAAATTTGTTGTTTTCTGTCAAACCTCAACATAATCAGCCATACATATTTTTAAGTCAAGATGACATATTAAGTACACTTAAGGATTTAAGTCCTCTCTTCCATTCCAATAATAAAATACTAAATAAAAGATATAAACTATATTTATTTTTATATAAATAAGCTGGATGAAAGGAATAATGAAAAATACCCATGTGTCAGAAATGTAGTCATTTTGGGCTGAGTTCTGGCAACTCGTGGTATCCTGGGAGATCCTGGCAGATCCTGGGAGTAAACAGAACGATGGGGTCTGTATTTCAACACCAACATGAGGAGGAGTGTTAACAGTTCACCCATCTCATCCCTGTGGTGGAAAACCAAAGTGATGTAATTCTAAACTATGCCGAGGCCCAAAGTTGGGCTTCCTGTGAGAATATAGGACCTGGTAAGCAAATTGTCCACCCAAGCCACGGTTGGAAATAGCTTCCCATGGAATTCCAGAATCTTGGATCTGTGTCATATGGTTGCCTAGTTACAATACTTAAATCCAAAACAACCAGAGAGAAAACACAAACATGAGCACTTGCTCAGGGACAGTGACAGCGCCTCCGCGAGGCTGCAAGGGGACATGTCCACACAGAGCATGTACATGAGGGGCTCAGAGGAAGGGCCATGATCCGGGAACGTGGACTCAGAGACGAGAGAGACACAGCGCGCGGCCGTGATCCGGGAACGCGGGCCCACACACGAGAGAGACACAGTGCGCGGCCGTGATCCGGGAACGTGGACTCACACACGAGAGAGACACAGCACACGGCTGTGATCCGGGAATGTAGGCCCACACACGAGAGAGACACAGCGCGCGGCCGTGATTCGGGAACGCGGACTCACAGACGAGAGAGACACAGCGCGCGGCCATGATTCGGGAACGCGGACTCACAGACGAGAGAGACACAGCGCGCGGCCATGATCCGGGAACGCGGGCCCACACACGAGAGAGACACAGCGCGCGGCCATGATCCGGGAACGTGGACTCACAGACGAGAGAGACACAGCGCGCGGCCGTGATCCGGGAACGTGGGCCCACACAGGAGAGATACACAGCGCGCGGCCATGATCCAGAAAAGCGCGTGGGCCCACAGACGAGAGAGACACAGCGCACGGCCATGATCCGGGAACGTGGACTCACAGACGAGAGAGACACAGCGCACGGCCATGATCCGGGAACGTGGGCCCACACAGGAGAGATACACAGCGCGCGGCCATGATCCGGGAACGTAGGCCCACACAGGAGAGATACACAGCGCGCGGCCATGATCCAGAAAAGCGCGTGGGCCCACAGACGAGAGAGACACAGCGCGGCCGTGATCCGGGAACGTGGACTCACAGACGAGAGAGACACAGCGCACGGCCATGATCCGGGAACGTGGGCACACACACGAGAGAGACACAGTGTACTGGAATGCCTGCGTCCAGAGAAAAGACAACACATGCAACTCAGAGCAAAGAAACAACAAGACAATAAGAAATGCCTGGGAATAAAGTTATTAGAAAAGCAAACCAACTCATGGTTATGATTCAACATTTCAAAAAATATTTTTCTTCCCTAAATAATTTATAAATATATGTGTGCATGGACTGCAGCCTGCCAGGCTCCTCTGTCCATGGAATGTTCCAGGAAAGAATATTGGAGTGGTTTGCCATTTACTCCAGGGGATCTTCCTGACCCAGAGATCAAAACTGTGTCTCCTGTGTAGGCAAGTAGATTCTTCACCATTGAGCCACCTGGGAAGTCTGCAATTCCAATCAAAAATCCCAACAAGAATTCGCAAAGAACTTGCCTAACTATAAGATTCACTCTGGAAAAGTGTATGAATATCAAGAATTTTTTTTAAAAGACAGTGTTAGGAGAGAACTTTGTGCTACATCTATCAAAACATTAAAAATAATAAAAGCATGTTCTTTTGACAAGGGTATACAAATAAAGTAACAGTACAGAATAGGTAGTCCTATGGCATGTCTTGAATCACTGAGGAAGTGCACTGCTCAAGGCACTTCAGGTACATTTTGCTTTCCAGAAAGAAAAAAATTATATTCCTACTTCATACAAGGAAAAGATCAGATGGATTAGGGAACTAAATGTGGAAATTAAAACTGCAAATCTATTTAAAAGACAACTTGAGTTTCAGATGAGAGGTTTTCTTAAACAAGTTACAAAGACATAAAGGAAACATATCTGACTAAATAAAATATATAATGGCTAAACATCAAAATATATTCAAACTTACTCCATAAGTTCGTTTATGTAAATGTTAAAAGCTAGTCTATGGTGACTGAAATCAGAATAGTGGTTACCTTTGAGGAAGAGGGGGCTTCCCTGGTAGCTCAGTTGGTAAAGAATCTGCCTGCAATGCAGGAGACACTGGTTTGATTCCTGGGTCAGGAAGATCCACTGAAGAAGGGATAGGCTACCCACTCCAGTATTCTTTGGGCTTCCCATGTGGTTCAGCTGATAAAGAATCTACCTGCAATGTGGGAGACTGGGTTCGATCCCTGAGTTGGGAAGATCCCATGGAGTAGGGAAAAGCTGCTGCTGCTAAGTCGCATCAGTCGTGTCCGACTCTGTGCGACCCCATAGATGGCAGCCCACCAGGCGCCCCCCCCCCCGCCCCCACCCCCCGTCCCTGGGATTCTCCAGGCAAGAACACTGGAGTGGGTTGCCATTTCCTTCTCTAATGCATGAAAGTGAAAAGTGAAAGTGAAGTTGCTCAGTCGTGTCCAACTCTTAGCGAGCCCATGGACTGCAACCTACCAGGCTCCTCCACCCATGGGAGTTTCCAGGCAAGAGTACTGGAGTGGGGTGCCATTGCCTTCTCCAAGGGAAAGGCTACCCACTCCAATATTCCAGCCTGGAGAATAACATGGACTAGTCCCTGAGGTGTCAAAGAGTCAGACACAACTGAATGACTTTCACTTTGAGGAAGGGATATGTGGGTAATAATTGGAGAGGTTTATGGGGGGGTCTCTGAGTGCTGATGAAGTTTATGCTTCTGATTTGGATGATGATTACACTTTTTGAAAAGATATCAGGCTGCACATATGTGTGCACTTTTCTGTATATTAACTAAATTTTAAGTAAAGACAGATATCTAAACATGATTAAAATGCAAACAGTTTTGGGGGGGCATTTGGATTAGATATGAAAGAAACTGAGTATCCAGAGTATATATTTTTGTAAAAACTCACAAAAGCAAATCAATATGCCACTTTTTTTTAACCTATAGCATTGACAAGAAGTTCTAAGACCTCAAATATCAAGAGTTAACAAAGGAGTGGATAAAACTATACTCTCATATGAAATCAGTGAAAAAATAACTAGCTTGAATATACTGAAGAACAACTTAGTGTCAATTCTATTGAAATTCATACTGTATGAATATGAGAGTTGGACTATAAAGCAAGCTGAGCACTGAAGAATTGATGCTTTTGAACTGTGGTATTGGAGAAGACTCTTGAGAGTCTCTTGGACTGCAAGGAGATTCAACCAGTCCATCCTAAAGGAGATCAGTCCTGAATATTCATTGGAAGGACTGATGTTGAAGCTGAAACTCCAATACTTTGGCCACCTGATGCGAAGAGCTGACTCATTGGAAAAGACCCTGATGCTGGGAAAGATTGAAGATGGGAAGAGAAGGGGACAACAGAGGATGAGATGGTTTTATGGCATCACCGACTCAATGGACATGAGTTTGAGTAAACTCCGGGAGTTAGTGATGGACAGGGAGGCCTGGTGTGCTGCAGTCCATGGAGTCGCAAAGAGTCAGCCAGGACTGAGTGACTGAACCGAATTGAAATATTGAAATTAAAAGTTCATATATCTTAAACTCAGTAATTCCACTTTTGCCTAAACACCATAGAGCAGTATTTTTCAAACTGTTTGTTGTGACTCATGAGGTGGGTTCTTAAATCAACTTCATGCTTTATAACAAGTTTTTTTTTTCCCATGAAGTATAAATACACTAAAATATTTGGACATAAAGATGCTATGCACGGATAGCAGTCAGTCCAAGACATGCTTTTCACTGAAGCATGTTTCTTCAAATGAAGAAACAAAAATGTCAAGTTTTTCATAAAACTAACCAGATAATGTAATATTTTAATTCTGAGACTGTCCTTAAAACTTTTTAGTACAGAAAAGTTCTTTCTATCATAAATTATGGTGACTCAATATTAATGTCATCTGTGGATTTTTTAATGTTTGCATCGAGCAAAAGTAAAAATTGGCAAATTTGTGTGTATCACTGACTTTTTTCCCTCTAAATATCACTGATCTCTGACATTCCAAAGTCTGGAAATCACTATTCTACTCCATACCTCAGCAGTTTCGAGCAGATCAAAGTCACAGACTGAACTTCTCATACTGTAACTACTGAACTAACCATGCACTCAATCTTTAACACATTCAGTGAGTGAATGTTGAGGGGACTGAGGCATAAAGGTCAGTTAGCTTGATTTAATTCCACAACAAAGTCTTTAAAAAATGTGTACCACTGCTCACTAGGGCATGGCAATGGAGGTGGATGGATTATTGCAAATCCATTATCGCTGTGAGGAACAACCCAGTGGATGGGTCAAACCTTCATCTTCATCTGAATCTGATCATATATGAGCACAGTGCTAGTTATCTGAGTAGGCGAGAAAGCTGAGGATCAAAGAACAATACAGGCCTAGAGCCCACTTGCAGTAGCTACTGGAGTGGTTGTGACAAACAGAAACGGAATGAGGCTGGATCCTGAGGTAGATTTACAATCCATTCGGACTCACTCTCACTGTATCTAAATTTGCTTACAGGTTAGAAATAGATGTCTGAAAGTTTAAATGTTTTGCAGGTTTTTTAAAAAAAAATGCCAAGCAGTTAGGCATCTCATAAAGCTTTCCAGTTCCAGTTCAGTCGCTCAGTCAGGTCTGACTCTTTGCGACCCCATGAATCGCAGCACGCCAGGCCTCTCTGTCCATCACCAACTCCCGGAGTCCACCCAAACCCACATCCATCAAGTCGGTGATACCATCCAACCATCTCATCCTCTGTCGTCCCCTTCTCCTCCTGCCCCCAATCCCTCCCAGCATCAGTGCTACTCTTTTCCAATGAGTCAGTTCTTCGCATGAGGTGACCAAAGTATTGGAGTTTCAGCTTCAGCATCAGTCCTTCCAATGAACACCCAGGACTGATCTCCTTTAGGATGGACTGGTTGGATCACCTTGCAGTCCAAGGGACTCTCAAGAGTCTTCTCCAACACCACAGTTCAAAAGCATCAATTCTTTGGCGCTCAGTTTTCTTCAATGTCCAACTCTCACATCCATACATGACCACTGGAAAAATCATAGCCTTGACTAGACGGACCTTTGTTGACAAAGTAATATCTCTACTTCTAAATATGCTACCCAGGTTGGTCATAACTTTCCTTCCAAGGAGTAAGCATCTTTTAATTTCATGGCCACAATCACAATCTGCAGTGATTTTAGAGCCCCCAAAAATAATGTCTGACACTGTTTCCACTGTTTCCCTATCTATTTGCTATGAAGTGATGGGACCAGATGCCATGATCTCAGTTTTCTGAATCCTGAGCTTTAAGCCAACTTTTTCACTCTCCTCCTTCACTTTCAACAAAAGTTTTTTAGTTCCTCTCACTTTCTGCCATAAGGATGGTGTCATCTGCATATCTGAGGTTATTGATATTTCTCCCAGCAATCTTGATTCCAGCTTGTGCTTCTTCCAGCCCAGTGTTTCTCATGATGTACTCTGCATAGAAGTTAAATAAGCAGGCTGACAATATACACCCTTAACGTACTCCTTTACCTATGTGGAACCAGTCTGTTGTTCCATGTCCAGTTCTAACTGTTGCTTCCTGACCTGCATACAGGTTTCTCAAGAGACAGGTCAGATGGTCCGGTGTTCCCATCTCTTTCAGAATTTTCCACAGTTTATTGTGATCCACACAGTCAAAGGCTTTAGCATAGTCAATAAAGCAGAAATAGATGTTTTTCTGGAACTCTCTTGTTTTTTTGATGATCCAGCGGATGTTGGCAATATGATCTCTGGTTCCTCTGCCTTTTCTAAAACCAGCTTGAACATCTGGAAGTTCATGGTTCACGTATTGCTGAAGCTGAAAAATTGATCCTTCAGCTATATAAACAATGAAAAGTGATTTTAAAAATCAGTTTAAGCCAAATAGCCTCCAGCATTACCAATTTAAATATTAAATATTTTGTATGTGTTGTGTTAGTTGCTCAGTCATGTCCGACTCTTTGCGACCCCATGGACTGTAGCCCACCAGGCTCCTTTGTCCATGGGATTCTCCAGGCAAGAATACTGGAGTAGGTTGTCATTTTACTGAGTCATAAAATGTTACCCGTAAGCACTCACCTGGCAGTAGTCCTGGCTTAGTCATAGTTTAGACTTCTACTCATTGACAAGCTGCTCTCCACTTCCAACTATAAACCCAGAGATGATTTATCTCAATCTTTCGCCACATTGCAGATAAGAAGCTGAGGCTCAAAGAGGTGAAATGACTTTTACACAGGCAGTTAGTTCAGAATCAAGGCCCCTTGGCTCTTAGTCCAGTGCTCCCCTAGCTGTACCACATTGCTTCTGAGAGATTATCTGTAAGCAGGATAGAAATTATACCCACTTAGTGCACTTTACCCATCCAGCAACCAGCGTTCACTGGATTTAAGTTTGAAAAGGAAAATGAATGTTAATAATCAGCAACAAAATGCTATATTTTTGCCCAAAAGAAAATAATAAGTGCTATGCTCCACTGATCTATGGTCCAGTTAGGAGAGCTTTCTTAATCTGACAGCTGAATGAAACAACATTTGATTAGAGACAAATGGTAAAAACATGTTAAAAATATTGTAATTTCAACTGTAGTATTTTCTGCTCATTTAATCTAATTTTAAAGTTATGTTATTTTAGAGCTGTGAGTCTATTTCTAGCATGAAAACCACTTCCTTTTATTTACTCTATGTTTTTGATTTTTAAGTAGCCCTATAGTTTCCATGTATAATTCCTACTGTTTACCAGTTTTATACTTTCAGTTCAGTTCAGTCGCTCAGTTCTGTTTGATTCTTTTTGACCCCATGGACCACAGAATGCCAGGCCTCCCTGTGCATCACCAACTCCCAGAGATTACTCAAACTCATCTCCATTGAGTCAGTGATGTCATCCAACCATCTCATCCTCTGTCATCCCCTTCTCCTCCCACTTTCAATCTTTCGAAGCATCAGGGTCTTTTCCAATGAGTCAGCTCTTCTCATCAGGTGGCCAAAGTATTATTGGAGTTTCAACTTCAACATCAGTCCTTCCAATGAACACTCAGGACTGATTTCCTTTAGGATGGACTGGTTGGATCTCCTTGCAGTCCAAGGGACTCTCAAGAGTCTTCTCCAACACCACAGTTCAAAAGTATCAATTATCCAGCGCTCTATACTTTAAGAAGTGTCAAATACTGCTATTACCCTAATGTCTTCTGATTCTATAAGTTAGAGATTCCAAATCTGAATGCTTTTAGGGACTAAGCAATAACATAAATGTGTGAAGTGACAATTTGGAGTGATGAGGATTTGGTGAACAGGTTCATGTCTTTGTTTTTGCTCTACATGGATTTTGAAAATGTGGAATTTTAACAGGAGTGTTAGAATATCAGTGAGCAACTGGATAAAACTCTAAAGAGGAAGGGGAGAGGAACTGAGAGGGCCCATTAGAAACAAAGGCCCTGCTTTCTGTAACTCAGGGCTCCAGCCAAGGCTATAGTCAGAGTTCAGGGAAGATATAACAGCCTCCATAACGACAAAGTTCCAGTCCCCTCAGTAGTCCAGTGCTCTTTTCATGTCAATACCAGGACCAACGATGAACAAAGTTGTTGTTGTTGTTGTTTTTTTAACAAACTGAAGTTCTTTTCTTTTACCTTATTTCACCTGTAAAACCTCTTCATTCTTTATCATTAGCTAAGAGGAGACTGGGCTTCCCTGGTAGCTCAGCTGGTAACAAATCCATCTGCAATGCAGGAGACTCCAGTTTGATTCCTGAGTCGGGAAGATGCCCTGGAGACGGGGTAGGCTACCCACTCCAGTATTCTTGGGCTTCCCCGGTCACTTAGATGGTAAAGAATCTGCCTGCAATGCAGGAGACCTGGGTTCGATGCCTAGGATGGGAAGATCCCCTGGAAGAGGGAATGGCTACCCACTCCAGTATTCTTGCCTGGAGAATCCTGTGGACAGAGAAGTCTGGGGACTGCAATCCATGGGGTCACAAAGAGTTGGACACAACTGAGCAATTAAGCAGAGCACAGCAAGAGGAGACTATCCTAAACCTGAACCATTAAAAAAGAAATCACTGATATGGGCAGATGAGCCAACGAAATGTAATCCATGTAGTAAAACTGATGCACTCAGATCATTCCTCACATTTTCCAGTTCTCAACCCTGGTAATCCACTCTGCTAAAAAATCAGTATTACAGAAGACATTGTCAAGTACTCTTTCTTTTCTTCTTTAGCAAATGTTTCCCTAAATATTCAGTGAATCTCTCAGAGAGTGACAGCATCTCAGAGAAACTCTCTGAAACAGACGCTATAAGATTGTGCCAAAATATCATCCTGCCAAGAAAACACAGAATAAGAGATTTATTTTAATGGATCATCAAAACCCAGTTCAGAATAACATGAAACAGAGAAGGCAATTTGAGAACTGAAGGCAGTCAGTTAAACAAGACTGAACTTCCTCCCTCTAGCCCTGTCCAGAGATGTAGTTGACAGTTTTCTAACAGACTATGTAGTTTTCACACCTAAATTTACTACAGAAGCGTCTATGGCACCTTGAAATTCACAAGTTTCACATGGTCTGTACTCAAGACCAACAGCCAATACACTTGAAAGAAGAAAAGGTAGAATGAAGTGACATATCATGGAAAAATAGAAAATTACAGTAAGAAATGACTCTTGTGGTTCAATTCTCCCATTTTCTAGAAATAGAAACTTGAGACCTTGGCAATGACATACTCAAATAAGAGGAGTAGCAATCTTGTTTATTTTCTACTACACTATCATCATTCATAAGGACTTTCTAAAAAATTCTTTTGAAGTATTATCAATGCATGAAAGTGAAAGTGAAGTCGCTCAGTCATGTCTGACTCTTTGTGACCCCATGGAATTCTCCAGGCCAGAATACTGAGTGGGTAGCCTTTCCCTTCTCCAGGGGATCTTCCCAACTCAGGGTTCAAACCCAGGTCTCCCTCATATCAGCTCAGCCACAAGGGAAGCCCCATTATCAATGCATATAGGAAAGCAAATTAATCAAACGCACATTTTAAAAAACAATAATAATAAAGCAGGAACTTGTGAAAGCACCACCCAGGCAAAGAATCAGAACACTGCCAGTCTTTTGGAAGCCCTCACATCACCCTCTTATTGCTCCCTCTTCCCTCCCTGCAAAAGAAGCCAGGCTCTCATGCAAGTGCTTTATTTTATACTCTTTCTACTCAGGCGTTTGTACCTAAACAATATATTTTTAGTTTTTTTATTTAGTGGAATCACATCATTATATGGAAATTTTTATATCTGACATCTTTCACTCAATGTACATTTGCAAGATTCATCTAAGCTGATGTGTAGAGCTATAATTTGCTCATTTCATTGCTATTTAATATTTCACTACATGTCATATTTTGTTAATCTTTAGGTTCTATATCTGTATAGGGTGCAATGTCTATGCTGTAGAGTGTGCACATAGTCTACCTAGAACACTTTCAGCAGGAAAAAAAATATGTAACTCTAATTAGAAATGGCTCAACAATAAGAACACTTACTATTTTGCATAACAAGAAATTAAGGCATAAGTAAAATCCAGTGTTGTCTGTTTCAGTGGCTCAACAGCATCATCAAGGACCCAGGCACTTTCATCTTCAGCTCTCATCCTTGATCTCTCTCCCACTTTGTTCTCAGGCTGGGTCCTTCATAATCAATCACAAGATAGCCACAATAGCTCCAGACAACATATCCAACCATGACCACATCCAGAGGGAAAAGGGGCCATTTTCTCCAGTGTCTCTCTCTTAAGTGTAACACAACCTTTCCTTGGGGCCCTCAGCAAACTTTCTCTCACCTCATAGTTAATGATTATATCACTTGTTCTACTGAAATCGATCACTAAAAAGGGAAATAAAACTCATCTATGTCAATCAAGGTAAGGCGTTCAATACAAACTCTGAGAGGCTGGTGAGAGACCCTGGCCCTGAGCACTTTGCCATGGGAATGAGGTTGTATGCTTTATCTTTATTCTCTTAAATTTTGCTATCATTAACATAATGACATATATTTGTTTACTGTGGAAAACGTAATTTTAAACTTATATAAGAACACAGTGAAAAGACGAATAAACCTAAACTCCATTTCATGAAACCAGTTCCAAGCTTCACTATTAACTCATGCCCAATCTCCTTTCATCTGTACACCATCCATTCTCCCATTCCTTCTTTGGTTCAGTTCAGTTCAGTTGTTCAGTCGTGTCCGACTCTTTGCGACCCCATGAAACACAGCACGCCAGGCCTCCCTGCCTATCATCAAATCCCAGAGTTTACTCAAATTCATGTCCATCGAGTTGGTGATGCCATCCAGCCATCTCATCCTCTGTCACCCCCTTCTCCTCCTGCCCCCAATCCCTCCCAGCGTCAGGGTCTTTTCCAATGAGTCAACTCTTCGCATGAGGTGGCCAAAGTATTGGAGTTTCACCTTCAGCATCAGTCCTACCAATGAACACCCAGGACTGATCTCCTTCAGGATGGACTGGTTGGATCTCCTTGAAGTCCAAGGGACTCTCAAGAGTTTTCTCCAACACTACAGTTCAAAAGCATCAATTCTTTGGGGCTCAGTTTTTCTTCACAGTCCAACTCTCACATCCATACATGACCACTGGAAAAACCATAGCCTTGACTAGATGGACCTTTGTTGGCAAAGTAATGTCTCTGCTTTTTAATATGCTGTCTAGGTTGGTCATAACTTTCCTTCTTTGGTTACCCACAAGTAAATCCAGTTCTCATGTTATTTTATCTATAAATATAACAGTTGCTGTTTAGTCACTCAGTTGTGTTTGACTCCTTGCAACCCCATGGAAGTGTAGCCCACCAGGCTCCTCTGTCCATAGGATTTCCCAGACAAGAATACTGGAGTGGGTTGCCACTTCCTTCTTCAGGGGATCTTCCTGACCCAGGGAACGAACTCACATCTCCTGAGTTGGCAGGTAGATTTTTTACCACTGAGCCACCAGGGAAGCCAAACTATATACCAATATATGTCTTTTAAAGACTCCTTTAAAAACAAAGCCACAATACAATTATCATATCTTGGAAAAAGAAGTTCCTAATACAACAAGCAGAAGATATTAAGAAGAGGTGGCAAGAATACACAGAAGAACTGCACAAAAAAGATCTTCACAACCCAGATAATCATGATGGTGTGATCACTCACCTAGAGCCAGACATCCTGGAATGTGAAGTCAAGTGGGCCTTAGGGAGCATCACCACAAAGCTCATTGAGGTGATGGAATTCTAGTTGAGCTATTTCAAATCCTAAAAGATGATGTTGTCAAAGCGCTGCACTCAGTATGCCAGTGAATTTGGAAAACTCAACCATGGCCACAGGACTGGAAAAGGTCAGTTTTCATTCCAATCCCTAAGAAAGGCAATCCCAAAGAATGCTCAAACTACTGCACAATTGCACTCATCACACAGTGGTAAAGTAATGCTCAAAATTCTCCAAGCCAGGCTTCAGCAATACGTGAACCGTGAACTTCCAGATGTTCAAGCTGGTTTTAGAAAACCAGTGGAACCAGAGATCATATTGCCAACATCCACTGGATCATCGAAAAAGCAAGAGAGTTCCAGAAAAACATCTATTTCTGCTTTATTGACTATGCTAAAGCCTTTGACTGTGTGGATCACAATAAACTGTGGAAAATTCTGAAAGAGATGGGAATATCGGACCATATGACCTGTCTCTTGAGAAACCTGCATGCAGGTCAGGAAGCAACAGTTAGAACTGGACATGGAACAACAGACTGGTTCCACATAGGAAAAGGAGTGCGTCAAGGCTGTATATTGTCACCCTGCTTACTTAACTTCTATGCAGAGTACATCATGAGAAACGCTGGGCTGGATGAAGCACAGCTGGAATCAAGACTGCCGGAACACCGGATTCCTCTACAGGAGGCGGCCCGGGTGTGGCGCCGTCACTGGGGCGGCAGGCACCCAGACCCTCCCCCGCACCAGGCCCTGCCTTGCCCCATCTCTGCCCCTGGCCCCAGAGCTGGTCTGGCTGCACACACACCATCTCCTCACCCTGCCTTACCTCTGTCTTGGTGGGGCCGCCCCCTCCCGCCTCTGCTTGCATGAGCTGCAGAGCTCATGGGCCCTTGTGAGCTGCGCCCCGTCCGGGAACTGCCGCCCCCCGCCTCCCCGGCCCACCCCCATGCACACTCCGCTGTCTGCAGCTCCTCCGAGGCTGGGCTGGAGGACAGGTCGCCCCCCAACCATGGCCCATCACGTGTGTTCCCAGGAGCAGACAGAGTCTGGGGCCCCTCAACCCCCCAGGGGGCTGCCTCAGTAGCAGCAGGTATAGATAATTATCCAAACCCCCAAAGGGAGAGAGGTCTGCTCCCATGGGGCGGAAGTCCCAAGGGCCAGACAGCAGCTCTGACTCGCTTTGGATCTTCTCCTTTCTTTATTGAAGCCACTTTAGTGATAAGCAGGTACCAGGCCTCACGGTGAAGGGAGGGTCCCTGCAGAGGGAGCGGAGCCGCGGTCTGGGGGCCAGAGCTGCTGGGGGCACCGCAGAGGGGGGTTGGGCAGAGTCCCCCAGCCTCCCAGCCCCCTGAAGTTCATCTCAGCACCCCCTCCCGGCCTCTCCCCAGGCTCCTTGCCAGCGGCTGAAGCAGCCCCTGCCCCTCCCCACATCCCTCTGTCCTCTGGGTTCTTTCTGTGTAATCTATTTTTTTAAGAATAGTTTGCAATCAGAGCAGAAAAAGACATAAAAGGAATCCAGATAGGAAAAGAAGAAGTGAAACTCTCGCTGTTTGCAGATGACATGATCCTCTACATAGAAAACCCTAAAGACTCTTCCAGAAAATTACTAGAGCTAATCAATGAATATAGTAAAGTTGCAGGATATAAAATTAACACACAGAAATCCCTTGCATTCCTATACACTAACAATGAAAAAACAGAAAGCGAAATTAAGGAAACAATACCATTCACCATTGCAACAAAAAGAATAAAATACTTAGGAGTATATCTACCTAAAGAAACAAAAGACCTATACATAGAAAACTATAAAACACTGATGAAAGAAATCAAAGAGGACACAAACAGATGGAGAAACATACCGTGTTCATGGATTGGAAGAATCAATATTGTCAAAATGGCTATTCTACCCAAAGCAATCTATAGATTCAATGCAATCCCTATCAAGCTACCAACGGTATTTTTCACAGAACTAGAACAAATAATTTCACAATTTGTATGGAAATACAAAACACCTCGAATAGCCAAAGTAATCTTGAGAAAGAAGAATGGAACTGGAGGAATCAACCTGCCTGACTTCAGACTCTACTACAAAGCCACAGTCATCAAGACAGTATGGTACTGGCACAAAGACAGAAATATAGATCAATGGAACAGAATAGAAAGCCCAGAGATAAATCCACGAACCTATGGACACCTCATCTTTGACAAAGGAGGCAAGGATATACAATGGAAAAAAGACAATCTCTTTAACAAGTGGTGCTGGGAAAACTGGTCAACCACTTGTAAAAGAATGAAACTAGAACACTTTCTAACACCATACACAAAAATAAACTCAAAATGGATTAAAGATCTAAATGTAAGACCAGAAACTATAAAACTCCTAGAGGAGAACATAGGCAAAACACTCTCCGACATAAATCACAGCAAGATCTTCTATGACCCACCTCCCAGAATATTGGAAATAAAAGCAAAAATAAACAAATGAGACCTAATGAAAATTAAAAGCTTTTGCACAACAAAGGAAACTATAAGTAAGGTGAAAAGACAGCCCTCAGATTGGGAGAAAATAATAACAAATGAGGAAACAGACAAAGGATTAATCTCAAAAATATACAAGCAACTCCTGCAGCTCAATTCCAGAAAAATAAACGACCCAATCAAAAAATGGGCCAAAGAACTAAACAGACATTTCTCCAAAGAAGACATACAGATGGCTAACAAACACATGAAAAGATGCTCCACATCACTCATTATCAGAGAAATGCAAATCAAAACCACAATGAGGTACCATTACACGCCAGTCAGGATGGCTGCTATCCAAAAGTCTACAAGCAATAAATGCTGGAGAGGGTGTGGAGAAAAGGGAACCCTCTTACACTGTTGGTGGGAATGCAAACTAGTACAGCCACTATGGAAAACAGTGTGGAGATTTCTTAAAAAACTGGAAATAGAACTGCCATATGACCCAGCAATACCACTTCTAGGCATACACACTGAGGAAACCAGATCTGAAAGAGACACGTGCACCCCAATGTTCATCGCAGCACTGTTTATAATAGCCAGGACATGGAAGCAACCCAGATGCCCATCAACAGATGAATGGATAAGGAAGCTGTGGTACATATACACCATGGAATATTACTCAGCCGTTAAAAAGAATTCATTTGAATCAGTTCTAATGAGATGGATGAAACTGGAGCCCATTATACAGAGTGAAGTAAGCCAGAAAGATAAAGAACATTACAGCATACTAACACATATATACGGAATTTAGATAGATGGTGGCGATAACCCTATATGCAAAACAGAAAAAGAGACACAGAAGTACAGAACAGACTTTTGAACTCTGGGGGAGAACGTGAGGGTGGGATGTTTTGAAAGAACAGCATGTATACTATCTATGGTGAAACGGACCACCAGCCCAGGTGGGATACATGAGTCAGGTGCTCGGGCCTGGTGCACTGGGAGGACCCTGAGGAGTCGGGTGGGGAGGGAGGTGGGAGGGGGGATCG
This sequence comes from Muntiacus reevesi, assembly GCF_963930625.1. Taxonomy (NCBI): domain Eukaryota; kingdom Metazoa; phylum Chordata; class Mammalia; order Artiodactyla; family Cervidae; genus Muntiacus; species Muntiacus reevesi. Next base: position 2,511,816 of record NC_089255.1, on the reverse strand, counting down.
GGATGGGGAATACGTGTAACTATATGGCTGATTCATGTCAATGTATGACAAAACCCCAAAAAAAAAATAAATAAATAAAAATCAAAAAAAAAAAAAAAAAGAATAGTTTGTATTATTTTTTCATAACGGCTGCAGCAGCAGCTGCTGGGGTCTTGGGGTTTATTTTTTTTCGGCGGGAGGAGGTGGAGGGGCCATTTTGTCACTTGGCCTCAGTTGAGCATCTAGGAAGTATTAAAACTGTGAAGCCTTCTCAGTGCACTTTGAACCTGGAAAACAATCGAAAGTAGGCCCGTGGGACAATGACTCAGGGAGGTGACAAGAGTCACCTCCATCCAGGAGTGGGGACATCTAAGGAACAAAACCCAGACTCTGAATAATAAAATAAACTCCGTACTCCCCCCCCCCCCAAAAAAAAGACTGCCGGGAGAAATATCAATAACCTCAGATATGCAGATGACACCACCCTTATGGCAGAAAGTGAAGAACTAAAGAGCCTCTTGATGAAAGTGAAAGAGAAGAGTGAAAAAGTTGGCTTAAAGCTCAACATTCAGAAAACTAAGATCATGGTATCCAGTCCCATCACTTCATGGCAAATAGGTGGGGAAACAGTGGAAACAGTGGCTGACTATTTTGGGGGGCTCCAAAATCACTGCAGACGGTGATTGCAGCCATGAAATTAAAAGACGCTTACTCCCTGGAAGGAAAGTTATGACCAACCTAGATAGCATATTAAAAAGCAGAGACATTACTTGGCCAACAAAGGTCCATCTAGTCGAGGCTATGGTTTTTCCAGTGGTCATGTTTGGATGTGAGAGTTGGACTGTGAAGAAAGCTGAGCACCGAAGAATTGATGCTTTTGAACTGTGGTGTTGAAGACCCTTGAGACTTCCCTGGACTGCAAGGAGATCCAACCAGTCCATCCTAAAGGAGATCAGTCCTGGACTGATGCTGAAGCTGAAACTCCAATACTTTGGCCACCTCATGAGAAGAGCTGACTCATTGGAAAAGACCCTGATGCTGGGAAAGATTGAGGGCAGAAGGAGAAGGGGATGACAGAGGATGAGATGGTTTGATGGCATCACCGACTCAATGGAGATGGGTTTGGGTGGACTCCGGGAGTTGGTGATGGACAGGGAGGCCTGGCATGCTGTGGTTCATGTGGTTGCAAACAGACAGACATGACTGAGTGACTGAACTGAACTAATACAACAAACATACTGTTAGTATTCAAATATTTCCAACTACCTTATAAATATGTATCAGTGGGTATATCTATGTCTATGTGTGTAGGTTGTGTATTTAGAGAGTTTGAACTGAGATCCAAATAAGGCCCAAACATTCCAATTATTGATAGGTTTCCTAAGCAGGACCAGGTATTCTTGAAATAAAGTCAGGGTTTTGTAAATGAGGAGGATGGGCAGCTGAGGAAATGTGAGTACAGGCTGGAGCTCCCAAGCTAATAAACCTCAACTAGGCTCTTAAAGGTCTCCTTAAAAGACCAACCCATGGACCATGGTCAGTGATCAGACCTAGAAATGTGCAGATAACAGTCTAGAAGACCTCCTTCACTCAAAGGGCAAAAAAAAAAAAAAAAAAAGGATCCAGATTTCTTAGGAAAAGCATATCACACAGAAATGAGCATCATTAAAAATTGGGTGAGAAAGAACATGGAATTAATGCTAATGTCACTGCAGCAAGAATTTGTTTTTAAGAAATCAACTGTTAGCAAGAGATTAATAAAGGTGGTAAAAGACTAGAAATGTATAATTCCCTGGTGAATGATATCTATTGACTAAAATAAAATTAAAAGTATAAAATATAATGACTTCAAGTCACCACTTCTTTGTAATCAATTTCGCTTTTAATCTACACTTAGATTCTACAATTAGGTTGTAAATACTTGAAATGATTGGTATTGAATTTGAAATTGTGATTTTTAAAAAATGTGGCGCTGAGATAAAGTGCTAAGTGAAGGAGAAGTGATATAGTGCTAATGAGATTTTATGGTGCTATTTATTAATACCTCTCTGCTTCTAAAAATGATTTGCAGTAACAAAATAAAATATATAGATTTGATAAGACTGGAAAAACATCAAAGAAGAATAAAGGCAAAATTCAAGGAATGAAAGAAGGAAAGGAGAATAATTAAGCAGAAAACATGGGCTAAAGCAAGGGATTGACTATTTTTTTAAAAAAAAAAAAAAAACATTTTAAGTTTACTATCCTCTGTCTCTACTTTTCCAACCCATTTTTCTTCTAACAGTCACAAGTCAGAGGTAGTGGGAAATGAGCAGGAAAAAATGTTTTCTATCAGCACAGATTCTCCAGGACCTGGGCCTGGCAAGATGGCTATGCTGAACAAACCTACAGCCTATTATATAAAGTGAAGTAAGTCAGAAAGAGAAAGATAAATATCATATACTAACACATACATACGGAATCTAGAAAGATGGTACTGAAGAATTTATTTGCAGGGCAGCAGTGGAGAAACAGACATATAGAACAGACTGTGGACATGGGGAGAGGGGAGGAGAGGATGAAATGTATGGAGAGAGTAATATGGAAACTTACATTACCATAAGTAAAATAGATCAATTCAGATCAGTCACTCAGTCACGTCCAACTCTTTACAACCCCATGGACTGCAGCACGCCAGGCCTCCCTGTCCATCACCAAGTCTCGGAGTTTACTCAAACTCATGTCCATTGAGTCGGTGATGCCATGCAACCATCTCATCCTCTGTCATCCCCTTCTCCTTCTGCCCCCCAGTCTTTCCCAGCATCAGGGTCTTTCCCAATGAGTCAGCTCTTCGCATCAGGTGGCCAACGTATTGGAGTTTCAGCTTCAACATCAGTCCTTCCAATGAACACCCAGGACTGATCTCCTTTAGAATGGACTGGTTGTAAAATAGACAGTCAGTGGGAATTTGCTGGATGTCTCAGGAAACTCAAACAGAGGCTCTGTATCAACCTAGAGGGGTGGGATGGGGAGGAAGATGGGAGAGGATTCAAGAGGGAGGGGACATATGTATACCTATGGCTGATTCATGTTGAGGTTTGACAGAAAACAACAAAATTCTGCAAAGTAATTGCCCTTCAATTAAAAAATAAGTAAATTTTTAAAATTTATATTTAAAAAAGGAATATGACAGTGGTTCTCAACGACAGTAATTTCACCCCTCAGGGGGAGAATTGGCAATACATGGAGATGTTCTGTCTATGCTTGTTTCAATAATGGAGAGGGACTAAGTTCAGTGAGTGGACAGAGGCCCAGGCTGCTGCTAAACATCCTAATATGTACAGGATGCTCCCTTCCCCCAGTAAAGAATCACTCAGCACAATATGTCAATAGGACCAGGTTGAGACTCCCAGATCTAGTGGACAAAGATATAGAACAATTTCAAGGCACCAGCCCATCATGCACTATTAACATATACAGAAGGGCTTCTCTCTCCTTTGTCCAAAAATTCTTTCCCTGCTGTTACTCTCAGCACAATCAAAATACAGGCTTTAACACATCAATTCTAGTTTACTGCAAGCTCCCAAATGATTTTATGGCTGACTTTGATATAAGCTCACAAATGTCTAATTTTTCTGACAATATAATTCACCCCTCTCACCTAAGAATGGCAGTGGTTTCTGTTTTGTCTATGATGTCAAAGCTAAATTCCTCTTCCTGACAACAGACTCATTATCCATCAATGGTTAATTCTTCACTTTTGTAATCTCACCTTAAATCTTCAGAGGAATCAGATGGAGAGGGAGGTGGGAGGGGGGATCGGGATAGGGAATACATGTAAATTCATGGCTGATTCATGTCAATGTATGACAAAAACCACTACAATATTGTAAAGTAATTAGTCTCCAACTAATAAAAATAAATGAAAACAAAAAAATCTTCAGAGCTCCTTTTCTCCAGCCAAGACATCAAAAGACCTTTCTCCCTCTTATCTCCTTCACCTGTTCGACCTGCCCCCCAGTTGGTTAAAAACTTAGGTAAAGAATACTTCCAAAAACCCAGATTTTTTAGTTCAGTCAGTTCACTCACTCAGTCATGTCCGACTCTGCAACCCCATGGACTGCAGCACGCCAGACTTCCCAATCCATCACCAACTCCCGGAGCTTGCTCAAACTCACATCCATTGAATCGGTGATGCCATCCAACAATCTCATCCTCTGTTGTCCCCTTCTCCCACCTTCATCTTTCCCAGCACCAGGGTCTTTTCCAATGAGTCAGCTCTTTGCATCAGGTGGCCAAAGTATTGGAGTTTCAGCTTCAACATCAGTCCTTTCAATGAATATTCAGGACTGATCTCCTTTAGGATGGACTGGTTGGATCTCCTTTTAGTCCAAGGGACTCTCAAGAGTCTTCTCCAGCACCATAATTCAAAAGCATCAACTCTTCAGTGCTCAGCTTTCTTTATAGTTCAACTCTCACATCCATACGCGACTACTGGAAAAAACATAGTTGTGAATAGGTGGACATTTGTTGGCTGAATAATGTCTCTATTTTTTAATATGCTGTCTAGTTTGAACACAGCTTTTCTTCCAAGGAGCAAGTGTCTTTTAATTTCATGGCTGCAGTCACCATCTGCAGTGACTTTGGAGTCCTGCAAAAAAAGTCAGTGTTTCCATTGTTTTCCCATCTATTTGTTATGAATTGATGGGACCGGATGCCATGATCTTAGTTTTCTGAATGTTGAGTTTTAAGCTAACTTTTTCACTCTCCTCTTTCACTTTCATCAAGATGCTCTTTAATTCTTCTTCACTTTCTGCCATAAGGGTGGTATCATCTGTGTATTTGAGGTTATTGATATTTCTCCTGGCAATCTTGATTCCAGCTTGTCCTTCATCCAGTCCAGCATTTCACATGATGTGCTCTGCATACAAGTTAAATAAGCAGGGTGACAATATACAACCTTGACGTATATCTTTCCCACTTTGGAACCAGTCCAGTGTTCCACGTCTGTTGGGGTCCTTTAATGGACCGGAACCGTGTGGTACGGAGTCGATGATAAGAAAGTGAAAGAGAGAAAGAGGCTGATATCCCTTGGTTTACGCAGAGGACCAATAAAGTCCTTGACACAGGACTTGCATCGCTCACGAAGGCACCAGGCTCCCCCTCAAGGGGGTCTTAGAAGCCCGGGCAGAAAAGTGAGCACGACGGGTCTCCACGCTCCAGAGAGTCAGCCAGAAAAAGAGAGAGAGAGAGAAAGAGAGAGAGAGAGAGACAAAAAAGACCCGGGGACCTAAGCTCTGATGGAGCAAAGGTGCTTTAATGATTTTTCTATGAGTATATATAGGCTGTGGTACAAAAAACTTCTTTCGGGACTGATAGAGATCAGAAAACCAAACGTACAGCAACCGTTACCAAGGGAACAAGGGGTAATGTTAGTCACAAGGTCAGGAGACAATCCATATCTCAAGGAAGGGGAACGAGACTAAGCAGTTTTGTGCTAAAGAGAATGTTTACTAAAGGAGACCCAAGCCTGCCTCACACAATGACCTCAGTCCCTGGGAGCAGCGTGCTGTTCCGCTTGAAGAGGGACAAAGGACTCATGAGAGACAGCACGTAGGAATCCTCCCATCAAACATTCCCTGACACATGTCCAGTTCTAACTGTTGCTTCTTGACCTGCATACAGATTTCTTAGGAGGTAGGTAAGCTGATCTGGTATTCCCATTTAAGAATTTTCCACAGTCTATTGTGATCCACACAGTCAAAGGCTTTGGCATAGTCAATAAAGCAGAAGTAGATGTCTTTCTGGAAGTCTGTTGCTTTTTCTATGATCCAAAGGATGTTGGCAATTTGATCTCTGGCTCCTCTGTCTTTTCTAAATCCAATCTGAACATCTGGAAGTTCACGTACTGTTGAACCCTGGCTTGGAGAATTTTGAGCATTACTTTACTAGAGTGTGAGATGAGTACAACTGTGTGATAATTTGAACATTCTTTGGCATTGCCTTTCTTTGGGATTGGAATGAAAACTGATCTTTTCCAGTCCTGTGGCCACTGCTGAGTTTTCCAAATTTGCTGGCATATTGGGTGCAGCACTTTCACAGCATCATCTTTTAGGATTTGAAATAGCTCAACTGAAATTCCATCACCTTCACTAGCTTTGTTCATAGTGATGCTTCCTAAGGCCCACCTGACTTTGCATTTCAAGATATCTGGCTCTAGGTGAGTGGTCACACCATCATGGTTATCTGGGTCATGAAGATCTTTTTTGTATAGTTCTTCTTATATTCTTGCCACCTCTTTTTAATATCTTCTGTTTCTGTTAGGTCCATACCATTTCTGTCTTTTCTTGCGCCCATCTTTGCAGATTTTTAGTTACTTCCATTGTGGTAAGTGGGACAATAGCAGAATCTACTGCAATATCTGTGTGTTGAAAAGGCTTCCCAGGTGGCTCTGTGGTAAAGAATCCACCTGCCAATGCAGGAGATGCAGGAGCCACAGGTTTGATCCCTGTATTGGGAATATCCCCTGGAGAAGAAATGGCAGCCCACTCTAGTACTCTTGACTGAAAAATTTCATGGACAGAGGAGTCTGGCAGGCTACCATCCATAGACTCGCAAGGAATCAGACACAACTGAGTTACTGAGCATGCACACATTTTCCTTCTAATATTCTATGTCAGAAAACTAAGGCTGAAACAAAATACATTGTGATGCAAAAGCCATTTTAATCAATTGAAACTGAGTCCCCACAAAACCAAGTTCCCTTGCCAAATTTACGAGTTATTATCCCAGGGACGGGGGAGCCCGGTGGTCACACGGAGTCAGACATGACTGAAGTGACTTAGCAGCAGCAGCAGCTCCTTCTTTGTCCTGCCCCCTGCTTCCCTCAGGTTGAGGACTATCAAAGAAATAGGGAACTGAAGCCAAGCAGGACCCTGTGGGGCCCTCCCAAGTATAAAAGGTCCTCTGTGTCCTGTCTGTCATTGGTAGAACAAGGCTTCAGTCTTCAAGGCCTTCCCAGAGTTCCAGAAAGCCGACTCAAGTAACTACTAATTGGGTAAGTGAGGGAATGCAGAAACAAAGGAAAAGCAGTTAAACAAGAAAATTAATGACACTAGTTCCTCCTCAAAGGATATATATAACAGTTTAATGCATATCTTTTAATCATTCTGCAAGAACCAAGACCTCCACCCAGGGATAGGATGGTGACTAGAGGCTGAACACAAGCACACAGATCTCAGACTGGTTGGAATTAGCAGGCTGATTAAGATTCCTGAATCACCACTCTGTCAGGCTGCCACCAGCCGATCAGAAGAAAGTCCTGCCTCCTTGCAACCCTCACCCCAAATGTTGCCTTTAAAAATCCTCTCTGAAAACCATTAAGAAGTTTTGGTCCTACAGTGTGAGCCACCTGTACTCCTTACTTGGTACCTGCAAAAAACCTCTCATTTCCTCCATTACAACCTGGTATCAGTAGAATAGTTTTGCTGTGAGGTGAGCAAGCAGACACAAGCTTGTTTTAGTAACATAATCATAATTTTTTCATTTTCCACTGGTTTAATTAATGGAGATTTTGTTTCATGAAAATCTTTTTTCAGAAGAAAGAAAAGTTAGGGAGATATCATTCATACTTTTTAAATTTGTTGTTGTTGTTTTTTATTTTAAAAATTATCATTTTGGGGGAAATTTTTTAATATATTAAAATCTAGTGACTCAAAAAATAAGATGAAAATAAAATATGAAAATTGAATTCACATTTTTTTTGAACAAACTCTATTGCAGAAGGAATTACTCCCTTATTTCTGATAACACTAAGTGAACATTTCTAGTACAGAAATTGGAAATGCTCAGCCTGAATAAAACATGAAAACTATTTAAAAATATCTAAGAATGTATTACACAGAAAGGGGGACAGATGAACGTTCAAAGTTGCTCACAATGAGAGCAGTAGAATAAATGAGGCAGTTGCAAGGACTGAGATTTTTACTTAAGAATGAAGACGTGCCTCCACTCTGATACTCAAGGAGCTTCCTCAATGTTTCAATACCATCACTGTAGTTAGGAAAATATCCCCTAACAAAAAACTGATGGCCTGGGCTTCAGCATTCCCTCCTGGTATTTTATTGACACTACACATGCAGCTTCATTCCTTCAGATCCTTGGTTACCCAGCTTCTCTCAGGGTTTGGGCAGCCACCAGCCCATACATCATACTTAGATGTACTGGGTTGACCAAAAAGTTCATTTGGGTTTTTTGGCCAGCTCCATAATTATGTTCCTTCTTTGCTCAACAGCAGAAGTCTCCTGCTGTGTCCAAAACAGTCATAACAATTTAGCAAGAGTCACAGGGCCCTTCACAACCTGCATACCACCATCAACCACTCCTCCATCCTGGTGGAAAAGTAAAGATTTTCACGAAAAACAAGTCAATTTTTTAAAAATTCATTGTTATTTAGAAAAAACATTTTGATGGACTCAAAGGAATGACTTGGGGAAGTGTTATAGACAGAAAATGCATCCAGATAGTATAAAGAAATTTAATAAAGTTTCCCCCAAGATTTTTTTAGTCAAGTTAGAGAAATGTGAACCAGATACTAGGACATTTAGGATAATCTATAACTAGAAAAGTGACATCAGAGATTAATTAATGGATGATTGCCAGCCTTAAAAAGAGATTTCTAATGGTAGAACACAGAATGTTGCTTGTCCAATGACATGTTTAAAAATATGGAACTCTTGTTCATCACATCTACAGACCATGGTGCTAAGAAGGGAAGCAGATACAGTGAATGGCAGAAATAAGAGGCAAAAAGCTAGAAGGCCAGAATGCTGGATGGAACAAAAGAAGATGAAATTCAACCAATTCAAACATCAAACTGCAAAAGTACAAGACAGTGAGACAGTGATATTACAGACCATTTGTAGAAAAGGCATAAATATTTTACTCAAATGCAAATGTAATATAAGTCAACATATGACTCTCCCTCCAAAAAGAAACTAATATGACCTTGAGTTGTATTAATAGACATACAGTAGCTATATAAAGAAGATAAATGTTCCTCTGTTCTCTACAACCTAAATGCAAAGGTACTGGTGATGTTTAACCTGAAGAAAGAAGGTAGATTGATTGCTCTCTTTAAATATTTAAAGGGGTGTCCTGTAGAAGCAGCCCTCAGAAGTTTGACATACAATGGGTAAAATATATGAGGAGATAAATTTGGATCTTCTTCCTAAGAGTAAAAATATCCATGGGAAGGAATAAGGTCTCTATTACCAGACTGGACCAGTTTTATACATGCTGTAGGTTGGATTCAAGTTCTAGAGAAGTGACTGGAATGAATGAGACAGTTCAAAGTATCTACTTCATTCACTAGGGGGTCATTGTGTAAAGCTGGTGGTGGATTGGACAGAGTGGGGATTAGTGAAGGAAAGTTGCTCCATACTGAAAAAGCATGAAGCAAAACTCCTGCTGTCTCTCATTAAAGTTTTACTAAAGATGAATTGCACTTCCACATTCATTAGGAACAAAGCCTAATAGAATTACAGAGAAAATTCTCTTTCCATTTTATGTTTTGTAAAAACTTCAAAATGTTTCCTCTTTCCAAACCTGATCTTCAAAATCTCTTTTCTAAACTGTGCACAATGTAGATTTGTTAGGCATTTTCCAGGAGTAATTTTTCAACTGTAATAAATGAAGCCCAACAACAAACTGTAGAATAAATCTGCTACTTGGAGTTAAAATTTTCAGTTCTAAATTTATTTTTGTTTTAGTTTCTTTTGTGTTCCCAAGATATCAAGTAAAATAAACCTATCTGTCAGCACACATGGGTCTCCTTACATCAATGTCAAAATGATGGTTTCAGTCTGAGTATTTTAGTTCTCAATATCAGTGACAAGCATTTGGCCAACATTCCTTTGGGATTTACCTGTGCTGGTTTTGTATCAACATTCCATAGACATGCTCATTCTCTCTGGCTCCAAGGGACTTCCTGGTCTCTAGTATGCATTTAACTTCTATTCCCACCACTTCATGGCATTTCTTCAAGGCAGTAAATACATCTAGAAGTCTTGCTGGCCAGATCTCTTATAGCTTCATTTGCCTGAGTTTCCTTTCTCTTGAGCTTATAGCTCTCAAATTTAGAATGTTTCAAAATTACCTGTATAGCTAGTTAAAAAATATGGAGCCCAAGATCTCATCCTCAGGTGTTCTCATTTAATAGCTGCCTTGAGACGACGAGTATGACCATTCTAACAAATTCCACTTACCCTATAAAGGTGTTTTTTTTTTTAATTTTTTTAATACAGAAGGTCAACAGATTACACATTGAGAAATATTCTCCCAAGGATTCTAAATGGAAATGAAGCAATGTACTATGTGGTATTTTTCTCATCAGGCCTGAGAAAATTTGTCGATGATCTACATTTTAACAATGACTGGTTAAAACATGTCTGCCTCACCCACAAAGAGACAGCAGTAAATGTAGTTTCAAGAATATCTCCTATTTAAATGGTGATCTGCATGGAGCTTGTTAGAAATACCTCACCCCACACCCACTGAATCAGAACCTGCACTCCAATAGGTTATCCAGGTGATTTTTATATCAACACTAAGATTTGAGAAGCAACTGTGCTACAGAACATGAAAAAATGACAAGCAACACACATAGGCCATCATACCAGGATTAGATTCAACTTCAAATACCAGACACTCAAAACTAACAGTAGCTTAAACAAGAAAGCTTGTTTCTCTCACACATAAAAGCCCACCTGCAGGTGTATTAGGGCAGATACTATAACTTCCTTCTCTGTGGTCCTCAGGGATCCAGGTTCCGCCTTGACCAAGCCATTGTGTTTTGTCGTGCTAAAGGCACACTGCACAAACTCTAGGATACCATTCACATAATATTCAAAACTGATTTGTTAATTTATTATGACAGTTTTCCTGCACCTGGGAATAAAGGACTTACAGAATGGATGATTTTTTCTAAATCACAAAAACTTGCTTTTATGGGTTGATGGCAGAACAGTCTAGTTTTCTGCTTATTATCCCTTCATCCTCCTGCTAAGTTAGATTTCCAGAAGTCACACTCACTTTTCAAGCAGAATCCTAGACGAAGGGGCAAGAAGTATGCACCATTTACCTAGTCCTGCTAAATTTACCTGGTGCTGCTAAAATCTTAGCATACATCCCATTGATCAGACCTGGTACCAGAGATACACATAGTTGCAAAGGAAGCTGGAAAATGTAGTCTTTATTTTGGGCAGCCATATGTCCAGCTCAAAAGTCTATTATGATGAAAAACAGGAATAACACTATGGTAAACAACTAGAAATCATATATTTGGGAACAAAGCCAAGTAATTATGAGATTTCTACAGCAAAATAATCTGCCTTTTCTGAACCTGTTCCACTCAACCAGACAGTTCTACTTCAAAGTTGAGTGAGTCTCTCTAAACTGCCACATTTGCTATAATCAACCTCATAGCAACATTTAACTATGTCTCAATTTTCTTTCCGTTGTCCTGGAGGGGCAGTGATAGGAAAGTGGTTAGGAGTGAGGCTAGAGAAAAGAGCAGAAAAATGCAGGTACCTGTACTGAGGTATAGAGGAGACAATGTTCAAAAGAAAGTAGAAGTTGTCATCAAAGAAAAACTAACAAACAAGGTGACCTAATACTGATTCTTAGGGAGTTTAGCCAAAGTATCTTCAATCCTTTGTGTTCAAAGCAAGGATTGTCCTAAAGGCAGGAGAGGTCGAGTATACTGAAGTGGAGGAGTCACCACTCTGGGGAGCAAGGTTAGCTCCAAAATTTGTGGAACCCAGTGCAAAATAAAGATGCAGGGTCCCTTGTTCAAAAAGAAGGAAGAAAGTGTAAAGTTACTAAAATATAAAGCTATTTCCTTTAAAAATATATTATTTATAAACATATTAAGGATATAGTAATAGATGAGTAACAACATTAACTTACAAATGATAAAAAAATTATATTTTGGTACATAATTTTATAATACTATTTTATTAACATTAATATCTTGATTGATTACAAGATTTGCTGGATCATTTTTCTGCAAATTTATTTATCAGGTCATCAGAATACTTTATTTTTAATTGATACAATTTAAAGTCACATAAATGTTCCTGGCAAATAAAAGATGACAAATCACTTTTTTCAATATTTAATTGTGAGAGGGATCTCTCAGCTCACATAACTGTTATTAGAGCTATTAAGAGTATTTCATAGACTGTGTCAAAATTGGGATAAAAATATTGTTTTGAATGGTAAAGGTTAGTATATGTAGGGCCAATAGTTCTTGCAGAAGAAAATCTTTAAAAGATTTAATTTCAGGGCTTCCCCGGTGGCTCAGTGGCAAAGAACCCGCCTGCCAGAGCAGGAGACAGAGGTTCAGTCCCTGGTCCGAGATGACCCAACCACCGCAGAGTAACTAAGCCCAGGCACCGTGATTACTGAGCCTGTGCTTTAGCCCGAACTCACCCGGGAACCCACGGGAGCTCTAGGGCCCGCGCTGCACAGCAAAAGCAGCCACCCCAACGAGAAGCCCGAGCGCCACAAGCAGAGGGCAGCCTGAGCGGCAACAAAGACCAGCACAGACAAAAATAGACACACTTAAAAAAAAATTTGAAGTATCTTCTAAACATGACCATTTTGGCCTGAACCATTCTGTCCTTCACCTCCTTCTCTCCATCACCAATCCAGGGGACAAGTACAGGCATGTGTAACGCTTAGAGGTGTTTGAATAACTTCATATCAACAATCATTTACAAAAAACAAGCATTCCTATGAATTTCAACACAAAGTGTACAAAATGTGCTAATTTTACTACTTGGTCATACACTGGCAACCTCTTTAACTTCTAGAGACTAGAGGTCACAAAATTAGGACTCATTTGTCCATGATATACACTAGATACACAGCAAAACAAAATGCACACAGCATACAAAAAATGGTTTCATCTGAAAATGTCCAGGTACTACTTGCGTATTACCTTTTGTAATTCTTACCCTCCCACCTCCTTCAAGCCACTGAACAAGTGAAGACAACAGTATACTGCTCACAGAGCTGGTTTAATATTTAACATTCCCAAAGACAGTACTTCCTATGAATTTGAGCAAAAAGATACATACAAAGTGATATTTTACTACCTCTACATTTAACATACGTGGGGCACTTCTAAACATCTAGGTGGATTAGGTGTTTTGAATACGGATTTATTTTGTCCACTATATACAGAGCAATCTTGAATAAACTGCCACATGTAACGGTTATAATCTGAAACTGTCTTCCAAATATGAGTTTTCTAGCCTAAGACTGTTCCCTTCTCTCCCCTCTCCACCATACTCAGGGGGCTATAATGCTCAAATTTTCAGAAGACAATCTTTCCTAGAAACTTTTAACACAAAATGTACAAAATGTACTAATTCTATTTTTGTCATACACTGGCAACCTCTTTAACATCTAGAAAGACTAGATGTTGTAAATTAGGATTCATTTGTCCATTATATACACCATATAAAGAGCAAAGTGAAACAAAACGCACGAACAGAAAAGACAATGGCTAACCTTGCCTCACCATAAAAACACTTGCACAGAGGTCTGCACTTCCCTCTCCTCTCCCCCACCACCCGGGACCCCCAACCAGTGCACAAAACACGTGGTCTGGCCAATCCCCCGCCCCCCAACATTTCATATTAGTTTTAGCAAAAAGTTATTTACAAAATGTCTTTTTACTATCTCGACTTTTAACGTATAATCAGGCACTTCAGAACATCTAGAAAGATATTTCAAAAAAGTACTTATTGTCAACTATATTTACAGTAGTGAGGAATGAAATGCACACACAAAACAATGGTTACATGAAAACGTCCTCTGAGTATGACCAGTCTGTCATAGAACTTTCTCTTCTTCCTCCTCAAAGTCTTCCATTCCATGTCCTCCAACCCACTGAGCAAACGGGGGGCCTCGGTGGCTCCGGAAGTTGCTTCTAGAGGTAATCAAACAACTCCATTTCGTTTCTTTTCTATAGTTTTTGTTTTGTTTAAACAAATGGGTATTTACAAGACACGTGATTTTTCTAACTATTTTACCATACGCCGGCAACCGCTTTACATCTAGGAGGCCTAGAAGCAACGAGAGTTTTCTTTTGAAAGGCTGGGGCGGCGGGGGGAGTTGGGAGCAGCTTTTCCGTCTTATGTACACAGGCCTTCTGGCGGCGGCCGGTGAATCCCGCCGCTGGGCCATGGGCACCTTCTGCTGGCCGCAGGGGAACGTTACTCTGCCACTTCCGTCTCCTGACATCACGGTCACCGTCCGATGGCCCGCTAATGCCCCGCTTGTCATGGACCGCGGCTCGCGGGCCCGCTAAGGCCTTTGTCCCTCACTGTCCGGACGAAGTGAGGTCTCACCCAACCGGGACGCGACGGTCACCTCAGGCCGCGGATCCGCGCGGCCCCAAGGCCTAAGGGTGGGCGCGCCGGCGTCACAATCCTTCCCGGGCCCGGGTCTAACGGGCCTCCGCGGAGTCGGAGCGGCCGCCATTCTTCTAGTCCCGCCACGCCCGACGCCCAGCGGCGCCACCTTCTCGGAGGCCGGGAGGAGGCTTCGCCTGAGCCCAAGCCCTGCCGCGCAGTGTGAAGAGGCCCAGCGGTCGGCAGGATCCCGGCTCCGAGGGCCCGCTGCCATTAGGTCGCGGCGCTGGGGGTGGAGCGGGGAGAGGTGGCGTGGCCAGCGCGCAGCAGAGCACACCCGAGACTGGCCCGGGGCCCCGGTTCACCAACCGACCAGAGGCCGGAGGGCCTGCAGGGCCCGGGGTAGAAGGCCCCGGTACGCTTCGGGCCGCGCTCTCTGCCGGGCCTAAATAGACACATTTTTTAAAAAGGCAAACACAATAAAAAATAAAAAGAGATTTAATTCTTCATGCAAATCAGTTTTATGCATCTGAGTTTAATTAGAAACATAAATTAGTGCAATGGCATTTAAGTATTTCCTCTAAGAGTTCTGGAAATGGAGGTTGTACAAGAAACCAAAAGTGGTTTTGAATTTGCAAATAATTCAGAATACTTGCTTATAGACCCTATCATATTTTCAATTAAAAGGAAAAGTCAATCTTAGACTTGTCATCCTTATTCGTAATTGGTTCATCTGATGCTACATATGAAAACAATGTTCTTTTCCATCCACTGGGGCAATCATTAAAATTAATTTGTATTTCTAAGTCTGTAGCTGTTTGCATGTTGTAGCAGCTTTTAAACCCATGGATTCTAAACTCTTTGAAAAAAATGATAGTAATTCCCTATTACACTTTATTGCAAGGTGCATGTGTACACTTTTATTTTGTAAGTATTAGCAAAATGTACCTAAGTGCTGGCAGTTCTTGTATCAGCATTCCATCCAGAGGATTAATACTTACGCTAAAGCCCTAGGGATGAGCTCCTAAGCCGGGTTCCGGCCCAGTCTCAGTACTGCAGCCTTCCCAAAGCTGCACTGCTGGCTGTCACCACCAATCTAGACCAGGTCCTAGTCTCAGTGGCCCACTCCAGGTCTCACATCATCCTGTACTGGCCCAGCAGTGAGAGTGCACACAGAGCAACACTCAGTCTGTATGCCCCAGGGCACAACACAATGCTTTAAAATTTTAATACATTATATTTCACTTAAAGTTATTATAAAATATTGGCTCTATTCCTTGTGCCATACAATACATTCCTACAGCTATTTATTCACTCCTGGGACAGTCCAGGATGCTGCGAGACCTGGAGTGGGCTGCTGGGGCCAGGACCTGGTCTAGATTGGTGATGGCAGCCAGCTTGTTTATTTTATACATAGAAGTTTGTACATTATTTTATACATAGAAGTTTTGTAAGTCACTTCCCTGGTGACTTAGATAAAGAGTCAGCCTGCAATGCAGAAGACCAGGGTTCCATCCCTGGGTCAGGAAGATCCCCTGGAGAAGGGAACGGCAAACCACTCCAGTATTCTTGCTTGGAGAATCCCATGGACCAAGGAACGTGGTGGGCTATAGTCCATGGGTTCGCAAAGACCTGGGCAAGACTGAGCAACTAACACTTTCACCATTCACTTTGGAAGTTTGTACACATTAATCTTCAAAACCTATCTTGTACCTTCCCACTGTCTCTGTACCCACTAGTAATGATTAGTTGGTTTTGTTCACCTATAAGTTTATTTCTGCTTTGTTATATTCATTTGTTTTATTTTTTAGATTCCACATATAAGTGATAACACAGTATTTGTCTTTCTCTCACTTATATTTCACTAAGCACAATATCCTCCAGGTCCATCTGTGTTTTTGAAAAGTTTTTTTTAGCTGAGTAATATTCGTGTGTGTATGTCTGTGTGTGTAAAAGGACCAATTTTCTTAACACTTTATCTTTTGATGGACACCTAGGTTGCTTCCATGTCTTGGCAATTGTACATAATGCTGCTACAAACACTGGGGTGCATGTATCTTTTCAAGTTAGTGTTTTTGTTTTCTTTAGATCGATATCCAGGAGTTGAATTGCTGGATCACATGGTAGTTCCACTTTTAGTTTTCTGAGGAACTTCCATACTCTTTCCCGTAGTGGTTATGCCAATGTACATCCCCATTGACAGTGTACCAGGGTTGCCTTTTCTCCACATTCTTGCTAGCATTTTTATTTGTGATCTTTTTGATGATAGCCATTCTTATGGGTGTGAGATAGTATCTCATTGTGATTTTTTATTTGCCTTTCTCTGATGATTCGCGATGTTGAACATCTTTCATTTCTTTGCACAAGCCTAAAGCAACCTCCTGAGTTTTGAGTCTTCCATTTGCATTTAACAAAAAAGGCAAACTTGTAAGTTATTGAGTGTACATTTACTTTTAATTTCTCCTTTCTTCTATTCATGTTACCAGGTTTAATGCTATTTATCCACACAATTTGTAATAAAGCAAATTGTTTCTGAAATGCTTTCCCAGATCACATGCACATATATTCACATGCACATATATTAATATATGTACACACTCTATTTCAGTTCTCTATCACTGAACATTTTCCCCATGCTCTGAGTATTGTCTACACAGGCTCTAAGCCAACAAGAATTGAAACACATACTGACATACTTTCCTGGTGGCTCAGTGGTAAAAGAATTCACTTCAGCAATGCAGAAGACATAGGTTCGATTCCTGGGTGGGAAAGATCTCTTGGAGAAGGAAATGGCAACCCACTCCAACATTCTTGCCTGGGAAGTCTTATGGACAAACGAGTCTGGTGGGTTACAGTCCGTGGGGTCCCAAGAGTTGGACCGACATGATTTAGCAACTAAACAACTGACATACTGAAAAAACCCTTATCTGAGTCTGTTGTTTGCTTTCCTATAGCTAGTACGTTCTGCATGGCTTCCTCTTTCTGCAGTCTTTATATCCACCAATTATTTTGGGTCTGGTCAAGATTTTTACTCTTATTGGCTCACAAAATGTTTGAAAGTGATAGAGTTGGACTTCACCAAGGACAGCAAGGAAAGTATCATGCTGGATGCTGTATTTATACAAGTTGTAAGGCAGCAGATGTTACCCTCAAAGAAATAGATGTGGAAACATAGGATGAAGCTAGGCAGACAATTCAGGGATTGTTGGAAATACAGAGACATTAAGAATGGCAATATAAACATCTCTGTGGTTTGGGATAATTGATCTGTCATTGTTGAAAAAAATACATCAAAGAAAACAGGCCCAGAAGCAGTCTTGACTTCAAGTCATTTTAAGAGAATTGGAGAAAGTATTGTCAACATAAAATGCTAAGAACTCATAGTGTTGACAGCTGTGCTACACAGCCTTATATGACATTGCAAGCAGTCCTATTTCCCAAAACACATCCTCCTTGCTAAGCAGTATACTACATCACACAGTAGTATCTTTATATAAAGCACATTACTGTAAGAACTATGGCTATTTAATGTAATCTAATAGTAAAATAATTATACTTAGCAAACATGAGTTCATTATATTTAAATTCATTTTCCATTTAAATTGTGGAAATTTTCAAAATTATCATAGAAATATAAAACAACAGTTGGCAACATCATTTTTATCAAAATCAAACACATATAATGTTTAAGGCACTGGAGAGACACAAAGGTAGGTTATATTGTCTCAGGGCTCAAGGAGTTTAAAATCCAGTTTGAGGAAAAATATCAGTGAGCACTTAATGAGAAAAAAGTGTCGATAATACAATGGATGGCTAGGTAACTAGGAAAAGATATATACGGCAAGTGGAACTTGAGCTGGATGCTAGTAAGGATTGAACCTCATAAAAAGAGAGACTGGGGAAGGTCTCTGTGCAGAGTGTGAAGGCAGAAACATAAAGTTCAGGCAGTTGAGTGAAGAGCCTGAAGCCACTGAAGGGTTCACACAGGGTAGTCGTGAGGATTACAATAGTCAGAAATTGCCTGGCTGTATATGACAGAAACTCAAACTAGTTGAACCAAAAAGAGGAAATCAGGATTGCAGGGTGTCTTACACAATTCAAGAACAGAAGTCTGGCAGAGAACCTGAGGACAACTGGAACCAAGGACTCTCGTCTGTGTTCTTTTCTTCTGGGCTCGTGTTTCATCTTCTACGTTATAAGAAATGTGGATGCCAACACTCTCTCAGTACACATCTCACAGCCTCAGAGATGCAGAATGAGAGAGGGAGAATGGTCTTTGTTCCCGTCTCTAAAATTCCTGAGAAAGACATTGACTGGCTGGGGTACGGGATCAGGAGATCCGGAAGCCTAACGATTAAGGTAAGGAAAGGAAGGTGGTTTAATAAAGTGTTTGAAAAGGAACATGGTTATACTATAAATATACACATGCTACATATAGAAATAGTATCCATAAACATAGGCATTCATGCCAAAAACCAAAAATACCACATTTTGTGTTCCTTAACTTGGAATTAGAAATGCTTAAAAACTCACATCAAAATGCTAGCCTAAGACAGGTTGATTCATTCCTGTTATTCTTTCCTAAAACACTTAATATCACCTGTAATTATTAGAATGAAATGCAATTATCTTTAGGACTCACTGCTGCTTTGTATTCTGTGCCAGTGTTTCATCAAAGCCATATCCCATCCTCTTGCTTTTCTGTCTTTGTTTAAGTTAGGCAGCATATAGACTGTTTTACAAATTAAGCTGCTCTTTCTTCAAGGTGAAACCTTTTTATAATGATAATTGAGGGGAACTGAGCTAACCTCAAAATGTAGATTAACTATGTTATATCATGATTTTATGGTACATAGTATGTTTTGAGGTCTAAGAATTTACTAATTTCATATAATACACTGTATTATAAGGAGTCATTACTGCCTTCATGCAGAAAAGACTGAATAATAGCTTCTGAGTTAAATAGGTGCTCGGAATATTTCAATGCTATAGTGAAAAGTGTTAGAAGCATGATAGAAAAACTGGTATTTGTTTTATGGCATTCTTGACACTTTAAGAAATGTAGATTCTAGTCCTACTGAAACAATTTCCACGTCTATGTCTGACATGTTTATATTTCCAGAGCTGTAAAGAAGAATGCCTTCCAGAATACATTCTTACAGATCCTCAACAGAATTTCCCCTCCCCTCTCTTTTTTGCCACTTTATTTTTTTAATTGAAGGATAACTGCTTTACATAATTTTGTGATTTTCTATCATACATCAACAAGAATCAGCCACTCTCCCTTTTCCCTGCATTTTCATGGACATGCATTTCCCAGGTGGCTTAGTGGTAAAGAGTCTGACTGCCAATGCAGGAGATAAGGGTTCTATCCCTGGTCTGATAAGATTCTCTGGAGAAGGAAATGGCAACCCATTCCAGTATTCTTGCCTGGGAAATCCCACTGACAAGAGGAGCCTGGCGGGCTACAGTTCATGGGCTCGCAAAGAGTCGGACACGACTGAGTAATTGAACATGCATTCATATGAGCGCGCGCGCGCGCGCGCACACACATACACACACACACACACACACACACACACACACATGTCATAGTCTCGAATACTAAATTACATAATATATTTCACTATTACTAGTTCTTTGCACTAGGGAGCACTCAGTAAAAATATGTGACTTGTTTTGGAAAGCAAAACAAAAAAAGAAAAAGAAATGTAGCTTCTACATCAAGTTTCCCCTCTGGAATAACTTTTCCTGCCTCATTACTCTGTGCTGCACCCCAGTGCCGTCAACTCAGGTCTGTTCTACCACATACCAGTAGGGGAGCAGTATGTGTCACCCTAAAATGCATCTCTTTGGCACAAGGATTAATTTAGGTTGATTTTTAAAAATATTTATTTATTTTATTTATTCATCTAAGCTGCCTCGGGCATTAGTTGTGGCACATGGGCTTAGTTGCGCTGCAGCATGTGGGATCTTAGTTCGCAGACGAGGGATTGAATCTGCATTCCTGTATTGCAAGGTGGATTCTTAACCACGGATCACCAGGGAAGTCCCTAGGTTGATTATTTTTAAGAAGCTGAAGACTCAGGAAGTGTTTTTTTTCACCTTCATCCTAACTGCCCAAAAGAATGTAGACAGAGGACCTGTTCCAGGAAGGGAGCTGTCACCACAGATCACTATAGTTTGAATGTGATAGACAGGGAGGAATCCAGCAAAATATGTTTGTTAAAATTCATTTCTGTGCTTCATGTGTCTACATATGTGGCCCAGAAAACACTTGTTTACCAAATATTGGCTTTTCATATCCATGTGAATTGCCTTCCTCCCCTTTGAAAGTCTCAAACCACTACTCCCAATATCCTCTTTTGTCTTTGGTTGAAGACTGTATTTAAGCTCAGGGTTTCAGCCATCTTGGTGAGTTACTTCTTGTTTCTGGGCCTCTCCCATGTATACATGTTATTAAACTTCTGCTTGACTTTCTCCTGCTAATCTGTCTCATGACAATTCCTAGGATGAAAATTTCTTCCTCCTCAATATATTTCAAGGCCAGGACTCAGCCTCCCCTGGGGCAAAAATGTTTTTCTATTCTAGCACCTAAAATGGTGACAGGACCATTGGCATTCAGTCAGTATTGAATAAATGAATGAATTACATCAAAGGTTTTGCATTCATGGACACAAATCAATAAACAGAGTAAAAACATCCCCCAACTAAAAAGAGCAAGGTTAAAATGAAGAGGTCAGTGAGGCAGGGAGCAAACAGCTTATACTTGCTTCCTTTCTTTATAAAATGTCCCCTCATGTGCATAAACAGAAAGTTATTCTTCACATACCAAAGTTGAGTAATTCTAACATTTATTCCAATTCTGTTAGTGCTTGGGGATAAAGTTCAGTCTCTAAAGGACAAAGACATTTCTTGCTTAGTGTTGGCCAGATGGCTCAGGACACAGCTCTGAAGTCCATTCTGAATGTCCAAAGTTTCTTCTGATAAATAGCATGATTGCACTGACTAGAAGAGTAATTCCTCCTATCAGAAAATACTGGCAACAGAATTATTCTGGACCATTAAATTGCAAAAGGATAAAAATGTCTGCATTTTTATCAGTAGGTAGATATTGATACAGATAAAATGTCTGCATTTTATCAATATCAAAGTTAATCAATACGTTGGGGTCAGTTTTTATTTGATTCCTTGGATAACGAGACAACACACAGCTTATTCTGTGAATTAAGTCTATCCAAGCCCAAATACACAGTTTCACACAGCACACCACATGTCTTTATGCTACGCCCAAGGCATTTTCCTAATTAGCAAAAATGAAGAGCATATGGTGGGAAGGAGAGAGACAGCAAGCAGCAGGAGTTAGAAGTACCTATCGGGCAATCCAGGGGAAGATACGCAGTAGCAGATATAAAGGGCTTAAAACCAATAATGGTTTAAATCACAGTTAACATGCATTAAACAGCTGCTAGCCACTGTGCTCAAGGCTTCACCACGTGACTTCACTTAAGCCTTACAACAACACTCTTGAGTATGCGCTACATTAATCTCCATCTTACAGATAAGGAAATAGAGGCATAAAGGGATGAAATAATTTGTTCACAACTAACAGTTGTAAATTGATGAGTTAAAGCTAACTTGTGCCTCTTTCAAAGAAAGAACAGATTTCATGGCAAAAACTGCCCCATAAGGGAACCCTCTTACACTGTTGGTGGGAATGCAAACTAGTACAGCCACTATGGAGAACAGTGTGGAGATTTCTTAAAAAACTGGAAATAGAACTGCCATATGACCCAGCAATACCACTTCTGGGCATACACACTGAGGAAACCAGATCTGAAAGAGACACGTGCACCCCAATGTTCATCGCAGCACTGTTTATAATAGCCAGGACATGGAAGCAAGCTAGATGCCCATCAGCAGACGAATGGATAAGGAAGCTGTGGTACATATACACCATGGAATATTACTCAGCCGTTAAAAAGAATGCATTTGAATCAGTTCTAATGAGACGGATGAAACTGGAGCCCATTATACAGAGTGAAGTAAGCCAGAAAGATAAAGACCAATACAGTATACTAACACATATATATGGAATTTAGAAAGATGGTAATGATAACCCTATATGCAAAACAGAAAAAGAGACACAGATGTACAGAACAGACTTTTGGACTCTGTGGGAGAAGGCGAGGGTGGGGATGTTTCAAGAGAACAGCATCGAAATATGTATATTATCTATGGTGAAACAGATCACCAGCCCAGGTTGGATGCATGAGACAAGTGCTCGGGCCTGGTGCACTGGGAGGACCCAGAGGGATCGGGTAGAGAGGGAGGTGGGAGGGGGGTTCGGGATGGGGAATACATGTAAATCCATGGCTGATTCATGTCAATGTATGACAAAAACCACTACAATATTGTAAAGTAATTAGCCTCCAACTAATAAAAATAAATGGAAAAAAAAAAAAACTGCCCCATTGTTTTAATCTGCTGCTGTGTGTGCTCAGTTGTGTCCAACTCTCTGAGACCCCCATGGACTGTAGCCCACCAGGCTCCTCTGGCCAGGGAATTTCCCAGGCAAGAACATTGGAGTGAGTTGCCATTTCCTCCTCCAGAGCATCCCAGGGATCAAACACGGGGCTCCAGTGTTTCATGCACTGGTAGGCGGGTTCTTTACCACTGCACCACCTGGGAAGCCCATTTTAATTTGCTACAGGATGAAAAGCCTGTTCATCCATTAGGGGGCCCACAGAAGCTCAGTCTGATAAATCAGGACCCTACCTAGACCTTTTTATCCTCCTGAGACCAAACAGGACCCTGTGGGGCTCCTGGGCACAGAAGCCTTTCATACAGTTGCTAATCAGGGAAAGGAGGGGACTAGAGACAAGCAAGGACCAGCCAAGAAACCGCAGTGCAACCTCGGGGCAGGTCCTGATTCCACCTTAAGTGACACAAAAGAGTATCTTCACCCTCTTTGTAGAACTAAAACACCCCACCAATGGAAGATGTCAGCATTGTTCATTCCAGAGAAGCACATCAAGAGACCACTGAGGCCATATTAAAGGAGGCCTTGCACACACCCTGATGCTTATCAGCAACCCCACCCTTGAACCATTGCTATAAAATTTCTCATCAAATTTTCCCAAGTTGGGACACTCAATTTTTGAGGGTAAGAGTCCACTGCGTCCACTTTGCCTGGCAAAGCAACAAAGCTATCCTTTGCTACTTCACCTAAAACTCTGTTTCTGCGATTTGACTCAGTACCAGTGCACAACACCGATTTTTGGGATCTCACTATCATTTATGTGCTTAGTTGCTCAGTCATGTCTGACTCTGTGCGACCCAGTGGACTCTAGCCCACCAGGCTCCTCTGTCCATGGGGATTCTGCAGCCAAGAATACTGGAATGGGTTACCATGCCCTCCTCCAGGAGATCTTCCCAACGCAGGGATCACACCCAGGTCTCCCACATTGCTGGCAGATTCTTTACCAGCTGAACCACCAGGGAAGCCCGCCATCCTTTATATACTCTAGCAAATTTTTCTTTCTCCATATAACTAATGTTGAGACTCTCAGTCAAAATAGATTTTGAGGCTTCAAAAAGTCCTATAAAGTGTTTTGCTGATGGAGGTAATGTCTCCTTCTCTTTATACCCATGACACAAAACATCTAGAATTATTAGTGACCTGGCTGCGACGGACCGCGCAGAAGCGTGGACGTGAGGAGCAACCCGTCGCCCAAGGTCAAGGGCGGCGACAGAGAGCGCCAGGGTGCGACGGCGCAGGAGCAGCAGAGAGGAGCTACCCCACGTCCGAGGTCAGGGGCGGCGGCCGGGAGGAGCTACCCCACGTCCAAGGAGCGGCGGCTTCGTGAGCACAGGAGGGCCGAGAGGAGCTACTCCGTGTTCAAGGTCAGGAGGGGCGGCCCATGAGGAGATACTCCTCATCCAAGATAAGGAGCAGCAGCTGCACTTTGCTGGAGCAGCCGTGAAGAGATACCCCACATCCGAGGTAAGAGAAACCCAAGTAAGAGGGTAGGTGTTGCGAGAGGGCATCAGAGGGCAGACACACTGAAACCATAATCACAGAGAACTAGCCAATCTGATCACAGGACCACAGACGTGTCTAACTCAATGAAACTAAGCCATGCTTGGGGCCACCCAAGACAGACGGGTCATGATAGAGAGGTCTGACAGAATGTGGTCCCCTGGAGAAGGGAATGGCAAACCACTTCAGTATTCTTGTCTTGAGAACCCCATGAACAGTATGAAAAGGCAAAATGAAAGGATACTGAAAGAGGAACTCTCCAGGTCGGTAGGTGCCCAATATGCTACTGGAGATCAGTGGAGAAATAACTCCAGAAAGAATGAAGGGATGGAGCCAAAGCAGAAAGAATACCCAGTTGTGAATGTGACTGGTGATAGAAGCAAGATCTGATGCTGTAAAGAGCAATATTGCATAGGAACCTGGAATGTTAGGTCCATGAATCAAGGCAAATTGGAAGAGGTCAAACAGGAGATGGCAAGAGTGAATGTCGACATTCTAGGAGTCAGTGGACTAAAATGGACTGGAATGGGTGAATTTAAATCAGATGACCATTATATCTACTACTGTGGGCAGGAATCCCTTAGAAGAAATGGAGTAGCCATCATGGTCAACAAAGGAGTCCAAAATGCAGTACTTGGACGCAATCTCAAAAATGACAGAATGATCTCTGTTCGTTTCCAAGGCAAACCATTCAATACCACAGGAATCCAAGCGTATGTCCCAACCAGTAACGATGAAGAAGTTGAACGGTTCTATGAAGACCTACAAGACCTTTTAGAACTAACACCCAAAAAAGATGTCCTTTTCATTATAGGGGACTGGAATGCAAAAGTAGGAAGTCAAGAAACAGCTGGAGTAACAGCAAATTTGGTCTTGGAGTATAGAATGAAGCAGGGCAAAGGCTAATAGACTTTTGCCAAGAGAACACACTGGTCATAGCAAACACCCTCTTCCAACAATACAAGAGAAGACTCTACACATGGACATCACCAGATGGTCAACACCAAAATCAGACTGATTATATTCGTTGCAGTCAAAGATGGAGAAGCTCTATACAGTCAGCAAACATAAGACCGGGAACTGACTGTGGTTCAGATCATGAACTCCTTATTGCCAAATTCAGACTTAAACTGAAGAAAGTAGGGAAAACCACTAGACCATTCAGGCATGACCTAAATCAAATCCCTTATGACTAGACAGTGGAAGTGAGAAATAGATTTAAGGGACTAGATCTGATAGACAGAGAGCCTGATGAACTATGGACGGAGGGTCATGACATTGTACAGGAGACAGGGATCAAGACCATCCCCATGGAAAAGAAATGCAAAAAGGCAAAATGGTTGTCTGAGGAAGCCTTACAAATAGCTGTGAAATGAAGAGAAGCGAAAAGCAAAGGAGAAAAGGAAAGATATTCCTATTTGAATGCAGAGTTCCAAACAATAGCCAGGAGAGATAAGAAAGCCTTCCTCAGCAATCAAGGCAAAGAAATAGAGGAAAACAACAGAATGGGAAAGACTAGATATCTCTTCAAGAAAATTAGAAATATCAAGGGAACATTTCAGGCAAAGATGGGTTCGATAAAGGAAAGAAATGCTATGGACCTAACAGAAGCAGAAGATATTAAGAAGAGGTGGCAAGAATACACAGAAGAACTGTGCAAAAAAGATCTTCATGACCCAGATAATCACAATGGTGTGATCACTCACCTAGAGCCAGACATCCTGGAATGTGAAGTCAAGTGGGCCTTAGAAAGCATCACAACGAACAAAGCTAGTGGAGGTGATGGAATTCAGGTTGAGTTATCTCAAATCCTGAAAGATGATGCTGTGAAAGTGCTGCACTCAATATGTCAGCAAATTTGGAAAACTCAGCAGTGGCCACAGGACTTGGAAAGGTCAGTTTTCATTCCAATCCCAAAGAAAGGCAATGCCAAAGAATGCACAAACTACCACACATTTGCACTCATCTCACATGCTAGTAAAGTAATGCTCAAAATTCTCTAAGTCAGGCTTCAGCAATACGTGAACCATGAACTTTCAAATGTTCAAGCTGGTTTTAGAAAAGGCAGAGGAACCAGAGATCAAATTGCCAACATCCACTGGATCATCGAAAAAGCAAGAGAGTTCTAGAAAAACATCTATTTCTGCTTTATTGACTACGCCAAAGCCTTCGACTGTGTGGATCATAATAAAATGTGGAAAATTCTGAAAGAGATGGGAATACCAGACCACCTGAGCCACCTCTTGAGAAACCTGTATGCAGGTCAGGAAGCAACCGTTAGAACTGAACATGGAACAGCAGACTGGTTCCAAATAGGAAAAGGAGTACGTCAAGCCTGTATATTGTCACCCTGCTTGTTTAACTTATATGCAGAGTACATCATGAGAAATGCCGAGCTGGAAGAAGCACAAGTTGGAATCAAGATTGCCGGGAGAAATATCAATAACCTCAGATATGCAGATGATACCACCCTTATGGCAGAAAGTGAAGACGAACTAAAAAGCCTCTTGATGAAAGTGAAAGAGGAGAGTGAAAAAGTTGGCTTAAAGCTCAGGATTCAGAAAACTAAGATCATGGCATCTGGTCCCATCACTTCATGGGAAATAGATGGGGAGACAGTGGAAACAGTGTCAGACTTTATTTTGGGGGGCTCCAAAATCACTGCAGATGGTGATTGCAGCCATGAAATGAAAAGACGCTTACTCCTTGGAAGAAAAGTTATGACCAACCTAGACAGCATATTAAAAAGCAGAGACATTACTTTGTTGACAAAGGTCTGTCTAGTCAAGGCTATGGTTTTTCCAGTGGTCATATATGGATGTGAGTTGGACTGTGAAGAAAGCTGAGTGTCGAAAAATTGATGCTTTTGAACTGTGGTGTTAGAAAAGACTCTTGAGAGTCCCTTCGACTACAAGGAGATCCAACCAGTCCCTCCTAAAGGAGATCAGTCCTGGGTGTTCATTGGAAGGACTGATGCTAAAGCTGAAACTCCAATACTTTGGCCACCTCATGTGAATAGTTGACTCATTGGAAAAGACCCTGATGCTTGGAGGGATTGGGAGCAGAAGGAGAAGGGGACGACAGAGGATGAGATGGCTGGATAGCATCACTGACTCGATGGACATGAGTTTGAGTAAGCTCCGGGAGTTGGTGATGGACAGGGAGGCCTGGCGTGCTACAATTCATGGGATCACAAAGAGTCAGACACAACTGAGCAACTGAACTGAACTGAACTGAAAACTTCCATGGTAATCCTCTCTAAGATTCTTGCCTCCAAATGGTGTTCTCTTTTACATTCTGAATCTGTCTATTAATAATTCAACTTTGTTTGCCTCCCTTATACTCAGTTACAAATTCTGCAGTTATTTCCTATACTGCCCCACAAAGACAGCTAATCTTATCTTGCCAGAGAACTATCAAAGATGTAGTTAACCCTCTAGAAGCTGATACCCTCTCATTTCTTAATGATGATTTAGGCAGAAGTCCCCAAACTGCAGCTCACAGTCAAATTTGGTTGTCTGCTTGTTCCTATAAGTACTTTTCATTGCAACACAACCACATTCGTTTGTTCATATATTGCCTGTGGCTGCTTTTGTGCTACAAGAGCAGCAATGAGTAGTTGCAACAGTACTACCGGCCCACAATGCTAAAAATTTTTACCATCTGGCCTTTTATAGAAAAAAGTTTTTGACTCCTGGTCTAGGTGGTTAGATGGAGCACTCTATCACAAGCATGCTTTCAACAAAATACATAAGAACTGACAGACAGTGACTTTAATCTAAGAATATTTATCGCTTTCCTAACCTAAAGTCTAGAGTCTGTCAGGTTCTAGTTGGTTCATAGATTCAACAGTGACATCAGAGACCCAGGTTCTTTATCCTTTTCCACTCTGCCATCCTCAGCAGGTTGACTTACCAGTTCAGCATGTCCAGATGGCTAAACAACTACAAGTGTCCTCATGGATAGCATCCAAAAAAGATGGAAAATAAAGGGCAAAGGAGACTTTGAATGCTTTTTTTAATCATGAAAGCAAAGCTTTCCAGAAAATTTTTCTGGAAAAATTTTGGAAAAAAATTTTGGAAAAAATTCCAGAAAAAAATTTTCCTGGAAAAATTTTCCAAAATTTTGGGAAAAAATCCAGAAAAATTTGGGGGAAAAAATCCAGAAAAAAATTTTTCTGGAAAAATTTTACAAAAAACTCCAGAAAACATTAGCAGAAATCCCTATATTTGGCTATGTGCATAGTTTTGGACCAATGGAAAATGGGTTTGGAGCCATGACTGTCTTGCCTGGTTGCATATTAGAATTACCTGCAGAGTAAACAGCAAATTAGAAACACTAACATCTGTGCCCTGTCTCAGACCAATTATGTCAGAAACTCTGAAACTGTTCCTAGCAGTGGCATTTTTCTTTAACTCCCAAGAAGATCCCAACAGGTAACCAGGAATGAGAATCACTAGTTAGACTAATCATGATTTCTTTCCTGGAGCTAATCATACTTCCACATGAACAAAAGCAGAATTCATTTTTTCTAGGAAGATGATGGAATAGTTGATGGTTTGGGATAGGCAACCAACAGTGTTTGCCACAGTTTTATGCATGTATAATCAAAGCTATGGTTTTTCCAGTAGTCATATATGGATGTGAGAGTTAGACCATAAAGAAGGTTGAGTGGTGAAGAATTGATGCTTTTGAACTGTGGTGCTGGAGAAGACTCTTGAGAGTCCCTTGGACAGCAAGGAGATCCAACCAGTCCATCTTAAAGGAAATCAGTCCTGAGTATTCATTGAAAGACAGATTCTAAAGCTGAAGCTCCAATACTTTGGCCACTTGATGCAAAGAGCCAACTCATTGGAAAAGATCCTGATGCTGGGAAAGATTGAAGGCAAAAAGAGAAACGGACAGTAGAGGATGAAATGGTTAGATAGCATCACCAACTCAATGGACAAGAATTTGAGCAAACTCTGGGAGTGAGTGAAAGACCAGGGAGCCTGGTGTGCTACAGTCCATGAGACCACAAACAGTCTATGAGTACACAACTTAGCAAATGAACAATAAGAACAACATACATGGCCTTTAAAGTAATTCAGATAGATGGTGGGAGTAATGTGGAAGAGACAATGAGCAAGGATCCCCCCAGAATCCTCAAAGAATGGGGAGAAGTACTCAGAAAGCTTCTGAGCAACAACTCAGAGAAGAGTAGAGGTCCATGAACTTCAAGGAAGGAAGAACATACAGACGGAGATCACAGGAGATAGGGAGTGTTACAAGTGTAAGGAATACAGGAAGGAGAGGAGTTCTGAGAGTACAATTGGTTCAGTATTAGGCACAGTGAGGGTAAAATGTCTATGTTATTTCTACAAAGATTCATCAGTCTAGAATTCAAATAAGTATTCTTTATAAAACATTTTTGAGAATGATAGGCAGGAGGCTACTAATAATTTCCTCAAGGAATAGGCATAAACTAAGTCAGAAGAAAACTCTAACTATGAGGATGGTGGAGTTCATGAGTCTGGGTAAAGCTTTTCTGTTAGATATGTAAAATACAGAGAAAAGCATACAACAAATGCAAATTGAGTCTGCTGCCAACTGTTAATAGATTGTAGATGTTTAGAATTATCCTGAACTTCTGCTAAAGATAATAGAAATTTGAATGTTTTACTTGGCATACTGTAAACCTTGATGATAAAATTAGTTTTCAGCTAATAAGACTAATCAATTAACAGGACAAATCCAGTCCTTCTATTTCCAGATTCCCTGGATTGAGTCCTCACTTAAACCAAAGATTAATTTGCACATGACAAGTAACTACAGAATGTGAGTGACCTTTTGGTCTCCAATGAAACATCCTGGGAAAATTGTTTTCCCTGAACTCATTTAAAAACAGCTAACTGCTCTGTATTATTTAAGGATCTTTTGTCAAGGGAATTCAATGAGCATCAGCCTGAGGTCACCTCATGACTTCTTAAACTTTTTCATCCTGTGAACTCCCCTGGGTTTCCCATGACTCATATCAACTGTCCACAGAAAAATAGGCTCACTTTTCATCATACAGATTCTGCAATAGCTTTGGTCTCCCCCTTAGTATCACATCAACTCTGAAAGGAGGAAGTGCCCAAGGGGAGGCTGAAGGTAAAAAATGCTGGGTCACCCATAGTTTAGTGCCTCTTCTCCAAACAGCGGCCCAGAGCACTGGGCTACAGATTCTGTGACTTCCAGAGAACAGCCCACGATCTCACTAAGGGTCAACCAGCTCCTAGTGTAAAAAAACACTGGGAAAATACTGAAAGTCTGTTTGGTGTGATGACAGACTATAAGATAAATAGAACCCAGGAATGCTAAAATAATAATATTCCAAAATTGCTGTATCAATAGCATAAAAATATCACCTTAAAAATCAGTGGGCAAATATTTATTGTTTGCTATTATTAGTAAATTTAAAATATGCTACTTTCATAAAACTATCATAAGTTGAAAACATCATTCCTTAGCCTTTAGTTCAATAAATACTTCAATGCCTACTATATGCATGTCGTGTATAAGGCCCAAGCTTCCAAGGCGGAACACAATTCCTGCTTTTCAGGAAATTTAAAAATCTAAATAATACCTTTGTTTAAAACAAAAAAGTTAACATGATATTATAATATGGCACAAAGGTTTTAGAGTAAGTCCAGCATTCACTCTTAGAATTCGGAGGTGCGTGCTGTCGCTTCAGTCATGTCTGACTTTTTGAGACCCCATGGACTGCAGCTGGCCAGGCTCCTCTGTCCATGGGATTCTCTAGGCAGCAACACTGGCGTGGGCTGCCATGCCCTCCTCCAGGGTATCTTCCCGACCCAGGGATGGAACCTGCTCCTCTTATATCTCCAGCAATGTAGGTTCTCTAACACTAGAGCCACCTGGAAAGCCCAGAATTCTGATGTACCTGATCATATTCCACAGGCTTTATGTAATAGGCTTATCAGGAATCCAGCCATAGGCATCTGTTGCTAAGAAGGTATCATGAAGACAGGATTAGGTAGGTAAGCCTGGCCTGATAGAATGCACTTCTGTCAGAGGAGGGTGATTCTGACAGCCTTGTCTATCAATGTTTTCCTTTGCCCTTTGTGTAAAAGTAGAAAGAACTGTTTTCACTAACATCAACAGGATGTGAGACCAGACAGGGCCACAGGCTGGTAGTATTTTCTTGCAGAGAATGGTCTGTTAATGTGACCAAATCTTTAGCAAATTCAGTCCTTCAACAAATATTTTTCATGAGTCTACAATGTGGCAGAAAGAGTCACAGGGCTGTGTGGCCTAACAAAACTGGAGGAAGATGAATAATGTACATACGCCGTGAAATAATCAAGCTGATAGGTTTAAATTCATGAGGTTCTTATTGGAAGAGTGTCCAACTGGTGACAAATTTTTAAGGATGTGTGAAGGCTAAAGCAGATCCAGAGGAAAATGGAAAGGATGATTAATTAGCAAAGGAAATTAGGTTCTATGAGAAAAAGTTAAATTAATTCCAGCTTTAACTTGGAGAAGACTAAGAGCTGACTTGATTATTATCTTTATGATCAGGACAGATTTTATGCCTTTTTTCTCTAAAAGACCTAGACACAGACTTCCCTGGTGATACAGTGGATAAGAATCTGCCTGCCAATGCAGGATTCAATCCTGGTCTGGGAAGATTCCACATGCCACCAAGCAAATAAGCCCATGGGCTACAACTACTGAGCCTGCATTGTAATGCCTGTAAGCTGCAACTCCTGAAGCCTAGGTGCCTAAAGCCTGTGTTCTGCAACAAGAGAAGCGACTACAATGAGAAGCCGGGGCACCACGACAACCAGTAGGGCTCGCTCTCCGAAACTAGAGAAACTCCCATGCAGCAATGAAGACCCAGCGCAACCAAAAATAAAAAAAGACCTAGACAGAGAAGAAATGGGATAAAATCAAAGCATTTGTTTAGACACTGGTCTAAATAAAACACAATAAACACACACAATGTGGGCCACTGCCTCATTGCCTAACACAATAGGGGACTGCAGAAGCACAAAGAGGAATTACATATGTCTCTGCCAATAGAAGTCACTGCATTTCAATATAAGAAAGAACTCCTTTGACCAACCAGGTGATAAAACTCAGGAACGCTGGCTGAAGGAGCATATGTAATATAAACTCCTAGAGATTGTCAAGAATAATACTGACCGCTATTCAAGATTGTTATGATTGTTATGATCATAGAACTAGATGATTACTAAAGTTCCTTTGTAGACTGTGATACTAGAGCCTGTACCTTAGTTTTACAATCAACAATTTCTTTCAAGTGGTGCTAAAAGTAATACATAACCAAAGTATATATAACTAGATTTATACTTGTCCACTGCAAGGAGATCCAACCAGTCCATCCTAAAGGAAGTCAGTCCTAAATATTCATTGGAAGGACTGATGCTGAAGCTGAAACTCCAATATTTTGGCCACCTGATGCGAAGAGCTGACTCATTGGAAAAGACCCTGATGCTGGGAAAGGTTGAAGGCAAGAGGAGAAGGGGACAACAGAGGATGAGATGGTTGGATGGCATCACTGACTCAATGGACATGAGTTTGAGTAAACTCCGAGAGTTGGTGATGGACAGGGAGGCTTGGCGTGCTGAGGGCCATGGGGTCACAAAGAATCGGACATGACTGAGTGACTGAACTGGACTGATTGATTAATATTATAATTTCATGGTAAAATATTATGTCCATTTTTTAACTGATTTAATTAAAAGCAAACTTAACTCCTTAAATTTAAGGGAAAACATCTGATAAGCCCTCTGACTTAAGGGTTAAGAATTTAGACTCTGGATCAAGATTGTGTGTGTGCTCAGTCACTAAGTCATGTCCAACTCTTTGCAACCCTATGCACTGTAGCCCACCAGCCTCCTCTGTCCATGGGATTTTTCAGTCAAGAATACTAGAGTAGGTTGCCATTTCCTTCTCCAGGGGATATTCTAGACCCAGGGATAGGACCCACCTCTCCTGCATTGGCAGGTGGATTGTTTACTATTGAGTCACCTGGGAAGCCCCTGGATTAAGATTATTACCAATAAATATATTACAGCTATAAAATGAGAAGACTATTTGGAATGTGATAATCAACTACATTTTAATTTGAGTTGTCAGGTTGAATATACAGTATTACAGACTAGAAAATGAACTGTGAAAGCTTAATTCAGCCCTTTGCAAGAAATCTAATGAGATACATATAGCCCTGAATCATAGAGTTTACACCTAGAACATTTGTTGTTTAATAAGAACACTAAAAAGAATAAAAATATTTGAAGCAGATTTCTAGGTATTTCTACTTGGATATTCCACTAAAATTTCAAATACAATGCATCAAGAAAAGGGAGAGAGAAAGCAAAGGAGTAAGAGGGTGAGACCTTAACTCAAATCTGTACCTTGTACTCTTTATATGTCTTTATAAGTATCACCATCTTTCCAGTATTTCCGTCCAGAAATGTCAACCATCTTTGACTCCTTACTCTCTGTTCCCCACATCAATTAATTTAACAATAATTTATTGGGCACCTATCATATGTCTGTCACCACATTAGGTTAGGAGTGCAAAAATGTATGACACTGTATTTGCCCTCAAGTATATGGCCATGTAAATCAATTTTCAGCCCCACATAGACTATTTTTGTTTCAACATCATTTGAGATCATTGTGGATTCATGCTGCTGCTGCTAAGTCGATTCATGTCCAACTCTGTGTGGCCCCATAGATGGCAGCCCACGAGGCTCCCCCGTCCCTGGGATTCTTCAGGCAAAAGCACTGGAGTGGGTTGCCATTTCCTTCTCCAATGCATGAAAGTGAAAAGTGAAAGTGAAGTCGCTCAGTCGTGTCTGACTCATTGCGATCCCATGGACTGCAACCAACCAGGCTCCTCCGTCCATGGGATTTTCCAGGCAAGAGTACTGGAGTGGGGTGCCATTGCCTTCTCTGTTGAGGATTCATATGCAATGTTAAAAGAGATAATACAGAGAAATCTCTCATACACTTTGCTTCATTTCCTCCAGTCTTAGATACTACAAAACTATAGTGCATCAAACCAGGATATTTATATTGATCCAATCCAATCCTTATTCAGACTTCCCCAGTTTCTCTAGTATGTGTGTGTTTAGTTCTACACAATATCATCACGTATGTAGATTCCTATATCCACCAACACAGTCAAGCTACTAACAATGCCATCACTACAAGCGTTCCGTCGTCCTTTTACAACCACACCCACTTCTCTTCCGTTTCCCACCCCTACTCAACTGATTTCTAGTTCCCGTTTGGGTAGCGCCTTTTTCCAGCTTCTAGGCTGGAAATTCACATTTCCTCCACCTCCTTCTTAGCCTGTGGAAATGTTCCTGATACTTAAAGACTCAGGCTCAGTCTGATTTCCTTTCATGAAAGTCTCCCAATTCCCTTCCCTCCTCCATCTCTTGATTTATGCTACTACTCTTACTTTAGGTTTCACCATCATTTTGCTTCTATCATGAAGCTACTAAAGCTACCACAGTACTACAGTTTAAAAACTCCTTCTAACATATGTCTGTGGACATCGAATCCACTTCTGATAAGTTTACAGAAATGCAGAGTGAGTTGCACACTAGTGATGTTGCCAGTTCCACACGTTTTTCAAATACAAGAGCTCAAATGACAAACTGCCAAGAGTGAAGTCAAGGTGACTATTCATTACCTGGAAGATGTGACCAGACTATTTTTTAATAGTTTTCTCTTAACAATTATGAAATAAATATATATAAGATGCAATGCAAATTTATCTCTTGGTGATGAGCCAGTGTGTTGATCTAACTTGAAACTTATCAGGAAAACATGACTTCTCCTGCCCTCTTAAAAAGAATAATTTACAAAACTATTCTCTAAATGAAGACCATGTAAATGTCACCTCTTTCTCTAATAAAATTAGTATTATATTCCTATAGTATACTGATGGCACTCAATGTATCTTCAATTTAAAGGAAAAGGGATAATGTCATGCTAACCTTTTAAGATATATAAAATAAATACCATAAAAGGTTAAAGGCTAAAAGCTTAAAGTAGGATCACTTAGCCTCCTCTTCTCTGGGCACACAGTCATTGGAGCTGATCACAGGGACTGTCTCTAAAGTTCTCAAATAAACTACATTTTTATTTGTTTGTTTGTTTTTTCCTGAGGTAAAGCGAATATATTCTTTACTTTTTGAAAGAAATTCAGCAGCACCGAGGTCATGATTTTTATTAAGTTCTAAAATCATAGCCAGTATCTAAATTGCATCTTTTGATAGATCTTTAATCAGTTTTTAATCACATTCACCACAAGTTCCAGGCACTGTAATAAAAATTTCCCTCTAACTTATTAGACCTAAGAGGAGTATGATCTTTTGGAAACTCCAACATAGGCTTAGCTGAACACAGAAATTTCTTTGGAGGCTAATTTTATTTTAGCCCTCTTTCCTGATTAGAAATGAAAACAAAATAATATTTAACCATTAGGTGTATCAAAGAAATGAATGGCTATCTGTACCTTCCAGGGACAATACCGCCATCTAGGCAGGACCCTCATAAACTAATGACAGGTTCAGTTCAGCCATAATGGACAATAGTTACCAATAAAACTGACTTACATAAATGTGTCAATTTTCATACTTTTCCTTATCCTTTAATATTGAACAAAGTCAGAAAAAGAAGCTTTAAAAGGAGACTGGAAGAAGGAAAAAAGAAGCATACTGGAGGAAAGTCATAGGGTGGAAATGAGCCATAGCAGGG
Organism: Muntiacus reevesi; assembly: GCF_963930625.1. Lineage (NCBI taxonomy): Eukaryota > Metazoa > Chordata > Mammalia > Artiodactyla > Cervidae > Muntiacus > Muntiacus reevesi. The sequence continues at coordinate 2,475,606 of NC_089255.1, read as the reverse complement.
GAATATGATGAAAAATTTTGATGGATTTATGTCATGTATTAGACTGTAATAAGAAAATAAAACAGGAAAGAAAAGAGGGAGGCTTCAAAAGTCCTCCAATGCTTCAATAACAATAAAAATAATGCTAATATAAATAGTTCTCATCTGATTTGTGTTTGGACCACACAATGCACTTTTGCCCACAAACATTTTCTTTCCTAATCCTCACAATAACTCTTTGAAGTGAAAAAAAATTACTTAATGTTGATGTATGGCAGAAACAAACACAATATTGTAAAGTAATAATCCTTCAATTAAAAATAAATACATTTTAAAAAATTACTTGAGTTTCATACCACCTAATATTGCAGCATTCAATGGTAGGAATGGCATACCTTCTCTTAGTGGCTCTCTGCATAGAATCTGCATGCTCTGTGTTTAAACATGCAAGTAGAGTGGTGGATTCAATCATCCACAGTGTGAATAAGATCTACTAAAACTGTAGTGATCTGACAAGATTATGGATTTCTGATTCCTCTGTGTACCTGACCCTACTTCTCAGTTCTCATGTCATGTACCACATCCTAAAAGCTGCTTCTTTACTTACTGTGACTTTCGATCATATGGCCAGTGTAAGACACTGTCTCAATGACAAATTCGACAGAAGTAAAAGGCAACTCTAGGGACTTTTCTATGAATAAGAAAATTCTGCAGTGTTAACTGATAAATCTTTAATTTTTAATTTAATTGGACCTAATTAAATACACGTGAGTCGAACAGCTGCAGTTTAACTGTTTTCATCCAATCTATGAAACTTAAACCGTCAATGATTGGTGGGTCAGAAATGAACAATAACAGTTTCTAATAGAGTTGCATTTATAAAAATATTTCATGTCTTTTGTTAATTTGTCATCTAGGACATGTTTAGTCTAAAATAAAGCAGAAGCCATGAATATTATTGCTGTGGCCTGGGTTCTGGCCACATGAGACACATATGACCTCAGACAGAATACACTGAGTCAGCACTGTGGTCTAGAATAAGGACGAATTAGCCCTAGATTGGAGTTCACGTCCATTGAGTTGAGTCCCATGTGGACCAAACAGCTAATGGAGCTGAGTCATCAGTGTCTAGGGGCTCAGCCAGTTATTTCCCAACTGAGAAGCATTTTACAATACAGACTCATAAACCACTCCCTGGATCTATTTCACCCATATTTCTTCGAAATGCTTATGGATCTGAATTTTTCAGAAGTTTCCCAGGTGACTGGATGATCAGTAAATTTGGGGAAACAGGGCTAGACTAAAATTATTCTAAGTGGACATAAAAGGGGCATAGGAGTTCTCCATCTGTTCACAGACAGAAAAAAGCCTCCTTAAACTACTGCCCCACCATCCAATACTGCTAACTAGAAGTCTGATTACAATTTGACTCTTACTCCTTTCTTAACCATTTGTTTGTATGACTGACTGACTGACTGACTTTCTCTAGAAACTGAATTTGGAGACCAGAAACTTCATTACAGTGCAGCTATTTAAGGGCATTCTATTAATCTAAAGACCCAAAACCTTCAGCTTAACAGAGATTCCTCTAGTTGCTTTTCATCACTTCCATTTCCTATGTTCTCTTTTCCTAAAGCACCTATTTTATAGGTATTTAACATTAAGGATTAAAATCTTGTGTTTTAACCTTTAACTCATTTTTGTTCTCATCTTTTCCTCTTTTCTCTCCAAATTTTAGAATATTTTATTGTCCAGAACACTAACTTGGGCCTTCACTCTGTTTTTCAACTCTTGCATTTATTTCAACTTTGCTGTTGAGATTTTTAATTTCTAGGACCAATTTGTGTTTTCTTATTATTCATCTTCATAACAATATTTTTGTTTCCCTCCCCCTTTCTCCTCATCCTCCCCCTTCTTTGTTTTTCTTTTAATGGATAATAGCCATTTGACTTTCTCTAAAAGATATTTTTAAGTGTTTCTTATTAAGTTTTCATCTATTTCTTGAAATATTTATTTTATAACCTTAGATCAGTAGTTCTGCTAGTTCATCTTGTTCCTTCTATTGTTTTTCATCAACTATCTGGGGATGGGTGGTTGTCCATTAATAGCTGGCATGGGTTACTTCTGCAGTGATACAGTTTCAATGTTCCAGCAGGCCTCAACTTTGATTGAAAAGACTGCTTGTGGTTTTCACATAAACGGTTAGGGCGGGTCAAGCAGACAACACCCCTCAAGGCTCCTGGGCATGGGCGGGCAGGCAGGCTGGGTATCCATCTGCTCTACCCCTTGCCAACTTAGGAAGATGTGTACTTTGGCAGAGAAGCACTTCAGAGCTTGCAACTCCTGGCAGAGCAGTCTGTTCTGTTTTTTCCCTCTGTGCCTGTATGCGTCTCATGTCACCACATGATCTCCTCTCCTTTTCACTCAGACCCCTAAAGGCTTTATTTTGAAAATACATTTCAGGCTTACCCTGACTCTGAATTTCACTTGTGCCTGTCATTTAGTTTAGTGGGGTAAGTGAAAGGACTGAATTGCTCCATTGTTCAGATTTAGCTCCTATTTAATTATTACAAGGGCAATTCCTTCACCTCACTCTCCTTTATGTTAGGTCACTCTCAACTTGCAGGATCTCAGAATTGCATTCTCTCTAATTTGAAAAATTCTCAAAATTTTCTGCCTGATGATGACATTTCTTCCTCCTTTTCCAACACTGATATGAAATATACACATATATTTTTTATATATACACATTCAGCCACATAAGAGAGTCAAGACAAGAGGAAATTTAGATGTTTTCAGTTTGATCTCCTCCTACAATAATTCTCTTAGATTTCTCCCATATTAAACCACAGATACATTCAACTCCAGGTACAAACACAAACATTAAACCACATCTTTCCTAAAATACATAAGAAACCAGTAAGTAAAAAGCTCACAAAACTCACAGGCTAATGACTTTGTTTCTTCATGAAAACATAAACAGATGAATTATATTTTATATTTGACCTTTCTTTCTTTTTTAATTTTCTTTTTCAACAAAAGAAGTTCTACCTGACAAGGTATCTTCTTGGGTAAAGAGAAGTACTACTCAAGTTGACAAAGCATACCGTTTGACTACATATAACAGCTTCTATCATTTTCAAAATATTTAGTCCCAGAGAAGCCTGAAGTGAACCCATCATCATGGCCTATTGTGTCATACAAATTTATAACAAGAATGACACCTACAAGGTACTGTGAAAATCTACGTTAATAATTCTCAATCTCTTGGATGGTTATTGACCATCTGCAGTTACTAGTTACACAAGAAAGGTATTTCTTGCCAAAACACAGACCCAGTTGCAGAGGGTTATAAATCCTATTAATCTGCATACATGCATCTTTTAGAGATTAAATTTTGAAATCATATAATTTTATATTTGCAAATATCACTCAGGAACATGCTATCTTCCGTCTTCCCATAGTGAAGAATCAGTAATCACTCATAAGGCACACACCAAAATTCTACGTGCTCACCACATTAATCATAAGTGTGTGTGTGTGTATAATCCAGTTGTGATGTAAACTCAAAAGCTAAGTAATGGAAGAATATAGAATTCATTTTGTGAAGGACTTTTTTAATCCAAAGAGATGTGTTCATTTGAACAATCTATCAAATATATTTTATTTTAACAACAACAACAAAAAAAAACTAAGGGCTTTAGAATCTCCTTATCCTATTTCCAATTCACATCTAGATGGTAAATATGGCACAAAAAAATGACCTGTAACAAGAACTTGTCTGTCATACATTCATGCACTGAAATTGGTCTGGAGATGATGGGATTTGACATGCTACATGGACAAAAATATAAACAGAGAAAAGCAAACAGCTTTGATATTACAGGTAAGTTGTCCAGACTGCCCAGAGTAGCAAACTATAAAATTAATCCAGTGGCCAAAAGGACATGAGAATAAAGTATTTCTAAATATCAAGAGATGTAAATAGAGCTGTATTGGTAGTGACAATAGTTGTGATTATCTTTTCCCTGTGAATTTAGAGACATTCTCAAATCAGCCATGTCATACTAGGCATCCCTCAAAAGTATGAATAAATAGCAAGCCACCACTAAAGTAGAAAAGAAAGAATCTGAAGAAAGTGAATGTTCATGCTAGCAGAAGACTCTGCTATACATTGCATAGTATATATGCAATGGAGGCAAAACCTGCCTTGGGTCCCAGAGAGTCAGGGATCTGACAGTATTAAAATGATACATAATCCTATGTAAAGACAATTTCATTTTGATGGTCTAAGTTTAAAATACATTCCAGTGAAGATTGTGTGTCATGCTGAGTTTGGAAAGAGAAATAATTATATTATAACTTTTATCTGTGTATAAAAATGTACTGGACAAATAAATCTAATAATATGTGACACTGTACAGGAGACAGGACTCAAGACCATCCCCAAGAAAATGAAATGCAAAAAAGCAAAATGGCTGTCTGAGGAGGCCTTACAAACAACTGTGAAAAGAAGAGCAGTGAAGAGCAAAGGAGAAAAGGAAAGATATACCCATTTGAATGCAGAGTTCCAAAGAATACCAAAAAGAGATAAAAAGGTCTTCCTCAGTGATCAGTGCAAAGAAATAGAGGAAAACAACAGAATGGGAAACACTAGAGATCTCTTCAAGAAAATTAGAGATACCAAGGGAACATTTCATGCAAAGATGGGCTCGATAAAGGACAGAAATGGTATGGACCTAACAGAAGAAGAAGATATTAAGAAGAGGTGGCAAGAACACACAGAAGAATCATACAAAAAAGATCTTCACGAACCAGATAATCATGATGGTGTGATCACTCACACTCACCTAGAGACAGACATCCTGGAATGTGAAGTCAAGAGGGCCTTAGGAAGCATCACAATGAACAAAGCTAGTGGAGGTAATGGAATTCCAGTTGAGCTATTTCAAATCCTGAAAGACGATGCTGTGAAAGTGCTACACTCTATATGTCAGCAAATTTGGAAAACTCAGCAGTGGCCACAGGACTGGAAAAGGTCAGCTTTCATTCCAATCCCAAAGGCAATGCCAAAGAATCCTCAAACTACCGCACAATTGCACTCATCTCACACGCTAGTATGGTAATGCTCAAAATTCTCCAAGCCAGGCTTCAGCAATACGTGAACCATGAACTTCCAGATGTTCAAGCTGGTTTTAGAAAAGACAGAGGAGCCAGAGATCAAGTTGCCAATATCCGCTGGATCATCGAAAAAGCAAGAGAGTTCCAGAAAACATCTATTTCTGCTTTATTGACTACGCCAAAGCCTTTGACTGTGTGGATCACAATAAAATGTGGAAAATTCTGAAGGAGATGGAAATACCAGGCTACCTGACCCACCTCTTGAGAAACCTGTATGCAGGTCAGGAAGCAACAGTTAGAACTGGACATGGAACAACAGACTGGTTCCAAATAGGAAAAGGAGTACGTCAAGGCTGTATGTTGTCACCCTGCTTATTTAATTTATATACAGAGTACATCATGAGAAACGCTGGGCTGGCAGAAGCACAAGGATCAAGATTGCCAGGAGAAATATCAGTAACCTCAGATATGCAGATGACACCACCTTTATGGCAGAAAGTGAAGAGAAACTAAAAAGCCTCTTGATGAAAGTGAAAGATGAGAGTGAAAAAATTGGCTTAAAGCTCAACATTCAGAAAACTAAGATCATGGCATCTGATCCCATCACTTCATGGGAAATAGATGGGGAAACACTGAAAACAGTGGCTGACTTTATTTTTGGGGGTTCCCAAATTACTGTAGATGGTGACTGCAGCCATGAAATGAAAAGACGCTTACTCTTTGGAAGGAAAGTTATGACCAACCTAGACAGCATATTAAAAAGCAGACACATTACTTTGTCACAAAGGTCCGTCTAGTCAAGGCTGTGGTTTTTCCAGTGGTCAGGTATGGATGTGAGAGTTGGACTATAAAGAAAGCTGAGCACTGAAGAATTGATGCTTCACTGAAGAATTGATGTGGTGTTGGAGAAGATTCTTGAGAGTCCCTCGGACTGCAAGGAGATCCAACCAGTCCCTCCTAAAGGAGATCAGTCCTGGGTGTTCATTGGAAGGACTGATGCTGAAGCTGAAACTCCAATACGTTGGCCACCTGACACAAGATGCTGACTCATTGGAAAAGACTGGGAAAGATTGAAGGCAGGAGGAGAAGGGGATGACAGAGGATGAGATGGCTGGATGGCATCACTGACTCAATGGACATGGGTTTGGGTGGACTCCAGGAGTTTGTGATGGACAGGGAGGCCTGGCGTGCTGCTGTTCATGGGGTCACAAAGAGTCTGACACAACTGAGCGACTGAACTGAACTGAATGAATGTGTGAGGAGTTTTGGGCAGTAGAGTCTGGGGAATTAAGCATCTGTGCTGCATTAGCTTTCTAGAGCTGCATTTCCTTTGTACCTGTGTCCAAATTTTCTCCTCTTATAAGGACAGCGGTCATACTGGATCAGGGCCCACCCTAATAGCCTTAGTTTAATTTAATTACCTCTGTAAGACTCTATCTTTAAATATGGTCTCATTCTGAGGTACTGGCAGTTAGGACTTCAAGCATGTGTTTTTGAGGGGACATGATTCAGCCCATAATACATGCTATTTTTGCTAGGTATTTTTGTAAAGAGAACAGCGATTAATGGGTGAAGGCAGGAGGGCAGGGGTGGGGACAAGGGAATCTTAACATTGAACTCTAAATAATAAGTTCACCAGAGCCTACACAACTGAATTAAATGTCAAGCAAGAGCCTACACTAGATGAAGGAAAAAATTTTAGGTTTTCTTAACAAGAAAAGAAGCAGTGGCAACTTGAAGGAGATACAGTGGTTCTTGAACATGGACCTTACAAATTCATATTAATAATGATAATATACAAAGGTATAGAGTCATCAACAAAATTAGAGAAACATTATTAATTGCAATGTGAATAGATGACTTAGGATTATTTAGGATGAGATCAAAATTAATTATGTATAAAAGCTCCTTTACGGGAAAATATGATAAAGTGTTTGTGGTATTACTATGATATGAGATATCAAATTAATATTATCTAACCTATTTTTTTTTTCAGTTTTCTGCTATCTATATAGCAATTGATGTTCATTATTAGGATGAGATTTTTAATTGGGGTGTTTGGCTTTTTTAGTTTTTTTTTTTTTTTAGAATATCATTAATAAGATATGAGTACGAATATGAGTAACATGAAATTTCTTGGCATTTTGACCCTTACTGAAATATCAGGCAGACCTGCTAAGATACGAGTGAGGGCTAGAGTATCACTTTATGCTAACATCTTCCATTTCAACTTTTTCACCATGAAACATCCATGCATTTAAAATAAAAAACTGTAACAAATTCACTTCAATAGGGTTTTTGACTTCAGTTTTATACTCTCCCCTCCAGACCTCATCGGCAGTCTGGCCATGCCACCAAGCAGTCTAGGTTGAAAGAAGTCAAAAACATCGGTGTTTCTGGGAAAACACACATTCTCCTTTCTGACTCTCAGTCACAGCTTCAAAACCCCATGGGGTGATGCTGAGACCTGCTTGATTCACTTTGCAATGTGACCTGTTTTAGCTCTTGTGCTGGGGACTCACTGAACATCTCTTTTATTAATCCTTGTATCTACTGCTGTCAGTCAACACTGGAGCTGAAACAGCTTTCCGAAATAAACACAGTGTTTTCCTGTACTCTCAGAGGGGAAAAAAGGAGAGAGAGATGAGGGAATTGGCCACATAAAACCATATGCTATATATACTTGGCTTAGAAAGCTAAAGTTTTTAAAATCTGTATTTTAAAAGTTGGGAGTCTATTCTAAAGTTGTAGTTTTCCCTACTTAGATTCTAGGGGACATTATCTGTCTATTCTAGCTTTTTTTAGTTTTCTGGTATTTATATGACATTGATACTCACTAATAGAACAAGGTTGTTGGTTAAGATGTTTGGTTTTGTTGCTGTTTTTCTCACGTTGTTTTTTATTCATTTATTTATTTGGAGGAGTTTCATTTTCCATTCATTGATTTTTCCTGAACAGCCCTGTCTCTGCTTGCCATGGTCCATAATTATGGTTACTTTGAATCTTCTCTTTAGGTAGGACAAGATGTGGGGTCTCAGACCCTCCAACATAGAGGAGAAATATGAACAAATTTGATAATGAAAACTTTCTTTCAATACAGATTCTAGAAAAATCTTCACACATGCTCAGAGATATATAAAAATATTTATGACGTATTGCTTGAAACAGCAATCAATAAGGAAACTATATCTGTTAATGGAACAATAGTGAATAAACTATGAAATATCAGACCAGTAGAACACCATGCAGAAGTTAGAGGAATGAGGTGGACCTGTGTGTACGCAGGTCTCTATACTTTGTTTTGCTTTTGGCCATTCAGCCTGCAGACCCATTTTTTATCTGAAGGGAATTCTCTTTTCACAAGATAGGAATACTTGGTAGATTTAACATGTGACTTGCCCATCCCCTCTACATGCCCCTGAGTGGGCCTACAAAAATAGTCTTTATGCCAAAGGTTGGCTTTTTGATACCTTCTTTATGAAAGAGGTACTACATCTAGAATATTTAGAAACAAGAATTAGAACAGTGTCTAATACATAATAAGTGCTCAATAAATGTCATCTCTTTCTATTATCTTATCCATCTATACAGAAATATATAGCATTAACTGGAATGTGAATCTCAGAAACTTTTTTGTACAACTGCACTATGTCTCTGAGCTAACACTAATTCCTGAGGACCAAGAATATCACTCTAGAGTACTGATCAGAGTGAGGATATGAAGGATTCAGATTAAAATGGAATGCTGATAGCCTCAAAATGGATTTAGAAAGACCCTGAAATACAAACAAATACAAACTCAAGAGATGAAGAACAGATATCATTAATCATAGAGTGCCGCCTACCCCAGCCCCCACTCCCCACCCCCAACCCCGCTGCCACCAACCATGATACCTTTCTGATTTACAGAGTAAAGAATAAGGACTAAAAAAAAAAAAAAAAAGAATAAGGACTAAGTAACAAATGAAAGCAGAGACATTACTTTGCCAACAAAGGTCCATCTAGTCAAGGCTATGGTTTCTCCAGTGGTCATGTATGGATGTGAGAGTTGGACTGTGAAGAAAGCTAAGCACCAAAAAATTGATGCTTTTGAACTGTGGTGTTAGAGAAGATTCTTGAGTCCCTTGGACTGCAAGGAGATCCAACCAGTCCATCCTAAAGGAGATCAGTCCTGGGTGTTCATTGGAAGGACTGATGCTGAAGCTGAAACTCTAATACTTTGGCCACCTCATGCGAAAAGTTGATCCATTGGAAAAGACCCTGATGCTGGGAAGGATTGGGGGCAGGAGGAGAAGCGGACAACAGAGGATAAGATGACTGGATGGCATCACCGACTCAAAGGACATGAGTTTGAGTGAACTCCAGGAGTTTGTGATGGACAGGGAGGCCTGGCATGCTGCGATTCATGGGGTCACAAAGAGTCGGACACGACTGAGTGACTGAACTGAACTAAACTGAACAAATGAAATATGCTGGAACATCTATTCCTATATTCAACCAAGCCATACTGCAATTCTGAGGACTGGCCAGTGTGGTAACATCAGTGATGATCTGAAATGTATGGATGATGGCTTCTACTCTGTGTGTGTATGTTAGTAACTCAGTCATGTCCAACTCTTTGCAACCCCATGGACTGTAGCCTGCAACGTTCCTCTGTCCATGGAATTTTCCAGGCAAGAACACTGGTGTGGGGTTGCCATTTCCTTCTCCAGAGGCTCTTCCCAACCCAGGGATCAAACCCAGGTCACCTGCATTGCAGGTAGATTCTTTACTGTCTGAGTCACACTACCATTTAATTCTCCAGCTTGGTTGGTTGAAGAAAGAGATGGATGGGTAGTGAAGAGTAATAGTGGGAGAAGTACAACTATTGCCAGAAGCACTCCATTATTAAATAGAAGTATATTCAAAGATGAGGTTTGAGCAGTTCTGAAAACCCAAGTAAACTGAAAAGAAGTCTACTTATACTTATTTCAATCCCATTGCAAAGCAGCTCTGTTGCTGAATGGATCTTGGAAGCATTTTCCATAAGACCATGACCGCCCTGGCCCATCTGGCAAAACCATTCTTCTCAAGAGATGGAGACATCACATATGTCTGGACTGGTGCCACTGTGCATTAAGTTTATTTAAAGCTCCCTCTTCTGAGTCCAGGATCACCAACAAACTCTGATTCTGAAGTTGTTTAACTTTAGGCAAAGAACAGATTGATGATATAACTGTTTTCCTGAAGTCACTGTATTTTTTCCCATGGTTTGAAGCTTCTTAAGAAGGTCTGTCTACAGGGAAAGACTGCATTAATCATGCTTTCACGTGTATGCCCAGACCACGGAGTAGTTATATTTTCCTTTGTTAATAAATAAACCATCATTCTGGGTCTACCTCAGTCATGCAAGTATTTTGGTAAGCATGAGTCAGATTCTCAAGGCCTGGTCACTCCTGGGAAATATAAGTCATTGGAACTTTAAAAGATGACCAAATTTAGCTGGTCTCTCTTTTAGATGACATCGCATGTAGGAGCACATGTCCATTCGAAACATTTTTAAAGTTTCCATTTCCTTCTTCTCCATTTAACTTTTGGTAAGTACCTGCATTTCAATTTTTATTCCCCCAGGTATATTGCAAGTAATTTGATTTCCACTTTTACTCTTTTATTCCAAGGTCTTCACTAAAGCTTCCAGAAGGATTTTCTGTGAACCTAGTTTTATTGATGTTATTGCTATTGGAGACTATGGTCATATGATAAAACTAGGCCCGGCCCTGATGGGAGGGAGTTTGGGGAAGAATGGACACATGCATATGTATGGCTGAGTCCCTTCTCTGCTCACCTGAAACTACCACAACACTGTTCATCAGTGTTACATCCCTATACAAAATAAAAAGTTAAAGCAAAGCAAAACTAGGCCAGGTCCCAATTTTTCCCTCTGTAACCAACTGTGTCTAGAAACAATTCATACTTGACATCCATATAAGTGAAGGAATGGCTTCTCTATACGTTCATGGAATTTTTTTTCCCAGAGATGCACATGCTTATTGGTTGCTCTCTCAAGAACTCCCTGTATTTGCCTGTTGCCCAAACCTGTTGCCAAAGACAATTCTCTTTATTTCCTTAGTCTTACTTAAACACATTAATCCGGATTAAATAAAGCAGTTTTCTGATGACCTGTCAAAAAACCAACTCCACAAATGATTAAACTTTTCTTAAGTCTTCTTCCAAACAAGTACTGGGTTGCCCAGAGATTTATTTTGGCAAGACGAACACTGCAAACCTAGAGCATGCTGGGTAAAAATCTCATCATTAATCCTCAAAGAGGTGACTGAGTTTGCTTGGCATTCACCTTTGGCCTTTGGCCAGATACGTAGAAATTTTTTCTTAGTGACAAAATAGAACTAAAGGCATTTGGTAAGAGAAGGGGAAAAATGGAGGGAGGAGAGCAGAGAGGAAAGAGAATAGAAACATATAAATAAGAAATGTGTCCCTTTGGCTGGGCTTATGCATTATACTCAAATTCCAAATATAGGTTGAAATTTGTTTTAAATTGTACTATTTTTGTAATTAGTTTATTAAGAGTAAATTTCCAAAATGAACCTGTTACATGCCAAGATTCAACAATGGAAGAGCCTAGAACTTTTAAAATTGGTTTAAAAATCACTGTTTTTCTAACTCATGAGTTAGCATGTGAATCATAGAATAAATGGCTCACCTAAAAATAATGTTAGAGCTTCATATAAAGTTAGTATTTTTGAACTATTTTAAAACTAAGTCTTTTTTTATCATCTAAAATTAAGTTTAGCACTTTGGAAAGTCACTTCCTTCAAAGCTCTAAGGATCTTATGCTAGAGCGATTAGTAAACAATCACATTCCCTTTCTGTATGCTTTGATCTGCTTTGTTGATGATGCTCCATTTAAAAAATATGCTTCACAACTGACAAAGGACTAATCTCCAAAATATATAAGCAGCTCATATGGCTCATATTAGAAAAACAAAATAGCCCAATCAAAAAGTGGGCAGAAGACCTAAACAGACATTTCTCCAAAGAAGACATATAGATGGCCAATAAACACATGAAAGATGCTCAATATCGCTCATTATTGGAGAAATGCAGATCAAAACTACAATGAGGTATTCACCTCACACCAATCAGAATGGCCATCATCAAAACAAACAAACAAACAAAAAACCTACAAATGATAAATGCTGGAAGAGATGTGGAAAAAAGGGAACCCTACTGTGCTGCTGGTGGGAATATAGATTGATACAGCCACTATACAGAACAGTCTGGAGATTTGTCAACAAACTAGGAACAAAACTACCATATGACCCAGCAACCACGCTACTGGGCATATACCCTGAGAAAACTACAGTTCAAAAAGGCACGTGTATCCAGTGTTCATTGCAGCCCTACTTAACAATAGCTAGAACATGGAAGCAACCTAGATGTCCTTTGATAGATGAATGGATAAAGAAGACGTGGTACATATGTACAATGGAATATTACTCAGCCATAAAATGGAATGAAATTAGGTCAGTTGTAGTGAGATAGATGAACCTAGGGTTTGTGACACAGAGTGAAGTAAGTCAGAGAAAAACAAATATCATATATTAACACACAAATATGGAATCTAGAAAAATAGCATTGAGGAACCTATTTTGCAGGGAAGAAACAGAGATGCAGACATAGAGAATGGACTTGTGGACAGAGGGGAGGGGAAAGCGAGGGTGGGATGGATTGAGAGAGCAGCACTGGCATATACAGACTGCCACGTGTGAGAAAGATGGCTAGTGGGAGCCGTTGTACGACACAGGAAGCTCAGTCTGGCACTGACGATCGAGAGGGCGGGACGGGAGAGGGGAAGGAGCCTCAGGAGAGAGGGGATATATATATAAAAAAAACTATGACTCCTCTGTGTCGTATGGCAGAAACCAATACAATATTGTAAAGCAATTATCCTCCAATTAAAAATAAAGAAAAAAATAAGCTTCAATTAACTAATTGCTTTATACAGGACATCCTATAACATAGTGGAATCAACTGTATTAATAAATACATCTCAAGTAAAATTAGTTAACACATAACGATGTTTTCATTTTTCAGGCCTCCTCAACAAAAATTTATCCTAAATCAATAAACTAGAAATGTAACTAATACACACACACATATATTAATATAAAAACAATAATGATGATGGAATTACATCTTTAGAAGCCATCTAGCTCATTTATAGATGAGGACACTGAAGTCAACAGTTATAAATTAGATGACATCTGTCTTCAAAATAGTAAAAGTATTTTTGTCCTCTTCTTTTAAAAGTCACTCACAAAAAACATAGGTAACAAAAAACAGAAATAAAACTTTCACTTCATTACAATTGAGGATCTCTATAATCCTGAACCAATTAGTATATGAAAACAGAAAGCAGATAGAGAAATGGTGAAATGACTCAGCAGGCGGTGGTGGGAAGATGAAGTCTACAACAGCATGGTACAAACGAGAAGCAAGCCACTCTTGTCCTAGAATCGTGGAAAGTTTTAGGAAATGGAAGTAGAAATCACAGAAGTCAGTTGGAAAATTTCTACTATCTCCCACCTCCAACAAATTACTGAACCAGAGGGCCCTTGACTGGAACACCGAGCACAGAGGACGGAGAGATGTGCCGCCCTGCTGGAAACTGGAGGCTGACATTCTATCCTCATCATAAAACGGTGAGACTCCCAAGCTCTTCTGCCTCCCAGACTTAGTAGTATTTAGTACTCCTAGATTTAGCCTTCTCCGGGCAGGAAACTGACGATCCTCTTTCTGAGAAGGACTGTTCCAGAATAAAAATCAACAAAATTTCACATCCAAGGGAAAATTCTGCTGGCCATATTAATGGTATCCACCAGTTGGTGAGATCCAGCCAAATACAACCAATGCCAATCAGTATTTTACTGCGTCTTTCACAAATGTAAACATAGTCAAGAGCAATCAGAGATTTGCGAAAGATAGAGACCAGATCAACCTTGCTGGGCTTTGTGAAAATCATGCTGCTGCTGCTAAGTCACTTCAGTCGTGTCTGATTCTGTGCTGCCTCACAGACGGCCGCCCACCAGGCTCCCCCGTCCCTGGGATTCTCCAGGCAAGAACACTGGAGTGGGTTGCCATTTCCTTCTCCAATGCATGAAAGTGAAAAGTGAAAGTGAAGTCACTCAGTCATGTCCAACTCAGCGACCCCATGGACTGCAGCCCACCAGGCTCCTCCGTCCATGGGATTTTCCAGGCGAGAGTACTGGAGTGGGGTGCCATTGTAAAAATCATATGAGTTTGTAAATTCACAGTATCTAGTAGAGTGAAGGTGCCTACAATGTATGCATAGGATTCTTAGATAATGTTGAATGCAAGTACACGTTTCTTTCCTTCCAAAAGTAACAAAATGGGCATCTTCACAGTACACCTTTAAAGGCAGATGGGGAGTTCTGTTGTGCTGCTTTGCTCTTATTGTAATTACTATTTTTAAATAATAAGGACTGTGTCCTTAGCAGTTTCGAGAGAGATTTGGGACCATGGATACTATAAAAATGGGAAAATTCTTTGTCTGAAATGAACATTCATGGATAGTGACACATCTGTCTACACAAAGAACAAGAATGTTTAGATGCACACTTTTCATTCAGGTATGCATATCAAAACCTCAATGTCGACCTGGAGCTTCTGGAAAGGGATCTTGTGTCAATATAAATAACTTGCAAATAGGAAAATCCCTTATGATAAGAATTAAAAATACATTTCCCCTGAAACACTGAAAATAGGAAATGTTTCATAATACAATGAAAGAAAGTGAAAGTATAGTGATAGTTTTTCTAGACAGGGTGTCTGATCACCAATATAAATGGCAAAATATTTAAGATTATTGTTAATCTGAAGCTCATCCTCCTCTCTTTTCAACCCCATCAGACTGAACACAGGTCACAGGGTGTGTGTTGGGGACCCTTGTGTGATTCCACATCGTGCATTCCCGCTTCCTTGAGTAACAGGCCCAGGTACTACTTACCAACCCTCAGACTAAATGGTTCAGATGAAACCAACATCATCCTCAAGTCTAGAGGTGGACATTTGATCCTTGAGGGACCATCCAGAACATCATCAACCTACCCCAAATACAATAGTTGGTTAAGCAAAGAAAATATGTCCACTCAGAAGGTTCCAGGCCTTTGGCCCTGGGCACTGGGTGAGAATTCTTTCCTTTCTGCAATACAGAAGATTTAAGAATGAGCTTCTAAAGGTCAGCTCTAAAAGAAAGCCTACCTGAGAGGGAAGTCAACTTCCAGATGGATGCAAAACAAAGATTAAAAGAGTGATTTGATTTTGATTACATCAATACATCAGATCTAGTGGTACTCAGGCAATACATACCCTGGGCTTTTCAGATATATGAGCCAATTAAGTTCCCTTTTTTGCTAAAGCCAGTTTGGACTGGGTTTCCTATCACTTGAACTAAAAAACCCTAAAACAAACATGCATTTGTATGTAAGTATATTCAAGATAAAACTATGTATAATCTAGTCTCCTTCCTCAGATCATATAAACTAAACTCCCCACACATGTCTCACATACAGTCTTCCAACACAAATATATATCATAATAGAGCCTAAAAGCTATTTTTTAATTTTTCAAAACCTAGTATACTTAGTAAGGAGTGAGAAATGCTCAATGTTTTTGAGTGATTTGAAGATGACAAACTGAATATATGAATGAATAATATAGATCCCTGAACTTGTCTAATATTAATCCATGCAATATAGATTCTCTGTACAGATAATCATTAATCCTAATTTAATAATTTCCAAGAATCATTGGAAGCTCCCAATCTTCTTCAGCTGAAAGAAAACTTAAATTAGCTTTATCCAGTGCAAACAGAATGCACCTACAAAATTTTTAGTGCTTGATTAGAGATTGGAAAAAACCAAGATAAACTGGCATGGTTCTTATCAACTTGAAGCTCATCAGTTAATATGCATAATGTATGGAGGACTCTAAAGGAAATATGACTATACCACTGTATGCACATGGTTAAGATAACTTTTTTAAAAAGCCTCATATTATACTGATCCTTTTATAATCCTAGGAACTTTCCTCTAAACATACACTAACTTGCTTTTACAAGAATAATAAAGTAATTTATTAAGCAATTACCTTGTGCTGTATACACTGTGTGATACGAAGAGCTGATTCATTGGAAAAGACCCTGATGCTGGGAAAGATTGAAGGCAGGAAGAGAAGGGGACAACAGGATGAGACGCTTGGATTGCATCACTGACTCAATGTACATAAGTCTGAGCAAACTCCAGGAGATGGTGAGGGACAGGGAAGCCTGGCATGCGGCAGTCCATGGGGCTGCAAAGAGTAGGGACTTAGTGACTGAAACACGATACATTGTGTGAAGTCTTTATATACATTACTATTTTTTGAGCTCCTCATATCAACTGTACATGGTATAACTGAAGATAATTTATTTGAAAGTCTGTAAGCATTCAAATAATAATTTATACTTTAAAAGAATGTTTTTCATGATTGCCCATTTTTAGTCACGCTATATAATAACAGATCACTTGCTACAATGCACTCTGCTAAATTAAGTTGTTTTTTCTTGTTTTTTTTATGGGTTTCCCTGGTGACTCAACAGTAAAGAAACTCCTTCAAGGTGGTAAACGACAGGAAGATGATGATGAAATGGACAAGGCAGTGCGGAACACAAAGAAAGGTTAGAAAATAATTCTTTGATGCTGTGAATTTCATAAATCCCATGGAACAAAATATATTCACTGGTGAGTAGAAGTTACTCCAAATGCATAGGAAGGGAGAGAAGCTTGAAAATGAAGGAAAGTACAAGTACACAGTGGGCCCTGCCTGATCTTTTCCGAAGACCTACTGTATCATCCTCTCCTGTGCTGCCGCTTCTGCTAAGTCACTTTAGTCGTGTCCAACTCTGTGTGACCCCATAGACGGCAGCCCACCAGGGACGGGAATCCCCATCCCAGGGATTCTCCAGGCAAGAACACCAGAGTGGGTTGCCATTTCCTTCTCCACCTCTCCTGTGGCTGCTACAGAAAGAGCAAATCCTAGTGATTAGCGATCTTATGAAACTTCTTTCTGCAGATTAGGAACAAATTTTATGTTTTAAAATAAATCTTGTGCCTAAAAAATTTCCAGGTGCTTTTTAGCCATTTTTTAAGGAAATGAATATGGTTTATAAATTCTGATTTTGTAATAAAAATGTGGTAGGCAAAATAAATTGATTATACATACAATGTTTATATCATTAAATCTTTATATTTTATGTGATACATATTTTCCTTTCACAGGTAAACAAATATTTTCATTTGAATCATCCACAGATACACAGAATTCTTTAGTAATTTGCATGGTATTTAACTCATAAAAATGATTCTGTAAGACACCAATGCATATTAAATTTATTTATCTCATATCATAGTTGAAGTCTCATATTATATACCAAAACTATCAGACTAAAATGTCTTTTGTAAATCACTGTGCTCTTTTGGAATTAAGATATCCAAAGTAAGGAATATTAATCTGGAATGAGTCAGGTCCCGACAGTGTAAGTAAATGATCTTTTATTGTAGGTATTAGTGCCCATACTTTATTGATGGGGAAAATGGGGCTCAAAGAAAATAAGGTCAAAGTAAGCCAAGATTCAACTTCTTGCCTCTCTGATTCTAAAGCCTATGCTCTGCTATGCTAAGTCGCTTCAGTCATGTCCGACTCTGTGTGACCCCATGGACAGAAACCCACCAGGCTCCTCCGTCCACAGGATTCTTCAGGCAAGAACACTGGAGTGGGTTGCCATTTCCTTCTCCAAAAGCCTATGCTCTTTTTTAAAAAATAACATTTGCTTTTGGCATTGCTGGGTCTTCCTTGCAGCAAACACGTTTTCCCTGGTTGTGGGAAATGGGTAAATGGGTAAATGTGGCAGCTTCTCCTGTTGGGAGCACGTGCTCTAGGCTGTGCAGGCGCCAGCACTCGTGGCTCCGGGGCCCAGCACTCATGGCTCCGGGGCCCAGCACTCGTGGCTCCGGGGCCCAGCACTCATGGCTCCGGGGCCCAGCACTCGTGGCTCCCCCGCCCGGCACTCGTGGCTCCCGGGCCCAGCACTCGTGGCTCCCCGGCCCAGCACTCGTGGCTCCCGGGCTCAGCACTCGTGGCTCCCCGGCCCAGCACTCGTGGCTCCCCGGCCCAGCACTCGTGGCTCCTGGGCCCAGCACTCGTGGCTCCCGGGCCCAGCACTTGTGGTTCCCAGGCTCAGTTGCTCAGCAGCATGTGGGATCTTCCCAGATCAGGGGTCGAACCCAGATCTCCTGCATTGGCAGGTAGTTTCTTTACCACTGAGCCACTACGGAAGCCCTCTCTTTTTTTTTTTTAATGTTTCTTAGCTGA
This sequence comes from Muntiacus reevesi, assembly GCF_963930625.1. Lineage (NCBI taxonomy): Eukaryota > Metazoa > Chordata > Mammalia > Artiodactyla > Cervidae > Muntiacus > Muntiacus reevesi. The sequence continues at coordinate 2,457,075 of NC_089255.1, read as the reverse complement.
ATCCATTTTTAAAATTAACGTATAATTGCTTTACAAGTTTGTATTAGTTTCTGTTGCACAACAAAAGTGAGTCAGCTGTATGTATACACACAATGTATAATAAAATACACTAGAATATAACTCCATGAGGTCAAGGATTTCTATGTTTTGTTCACTGTTGTAGTTCCAGAAACTATGACAGTTACTAGTATATATTTAAGAGGTACTTAATAAATATTTGTAAAACAAATAGAAAAATGATTACTTCTTTTACTTACTATTAACACAACCTAATGCTTAACTTCTTTAGCAATGAGAGGATAAATGTCTTGTATTTACATCTGACTATATTTATATTCTTTTGAATTGACATAATAGAAAAGTGAATAAAGAAAACACATTGTAAGAAATCCCATAATTCCTGGGATGATTTTTTCAGTAAATCAAAGAGGTGGAAGACAGTGTATATGATGGTTTTATGTCTGATTGTAACAGTTTATCTCTAGGAACATAAAGGAAGGCAAAGTATGTGGGTGCACAGGACATGATGAGTGATTTGAACATCCTCATCAGACTACTTACGTTTTTTTAGTGAAAAAGAAGGAAGATCATCAGCTAAGACTAAGAATGAGGGAGGTGATAGTGTTTGAGGAGAGAGAAAAAAAGTCCAAAATAGTCATTTGACAGACTTGGAGAGGGAAGAGGATAGGGACATAGAAAAAGATCAGTGGCATCAACAGAAAGACTAGTCTGCAGTCCTGTTTATCCACGGATTCATGTACAGAGCCAGATTTACCCATGGCTGTGGTTCTGTCAGAAGGGGCGGCTGTGAGAAGATGCCCCTCCTCCAACGTAAGGAGCAGCAGCTGCGCTTTGCTGCAGCAGCCGTGAAGAGATACCCCACGTCCAAGGTAAGAGAAGCCCAAGGAAGACGGTAGGTGTTGCGAGAGGGCATCAGAGGGCAGGCACACTAAAACCATAATCACAGAAAACTAGCCAATCTGATCACAGGACCACAGCCTTGTCTAACTCAATGAAACTAAGCCATGCTGTGTGGGGCCACCCAAGATGGTCCAGTCATGGTGGAGAGGTCTGACAGAATGTGGTCCCCTGGAGAAGGGAATGGCAAACCACTTCAGTATTCTTGCCTTGAGAACCCCATGAACAGTATGAAAGGCAAAATGATAGGATACTGAAAGAGGAACTCCCCAGGTTGGTAGGTGCCCAATATGCTACTGGAGATCAGTGGAGAAATAACTCCAGAAAGAATGAAGGGATGGAGCCAAAGCAAAAACAATACCCAGTTGTGGATGGGACTGGTAATAGAAGCAAGGTCCCATGCTGTAAAGAGCAATATTGCATAGGAACCTGGAATATTAGGTCCATGAATGAAGGCAAATTGGAAGTGGTCAAAAAGGAGATGGCAAGAGTGAATGTCGACATTCTAGGAATCGGCGAACTAAAATGGACTGGAGTGGGTGAATTTAACTCAGATGACCATTATATCTACTACTATGGGCAGGAATCCCTTAGAAGAAATGGAGTAGCCATCATAGTCAACAAAAGAGTTTGAAATGCAGTACTTGGATGCAATCTCAAGAACGACAGAATGATCTCTGTTCGTTTCCAAGGCAAACCATTCAATGTCATGGTAATCCAAGCCTATGTAATGCTGAAGAAGCCGAAGTTGAACAGTTCTATGAAGACCTACAAGACCTTTTAGAACTAACACCCAAAAAAGATGTCCTTTTCATTATAGGGGACTGGAATGCAAAAGTAGGAAGTCAAGAAACACCTGGAGTAACAGGCAAATTTGGCCTTGGAGTACAGAACGAAGCAGGGCAAAGGCTAATAGAGTTTTGCCAAGAGAACGCACTGGCCATAGCAAACACCCTCTTCCAACAACACAAGAGAAGACTCTACACGTGGACATCACCAGATGGTCAACTCCAAAATCAGATTGATTATATTCTTTGCAGCAAAGGATGGAGAAGCTCTATACAGTTAGCAAAAACAAGACCAGGAGCTGACTGTGGCTCAGATCATGAACTCCTTCCTTATTGCCAAATTCAGACTTAAACTGAAGAAAGTAGGGAAAACCACTAGACCATTCAGGTATAACCTAAATCAAATCCCTTATGATTATACAGTGGAAATGAGAAATAGATTTAAGGGACTAGATCTGATTGACAGAGAGCCTGATGAACTATGGACAGAAGTTCGTGACATTATACAGGAGAAGGGGATCAAGACCATCCCCAAGGAAAAGAAATGCAAAAAGACAAAATGGTTGTCTGAGGAGGCCTTATAAATAGCTATGAAACGAAGAGAAGCGAAAAGCAAAGAAAAAAAGAAAGGATATTGCCATTTGAATGCAGAGTTCCAAACAATAGTCAGGAGAGATAAGAAAGCCTTCCTCAGTGATCAATGCAAAGAAATAGAGGAAAAGAACAGAATGGGAAAGACTAGAGATCTCTTCAAGAAAATTAGACATATCAAGGGAAGATTTCAGGCAAAGATGGGCTCGATAAAGGACAGAAATGCTATGGACCTAACAGAAGCAGAAGATATTAAGAAGAGGTGCCAAGAACACACAGAAGAACTATACAAAAAAGATCTTCACGACCCAGATAATCACAGTGTTTGTGATCACTCACCTAGAGCCAGACATCCTGGAATGTGAAGTCAAGTGGGCCTTAGGAAGCATCACTACGAACAAAGCTAGGGGATGTGATGGAATTCCAGTTGAGCTATTTCAAATCCTGAAAGATGATGCTGTGAAAGTGCTGCATTCAATATGTCAGCAAGTTTAGAAAACTCAGCAGTGGCCACAGGACTGGAAAAGGTCCGTTTTCATTCCAATCCCTAAGAAAGGGAATCCCAAAGAATGCTCAAACTACCACACAATTGCACTCATCTCACACGCTAGTAACGTAATGCTCAAAGTTCTCCAAGCCAGGCTTCAGCAATACATGAACCATGAACTTCCAGAGGTTCAAGCTGGTTTTAGAAAAGGCCGAGGAACCAGAGACCAAGTTACCAATATCTGCTGGATCATCGAAAAAGCAAGAGAGTTCCAGAAAAACATCTATTTCTGCTTTATTGACTACGCCAAAGCCTTCAACTGTGTGGATCACAATAAACTGTGGAAAATTCTTAAAGAGATGGGAATAACAGACCACCTGACCTGCCTCTTGAGAAACCTGTATGCAGGTCAGGAAGCAACAGTTAGAACTGGACATGGAACAACAGACTGGTTCCACATAGGAAAAGGAGTACGTCAAGGCTGTATATTGTCACCCTGCTTATTTAACCTCTATGCAGAGTACATCATGAGAAACGCTGGGCTGGAATCAAGATTGCTGGGAGAAACATCAATAACCTCAGATATGCAGATGACACCACCCTTATGGCAGAAAGTGAAGAGGAACTGAAAAGCCTCTTGATGAAAGTGAAAGAGGAGAGTGAAAAGTTGGCTTAAAGCTTAACATTCAGAAAACTAAGATCATGGCATCTGGTCCCATCACCTCATGGGAAATAGATGGGGAGACAGTAGAAACACTGTCAGACTTTATTTTGGGGGGCTCCAAAATCACTGCAGATGGTGACTGCAGCCATGAAATTAAAAGACGCTCACTACTTGGAAGGAAAGTTATGACCAACCTAGATAGCGTATTAAAAAGCAGACACATTACTTTGCCAACAAAGGTCCGTCTAGTCAAGGCTATGGTTTTTCCAGTGTCATGTATGGATGTGAGAGTTGGACTGTGAAGAAAGCTGAGTGCCGAAAAATTGATGCTTTTGAACTGTGGTGTTGGAGAAGACTCTTGAGAGTCCCTTGGACTGCAAGGAGATCCAACCAGTCCATCCTAAAGGAGATCAGTCCTGGGTGTTCATTGGAAGGACTGATGCTAAAGCTGAAACTCCAATACTTTGGCCACCTCATGCGAATAGCTGACTCATTGGAAAAGACCCTGATGCTGGGAGGGATTGGGGGCAGGAGGAGAAGGGGATGACAGAGGATGAAATGGCTGGATGGCATCACTGACTCGATGGGCATGAGGTCGAGTAAACTCCGGGAGTTTGTGATGGACACGGAGGCCTGGCGTGCTGTGATTCATGGGGTTGCAGAGAGTCGGACACGACTGAGCGACTAAAGTGAACTGAACTGTGGTTTTGTAAAGGACAAGGCAAAAGACAAGCAAGGGAGTGATGATCAACCATGAAATTAAGCTTTGTGGGAGGAAACATAGAACACCAAGAGGGTAAGAGACAATAAAAAGTGGTCCGTAAAATCAACGGAGTCAAGGTACTGAACTTTATTAAAGTGGAGCCGTTTTTCTAGTCACTCAACTCTTTTTGAATCTTAATCCTGTTATTAACTATATTACTTTCTTTTTTGTATTACATGAGAGTAATGCTAAATTTTACATTAAATTCACCTACTCAAAAATACTTTACTGAGTACCAGAAGATGTGGGATATAAAGTTAAATAAGATTGGTCTCTTGCCTCAAGAATTTCACAGCCTCCCCAAGGAAACAGGCAGGAAAACAAGGAATTACAGAATAATGTGGAAGATTCTCTGAAAAATTACTACAGTGATACAGAAAGGAGATCTCTGAATCAAATTGAAGGGTGACAGAAGACTTCTGAGGTGAGGTTTTGAAGATCAAACAGACAATCAAACAGGAAGTAGAAAAGGTCCTTCCATGACTCACCCAAAGTACAAATCAAAATACTTATTGAAGTTTTGTCAACTAAGAGTCTTGTGGCACATCTCTAAAAATCACCTCCTAAAATCACCTATCTAAAAATTAGAAAATTTCATGGAGTAGCCATAGCAATTCTGACAGACGGGGCCATTTCACCCAGTTCTGTTTTCTACATCTTCTCCATGAAGCCATCTTGAGCAACTACTTCAAGTATCTTGCTGGAATCAAAATGCTCTATACAGGTTCTCTGACCTCCCAATGCAGGGAACCTATATAAGGGAGAGATTAGTTTGCCATTCATACTTAGAAAATTCATGAACACCCTCACAGTTTACCACTGGCTTTTTTTCCTTAAGTGCGAACAAACCACTTATTTAATATTCTGTTTTAGGATTTTCCCAATAACTCACACCAGATTCATCAACCTGTAACTTGCCTGCTTACAGAGGGTGATATTATGATGGGAAGCAATACCTCTTGTTGAAAATATTTTAAGGAGATAATAGTGTTTGAGAGTCACTTTTATGCTGAGGGAATTGAGATGAGAAAGCTCCACCTAAGACAAAGGATGAGGATAGACAGGGCAAGATAAATGGGACAAAAAGAGAGAACATTAGCCTGGAGAAATGGAGTGTTATTTAAGAAGTTTGTGTTCAATTCATGAAGGGGAGTAATCCAGGTCAGCTTGGATAAAGTCCTTCGAAGTCAAAGATGATGTCTTGGTTCTGACATCTGGTAAAGGGCTCTCTTAGAGCTCAAGATAGAAGCCAGACTTACTGGGGAAAAACTTGGAAACCACTTTTAAATAAAACAAAGGAAATTCTTTTCTATGACGTCACACCAATTCTGCCAAATCACAGTCTGCCAGTGCTTGTCACAATGTTTACAATTAAGAATTTGAATACATAAAAGTCCTTGGTTCTCCTGCAGTTCAGCAAGGCTGCTAAGAATCTGGAATAACTCCTTCAAGGGAAAGGAAAAGAAATTAAATTGATGACAGACAAAAAAATCACAGCTCAGTACAGATAAAAGAGACTAGTAGGTTAAAGAAATTGCATTAATTGGGTCAGCAAGGACCTAGCTGATAGTCAAGCCATTAACTGCTTTTTTCTTTCCTTAATCATAAAAGTTAATTCAAAAAACAAAAGTTTTGTGTGATTCCTTTAGTGCCTATGTTAATTTTTTAATCTTAAAATCAAAATATAGACTTAATACTGCTTTTATCAAAGTTGAAAACAGTGCCTGACAGAGCAGGAGGGCTAAGGGAGAAACTATCTCTGATTATCTTTTGGTTAAATCTTATTTGGGAAAAAAAAAAAAAGTAATGCTTGAGCAAAGTATCTAATGAGCAGAGAATCCAATATTCTCTGTTCAGTTTTTGCTGGGGAGGCAGGAGGTGGAACCTAGAAATCCTGAAATTGCCAAAATGAAAGTAATCTGATTAAATTTCTCTCAACATTAACAACAATTTATTATTATGCCAAGATTAGCCAGTCCTGAAAACCAGTATGTTTCCTTCAAGGAAGGCAGCTAAGGCAATCAGAAAAATAGGCTGGTTGTTTTTTTTAACCAGCATTACTTATGCAATAGTAACCAAACAGTGTGAATAATTATATATCAGTGGGTACTCCATGGGCGGGTACCATCTTGTCTGTTGTCTTATATGCTCTGAACAGACAGAAGATCATGCTAAAAAACCAAGAACTTGTGAAAACTGAATCACATGAGTAGCTTAAATTGAAATCTATGCAAAATTAATCTGGCATATTTAATGATGAATCACTGCTATTGTGTTTTTATGTTATTGGCAATTATACATAATTGATGACTGGTTTATACATTTATTGTAACTAGCATTTTTAACAATTTTTTTCTCTTTTACTTCTCAGTGCCTGCTGTCAGTGTTACTTGAAAGTTTTCCTCATTCTATAGCAGATTTTAATTATTATCACTTAACTCCTGTCATAGAAGTTAAAACAAAATTCTGGACTTGATACCTCAAATTTAGGTCCCAGGCTCTAGTCTGAGGAACTCTGCCCTGAAGTGCCTTGGCCCACTCTACACCATCACAGCAGATCTTCAAATGCCAGGAGCTGTGCAGGAGCTGGCAATATGGCAAGTGCATGAGGGAAGCAGGGTACAGGGCAGGGATGGAAGAGCCGGTTGGTCCCCAAGCGTGGGTGAAAAAAGAAGAGGCAGATGCCAGAGAGGGAACGGATGCAGAGTTTATCAACCTGCACCCCAATACTTCGGAGAAAACATAAAGCTGCTCCCATTTGTTTTTTCCTATCTACCTTCTCCTGATGTTAGCCTTTATATTGGCAGATGCTCAGGTGTGTTCAGGGTGGTATAATTGGGCATTGATCAGGTTACAAAAAGAATTAAATTAGGAAACAATTTCTGTTTAAGTCACTGGGAAAAAACAAGGGACAGCTTATCTCCACATTATTTCACAGACATCGTCTCCATTTTATGCACTGCCCAGGACTCAGTGTAATGCCTCATGTATTGCTGCTGCTGCTAAGTCACTTCAGTTGTGTCTGATTCTGTGCGACCCCATAGACGGCAGCCCACCGGGCTCCTCTGTCCCTGGGATTCTCCAGGCAAGAATACTGGAGTGGCTTGCCATTTCCTTCTCCAATGCACGTGTGCATGCTAAGTCGCTTCAGTGTCCGACTCCTCATATGCTATAGGAGCTCAATGAATAAATACTGAATATATTATTTTTAATCATTTTTAAAAGAAACTTCTTAGTATTATATGTATACTGCTGTCTAGAACCAAGTCACAGACTCACCTAACCAATTCATAGCTTCCTGAATTGTTAATCTAGAAATAGTACAAGCATCCAGGATATAGCAGGGAGGGTGTACACCTGTGTCTGTAGTTCAGGGTTGTTCATCCAATATTCTAGGTATAATGGAGAGGGAAATGGCAGCCCACTCCAGTACTCTTGCCTGGAAAATCTCATGGATGGAGGAGCCTGGTAGGCTACAGTCCATGGGGTCACAGAGAGTCGGATATGACTGAGTGACTTCACTTTCACTTTCTAGGTATAAAAAAGGTAGAAATGTATTTTCTGGCTCAAATCTACATTTTGTCTTAAATAACTGTGTGAATTTGATCCTAATAGCAGCCAGCTGCTTGATCTTAGGGCATATAGTTATTATACTACCTTTGTTTTCTGGTCTTTAAGAAGAGGGCCTATACATTTCACTACATTTTATTAAGAAGTCCTGCCTGCAGAGCACTGTGCCCGACACTGCTATAGGGAAGGAATATGATAGCATGGGGCTTTCTATTTTCTTTAGGAGCCAAGACCACCCAAAATAAGCAGGTCTCTATCCTCTTCTAAACATTCACAAGGAGTATCTCTTAATAAACAATGTTAACAATAAAAGTAATCCTTCCACTTTCTTTTCCTTAAATCTCTTTTTTTAAGGACACTGATAAAATGCCTTACATTCCCTAGAGTTAGGAAGCTTTTTATTTCGACGCTAAATCCTGTGTGCTATAGCTTAAATCTATTTCGTCTTATTCTGTTCTCATGGAAGACAGAGAAAAATCGTTTATCCTCCTCTATATGATAGTCCTTCATGTATTAAAGATTTCAGTCTTCATTTCTCCAGGTTACATAATGCCAATTCCTTTCATTTTATTCATATATCTTATTTTTCCCAAGCTTTTAAACTCTTCTTGGACTCTATGGATAATCAAATAGTCATGCAGTCCCTTTCAGATTCTAATTGAGTAATAAACCTGCAAGGAGCGAAATATTTTTAAATCTTAAATCAGAATCTCACATGATCTGGGGTTTAAAACATTTCTGGAGAGCAGGAGGAAGCTGGAAAGTACTGGCACAGAAAGCATGGGAAGAGGCAAGAAAGTACTACTGGAATATTGTTATTATTTTATTACAGAGAAAATTAAGGGATACATCACAGCAAATAAGGAAAATGCAAGATTAAAGGCACAATTAAAATAGCCAGCTGCTGATTCCTGATTTCCTAGCAAATTGCTGTCAGATGACTATGATAACTGATCATGGTAATCTAGATTGAAGTTAAAAAAAAATCACAGTTTAATTGGGCATGAATTCACTCTATAATGTGTTCATATTATTTTTCTAGAAGTCTTCCAGTTTTTTCTTCTTCCCTTTCCAACTATGTTCTGCAAAAGAATTCCTCCCCATATAACCTATGGAGAAAAATAAGAGACTGTTACCCTATTAGACTTCATCTAATATCTAGAATCAATTAGCATGTATATAAAATATCATTTGCCTAAATTCCATAACTAATGAATGGATAAACAAAATATGGTGTAGCCATACAACAGAAAAGCCACAAAAAGGAGTGAAATACTGATACATGTTACATACCATTGATAAACCTTGAAACATTTTGCTGCGTGAAGGGAGCTAGACACAAAAAGCCACATATGTAGGAGTCCATTTGTATGAGAGGTCAAAACAGGCACATCCACAGAGATAGAAGACAGATTTGATCTCACCAGGGACGCTGCAGAAGAAAGATGGGGCATAACTGCTTGATGTGGATAGCATTTCCATTTAAGGTGATGAAGAAGTATTGGAACTAGATAGTAGTGATGGTAATGGCACGACTCATAAAGTGATGTCATCATTTTTGTGAAATTCTTCTCATAAAATGTACTTAATGACCTTGAATTATATATTTTAACATGGTTAAAATGGTAAACTGTGTGGTATGTACACTTTACCACAATAAAGAAAACATCACTTGTATTCTCAGGGAATGTCAGTTCAGTTCAGTTCAGTTCAGTCGCTCAGTCCTGTCCGACTCTTTGTGACCCCATGAATCGCAACACGCCAGGCCTCCCTGTCCATCACAAACCTGGTGTTTACTCAAACTCATGCCCATCGAGTCGGTGATGCCATCCAGCAATCTCATCCTCTGTCGTCCCCTTCTCCTCCTGCCCCCAATCCCTCCCAGCATCAGGGTCTTTTCCAACGAGTCAACTCATCGCATGAGGTGGCCAAAGTATTGGAGTTTCAGCTTCAGCATCAGTCCTTCCAAAGAGCACCCAGGACTGATCTCCTTTAGGATGGACTGGTTGGATCTCCTTGCAGTCCAAGGGACTCTCAAGAGTCTCCTCCAGCACCACAGTTCAAAAGCATCAATTTTTCAGTGCTCAGCTGTCTTCACAGACCAACTCTCACATCCATACATGACCACTGGAAAAACCATAACCTTGACCAGATGGACCTTTGTTGGAAAGTAATGTCTCTGCTTTTTAATATGCTATCTAGGTTGGTCATAACTTTCCTTCCAAGTAGTGAGCGTCTTTTAATTTCATGGCTGCAATCACCATCTGCAGTGATTTTGGAGCCCCCCAAAATAAAGTCTGACACTGTTTCCACTGTCTCCCCATCTATTTCCCATGAGGTGATGGGACCAGATGCCATGTTCTTAGTTTTCTGAATGTTAAGCTTTAAGCCAACTTTTTCACTCTCCTCTTTCACTTTCATCAAGAGGCTTTTTAGTTCCTCTTCACTTTCTGCCATAAAGGTGGTGTCATCTGCATACCTGAGGTTATTGATATTTCTCCCGGCAATCTTGATTTCAGCCTGTGCTTCTTCCAGCCCAGCGTTTCTCATGATGTACTCTGCATAGAAGTTAAATAATCAGGGTGACGTACTCCTTTTCCTATGTGGAACCAGTCTGTTGTTCCATGTCCAGTTCTAACTGTTGCTTCCTGACCTGCATACAGGTTTCTCAAGAGGCAGGTCAGGTGGTCTGGTATTCCCATCTCTTTCAGAATTTTCCACAGTTTATTGTGATCCACACAGTCGAAGGCTTTGGCGTAGTCAATAAAGCAGAAATAGATGTTTTTCTGGAACTCTCTTGCTTTTTTGATGATCCAGCAGATATTGGCAATTTGATCTCTGGCTCCTCTGCCTTTTCTAAAACCAGCTTGAACATCTGGAAGTTCATGGTTCATGTATTGCTGAAGCCTGGCTTGGAGAACTTTGAGCATTACCTTACTAGCGTGTGAGATGAGTGCAATTGTGCGGTAGTTTGACCATTCTTTGGGATTGCCTTTCTTAGGCATTGGAATGAAAACGGACCTTTTCCAGTCCTGTGGCCACTGCTGAGTCTTCCAAACTTGCTGGCATATTGAGTGCAGCACTTTCACAGCATCATCTTTCAGGATTTGAAATAGCTCAACTGGAATTCCATCACATCCACTAGCTTTGTTCGTAGTGATGCTTCCTAAGGCCCACCTGACTTCACATTCCAGGATGTCTGGCTCTAGGTGAGTGATCACAAACACTGTGATTATCTGGGTCGTGAAGATCTTTTTTGTATAGTTCTTCTGTGTGTTCTTGGCACCTCTTCTTAATATCTTCTGCTTCTGTTAGGTCCATAGCATTTCTGTCCTTTATCGAGCCCATCTTTGCCTGAAATCTTCCCTTGATATGTCTAATTTTCTTGAAGAGATCTCTAGTCTTTCCCATTCTGTTCTTTTCCTCTATTTCTTTGCATTGATCACTGAGGAAGGCTTTCTTCTCTCTCCTGACTATTGTTTGGAACTCTGCATTCAAATGGCAATATCTTTTCTTTTTTTCTTTGCTTTTCGCTTCTCTTCGTTTCATAGCTATTTGTAAGGCCTCCTCAGACAACCATTTTGCCTTTTTGCATTTCTTTTCCTTGGGGATGGTCTTGATCCCTGTCTCCTGTACAATGTCACGAACCTCCATCCATAGTTCATCAGGCTCTCTGTCTATCAGATCTAGTCCCTTAAATCTATTTCTCACTTCCACTGTATAATCATAAGGGATTTGATTTAGGTCATACCTGAATGTCTAGTGGTTTTCCCTACTTTCTTCAGTTTCAGTCTGAATTTGGCAATAAGGAGTTCATGATCTGAGCCACAGTCAGCTCCTGGTCTTGTTTTTGCTGACTGTATAGAGCTTCTCCATCTTTGACTGCAAAGAATATAATCAATCTGATTTTGGAGCTGACCATCTGGTGATAACCATGTGTATTGTCTTCTCTTGTATTGTTGGAAGAGGGTGTTTGCTATGACCAGTGTGTTCTCTTGGCAAAACTCTATTAGCCTCTGCCCTGCTTCATTCCGTACTCCAAGGCCTGATTTGCCTATTACTCCAGGTGTTTCTTGACTTCCTACTTTTGCATTCCAGTCCCCTATAATGAAAAGGACATCTTTTTTGGGTGTTTAGTTCTAAAACTTGCAGGGAGTGTCCATATTACCAAAAATTCAAGCAGAAACAGAGGTGGGACACAAGAGGACTTTCTTGTAAGTTGGTAATCAGTTTAATATTTATTGAGAGCCTACAAAGTGCAGAGTACTGGGCTGAGTGTAGAGACATAGCAGGGAGTAGAGACCGATGTGGACTCTGCCCTAGCACGGCAGTTTAGAGAAGCAGCCATTCTTCCATTTCTTCTCTCCTGCTTGAGATGCGTTCATTCTTAGAGAGAAAATAAGACAAAAAAAAAAAAAAGTATGGGCTCTATTGAGCCACAAGATATACCTACATCTGTAAATAGACAAACAAAAGTGAAGCAAATAGCTGCTAAAAAGTTTATCTCAGGTCCGAAAACAAGGACTTGAAAATTTATACTTAAATTTATTCTTAAGCTTATTGAATGCCATGAAAAAGAAGGGATAATATTTAGTGATTCAGTGTATCTGCATATGATTTCACAAATAGGGATCCTTTCCATCTCACATATCACTTCTCATACATATAATTTCTCATAAAGAATAAAAAAATTACAAGATAGTTTGGATTACTCTTCAATTACTCCTATCCTTCCCACTCCTCCATGGGTTTGTTATACCCATGGATTCTGGGCTTGGCCATGACCTGGACCAAAGGAACCTCAGAGGATGAAGCTTGTAGAGTTTCTGCTCTTTGCCACAGGAAAGTGCTCTGGAGCAGAAACTGGTCCAAGAACAGTGAAAGGCACATAAAACTGATTTAACTCCAATTAGCAGCCTTAAGAAGAGTTGCCTAATTGTTCTGGACTGGATCTCTCCGCAGCCAAATATAAACTTTTGAGATGAGAATAATTTCATCTTGTTGCATAAATCATGAAGTGCTGGAGTATTTATGCAGCATTATTGTGGTAATAAAGGATTAATTCAACACATACATTGCAATCAATTGACCCAGAATTCTCTCAAAATATGATTTATAAAAATACTTAGAAAGCTAACCATCAATAATAAATTAGCTTTTTCTTTATATATTTTATTATTCAGTTACAGATTTAGTACTAAAAATTCTCAAATGTGTAAAATGGAAATTCACACTATCATTTATCAATTAGTATAACTGGTGAGATAATGCAAGGATGTACTACTGGGATGTTAAAAAATACAGAAACCATGATATTTGCTACATATACCCTGATATAGTGAGGTTCTGATAAACATTTTGATGAAAGCAAATTAGTCACTAATCCAACATTTTCTCTTGGCGAATTAGCAAGATCAGGTTTCACGTTAAATGAAATGTGTTTGTGCTTAAGTACTCCATCAGAGCAGGATCACTGATGGCCTGGGTAGAGGGAACTAATTTAAGTAAATCTCCTCACTATATTCTACTATTCAGACATTTCTATTCTTAATCTTCATGTTTTTAGGCCCCAGACAGAGCTGATAAATCAATGTCATATTTTTTTGTGAAATTTTCCTCATGAAATATTGAAGAAATTTAAAGGAAAGCATCTGGCACATTCAGAAAACCTTATGATGTTTTTCTTTTAACCTGAGTCCCTCCATTGGTCCCAGGTGGAAAACAAAATACTATACAGTGACTATTAAGAAGGTATTTATAAAAACACTGAATCTCTTAAAGAAGTGTAATTCATTTTTAACTTTTCATAGGGCACAAGATTTTATTTTTCCTAATAAAATGCTAGTTTATGAGATAAACATTGCTTATAAATTATGATGGAACATCTAATTAAGGTAATTTCCCTCTCATTGGAACTCCCTAAAGTTCATTGGAATAGGAAAAAATGCAAAATAGTAAACAAAGAAGATGAAATGATGCTTATTAAGAAACACAAACCAAAAAAGGAATTTAATTTTTAAGATAATTAGAAAAAAAATTATTTAGGATAGGTAAGTGATAGAGGTATGCAGAGACAAAGAATTCTATTTGCCTGAGATAGCTGAGAGTTAAAATGACTGCGAAAAGGCCAAAACACCCCACTAAATAGTCACAAGACAAAGTAGAACAGAGACTGCTATTCATTCAATAAACATCAACAATACACTATGTACTTCATTAGAAACTTAAATAAATCAAGGAAGTGGAGATTACAGGTTGTAGTAACTCTGAGAAATTTAAATAATGACTAGAGTAGAAAAACACATCAAGGAATCATGAGTTCTGCCCTGAGGGAAAGAGTAGTCATGAAAAATTCCAGAGGCAGGTCTCCAAAGTAAATTCATTGCATGTGTCCTTTGACTAAATTAGTGCCATGGAAACTTTCTAAAAAATATTATTGCATTGTAAAGCAATAGGCTTTGTGATCAGAAAAAAAAAAAACACTTAAAGTAAGAAAAGACAGTATTTGAGAAGGATTCAGATACTTTAAATACTTCAAATATTTTAAAGTTTTTAATCTCTGTGGTAGGCAGAACTCTGAGACAGTCCCCCAAGATTCCTGGCATTTGGTGTGCACACATCCTCTCCAAGTTATTCAATCAAACACTAATCTAAATTCTGCTCTGAAGGGATTTTGCAGATAATTAAGGTCCCAAATAAGTTGACCTTAAATTTAAGAGATTATATGGGTGGGTTGGATCTAATCATGTGAACCACTTTTAAAAGTAGAGTTTCCATCCACTGGTATCAGAAGAGGAAGTTAAAGGACTTCAAATTGTGAGTGAGAGTGAATGAGGAGAAATTTCCCATTGCAGGTTATATTCATTTCTTACTGCTGCTGTAATAAATCATGAGAAATTTAGTGACTTAAAACAAAGCACATCTATTCCCTTATATTAGTTCTGGAGGTCAGAAATCTAGGATAAGTCTGAAGAGGCTAAAATTACGGTGTCAGCAGCTGGTCCTTCTGGATGTTCCAAGGGAGAATTTGTCCCTTGCTCTTCTAGCTTCTAGAGGCTTCAGCATCCCTTGGTTCCTGGCTGCATCACTCCTATCTCTGCCTCTGCCTTCTGATTGCCTTCTCTCCTATTGGGACCTTTGTGATTACTCAAATTTACCCAGACAATTGAGGATAATCTCCCACCTCAAGACCTTAAATTAATCACATCTGCATAGACCCTTTTGTCTATGAGGTAACATATTCACAGGTTTCAGGGATTAGGATATGGAGATCTTTGAGGCTGGGGAGGAGGATGGGGCACATTATTCCACCTACCACTTTGGATTTGAAGATGAAAGAGGTGATCCACAGGAACTAAGAGCAGCCCCCAGCTGACAGCCAGCAAGGAAAAGCGGGCCTCAATTCTACAACTGCAAGGAACCGAATTCTGCCAGGACTTCCCTGGCAGTCCAATGGTTAGGACTGTATGTTCCCACTGCAGGAAGCCTGGGTTTGATCCCTGGTCAGGGAACTAAGATTCTACAAGCCCCACAGCGCAGTCTTAAAAAAAAAAATTGCCAACAAAAATGAGTTTAGAAACAGATTTTTCCAGAGTCTCCAGAAGATAACTCATTCAGGCCAACACCATGTGGTACTCTAAGCAGAGAATCCAGGCATTCCATACTGGACTTCTAACCCACAGAATGGTTAAGCTATTATATGGTAAATGGTAAAGTATTACGTTATTTCAAGCTTCTTGTAGTCATTTGTTACACAGCAGCAGAAAACAAATAAAACTGCAAAATATTTTACCCTCAAAATATTTTGAAAATATTTTAAATATTTCAAATCAGTCACAGTATTCATGATGCTATGCACTAAAAGGTTTTGCACTTCAATTAAAAATGTGTATGCACAGCATGAATAGGTGCAAACATCAATATCACCTAGTTATTCAGGTTCTTTACCGACATTAATATAATTATTTTAGTCAACACATACTCTAGTGACATAAATGAAAGCCTCTGAAATCTCAACACTCAGTTATGTAGTCAGGAATAAGACACACAAGCAAGGACTTGCTAGAAGATGGCACCACGAGAAAATGTGTATAGAACCACACTCCTTGAAGTCTATTAAAATAAACAAAATGAACCTGAGTTAGTTACAAAACTCTCATCTACAACAATACTAGGGTACTAACACAATCTACAAAAAAGACTTCCAATAATATCTACTCTTCCATAAACAATGAAATTTGGACACAACCACAGGGAAATATTGAGAACTGAAATCCATCTCCATAATCTTGATCAGTTTTTGTTTTACAAGATAACATCCCTTAAGTAAAAAGGGAAAATACCAGTATCAGGTTAAACCTTGAAGAAAAAAAAAGCATCCACTTGAGTATTATCTGTACATCCAAGGACAAACAATGAGACAAGGTTGAAGATGGTAAGAGGCCATGAGTCACCTTTATTTTGTATGAACCTACCTGGGAAAATCCATCATTAGGATCTTTAAAACAAACAAAATTAGAAGGTAGTACTTCTTTCTCATATATCATCCCAACCTCACACCCACACATACACACCCGGAAAGAAAGATGTCTAAAGACAGATGATTTGTCCTTTCTGTAAAGTGTGTAGAAACAACATATCTGAACTAAAGCTACAGACTGCCTGCTATCCGAGCTCACACATCACTGCCCTCCACCCCACCACACACACACATAAAATCTCACCTTCCACTTAAGCCTTCAGGGGACAATTTAACAATGCCTATATAAGCATGTTGAAGAGCTTACTTACTCTCTGACAAAGAGCAGATCAAGAGTCATTTATGACCCTATCCCCACATCGGGCATCAAGGAGGGCTGTTCACAGAGCCTGAGACCTATCCTTCCAACGCCTTCGACCTAGACAGTGATAAAGATGCTGGGGTGGGGGTGTGGCTGTCTTTCAACATTAACTAACAACAAGCTCCCCCAGAATCCCAATTCCACTTAGATTCAAAGTTCAAAGCAGAGCCTATCCCATCAAAAGCAGACTGTGCTCTAGTTCAGGGGAATGCAACCCTATGATATAGGGCAAAAGATCCACTTCCTCTGTCAACAGGACCAAGAGGAGCTTCAAGCACCCAATTGTTCCTGCCCCAAACACTCAGGCTGCTACCATATTCTGCCTTGAATCTCACTATCGCCTTTAGCCTTGTGTACGTTATCTCTGCAGCCTCAGATGGCTAGGTACACCCTCATCTCCTACCTTCAAAACCCCATAATGTTCTGCTAGCTCCTCATCTATTCTCTTCACCCAACCCACCAGGAATGTTATTACTAACTAGAGTTTTGGGACTCTATTATTGTCACGATCCCAAACATTCCCAGCCCCTTCTCTGATTCTCTTATCTTCTTACTCCAAAGGAAACCTGGCATTGTCCTAGACTTCCCCTGTGGCTCAGCAGTAAAGAATCCATCTGCCAATGCAGGAGCCACAGGTTCCGTCTCTAAGTCAGGAAGACTCCCTGGAGGAGGAAATGGCAACCCACTCCAGTTTTCTTACCTGGAGATTCCATGGACAGAGGAGCCTGACGGGCTACAGCCCATGGGGTCACAAGGAGTTGGACACGACTGAGCATGCACACACACAGCAGTCACCATTGCCCTAAAGGCGTTGCTTCCTGCAGAGCCCTCCGTCATGACTGTGCAGGAAAAAAACTGATTTTCTCCCTCAGTCCTTATGTCCCTAAGCATGGGATTGAGGTGGATAGCCTCTCTGTTGCTTATTCCTTTCTCACTTCCATCTAAATACCTTCAGCTGTATGTTTCATGACACCAGATTATATTATGCGGTAGTTTGAGCATTCTTTGGGATTGCCTTTCTTTGGGATTGGAATGAAAACAGACTTTTTCCAGTCCTGTGGCCACTGCTGAGTTTTCCAAATTTGCTGGCAGATTGACTGCAGGACTTTCACGGCATCATCTTTTACGATGTGAAATAGCTCAACTGGAATTTCATCACCTCCACTAGCTTTGTTTGTAGTGACACTTCTAAGGCCCACCTGACTTCACATTCCAGGATGTCTGGCTTAGGTGAGTGATCACACCGCTGTAATTATCTGGGTCATGAAGATCTTTTTTGTACAGTTCTTCTGTGTGTTCTTGGCACCTCTTGTTAATATCTTCTGCTTCTGTTAGGGCCATACCATTTCTGTCCTTTATTGTGCCCATCTTTGCCTGCAATGTTCCCTTGGTATCTCTAATTTTCTTGAAGAGATCTCTAGTCTTTTCCATTCCATTGTTTTCCTCTATTTCTTTGTAGCAATCACTGAGGAAGGCTTTCTTGTCTCTCCTTGCTATTCTTTGGAACTCTGAATTCAAATGGGAATATCTTTCCTTTTCTCCTTTGCTTTTCGCTTCTCTTCTTTTCATAGCTGTTTGTAAGGCCTCCTCAGACAAACATTTTGCCTTTTGCATTTCTTTTTCTCAGCGATGGTCTTGATCACTGCCTCCTGAATGATGTCATGAACCTCCGTCCATAGTTCTTCAGGCACTCTGTCTATCAGATCTAATCCTTTGAATCTATTTATCACTTCCACTGTATAATCGTATGGGATTTGATTTAGGTCATACCTGAATGGTCTAGTGGTTTTCCCTACTTTCTTCAGTTTAAGTCTGAATTTGGCAATAAGGAGTTCATGATCTGAGCCACAGTCAGCTCCTGGTCTTGTTTTTGCTGACTGTATAGTGCCTCTTCATCTTTGGCTGCAAAGAATATAATCAATCTGATTTCAGTGTTGACCATCTGTTGATGTCCACGTGTAGAGTCTTCTCTTGTGTTGTTGAAAGAGGGTTTTTGCCATGACCAATGCATTCACTTGGCAAAACTCTATTAGCCTTTGCCCTGCTTCATTCTGTACTCTAAGGCCAAATTTGCCTGTTACTCCAGGTATTTCTTGACTTCCTACTTTTGCATTCCAGTTCCTTATAATGAAAAGGACATCTTTTTTGGGTGTTAGTCCTAGAAGGTCTTGTAGGTCTTCATAGAACCATTCAACTTCAGCTTCTTCAGCATTATTGGTCAGGGCATAGACTTGGATTACCGTGATATTGAATGGTTTGCCTTGGAAATGAACAGAGATGATTCTGTCTTTTTTGAGATTGCATCCAAGTACTGCATTTCAGACTGTTTTGTTGACTATGATGGCTACTCCAATTCTTCTAAGGGATTCTTGCCCACAGTAGTAGATATAATGGTCATCTGAGTTAAATTCAACCATTCCAGTCCATTTTAGTTCGCTGATTCCTAAAATGTTGATGTTCACTCTTGTCATCTCCTGTTTGACCACTTCCAATTTACCTTGACTCATGGACCTAACATTCCAGGTTCCCATGCAGTATTGCTCTTTACAACATCAAGACTTTACTTCCATCACCAGTCACATCCACAATTGAGTGTTGTTTTTACTTTGGCTCCATCTCTTCATTCTTTCTGCAGTTAGTTCTCCACTGATCTCCAGTAGCATATTGGGCACCTACTGTCCTGGTGAGTTCATCTTTCAGTGTCCTATCTTTTTGCCTTTTCATACTGTTCATGGGGTTCTCAAGGCAGGAATACTGAAGGGATTTGCCATTCCCTTCTCCATTGGACCACGTTTTGTCAGAACTCTCCACCATGACCCATCCATTTTGGGTGGCCCTACACAGCATGGCTTAGTTTTACTGAGTTAGACAAGGCTGTCCATGTGATCAGATTAGTTAGTTTTCTGTGATTGTGGTTTTCAGTCTGTCTGCCCGCTAATGGAGAAGGCTAAGAGGCTTATGGAAGCTTCCTAATGGGAGAGACTGACTGAGGGGTAAACGGGTCTTGTTCTGATGGGGGGAGGCCATGCTCAGTAAATCTTTAATCCAATTTTCTGTTGGATTTTTCTGGATTTTCTGGGTGAAGCACAAACTGGAATCAAGATGCCAGGAGAAATATCAATAACCTCAGATATGCAGATGATACCATACTTATGGCAGAAAGTCAAGAAGAACTAAAGAGCCTCTTAATGAAAGTGAAAGAGGAGAGTGAAAAAGTTGGCTTAAAACTCAACATTCGGAAAACTAAGATCATGGCATCCAGTCCCATCACTTCATGGCAAATAGATGGGGAAACATTGGAAACATGGACAGAATTTATTTTGGGGGACTCCAAATTCACTGCAGATGGTGACTGCAGCTGTGAAATGAAAAGACACTTGCTCCCTGGAAGAAAAGTTATGACCAACGAGACAGTATATTAAAAAGCAGAAACATTACTTTGCCAACAAAGGTCAGTCTAGTCAAAGCTATGGTTTTTCCATTGGTCATGTATGGATGTGAGAGCTGGACTATAAAGAAAGCTGAGCACTGAAGAATTGATGCTTTTGAACTGTGGTGTTAGAGAAGACTCTCGAGAGTCCCTTGAACTGCAAGGAGATCCAACAAGTCCATCTTAAAGGAAATCAGTCCTGAATGTTTATTGGAAGGACTGATGTTGAAGCTGAAACTCCAATAATTTGGCCACCTGATGCAAAGAACTGACTCATTGGAAAAGACCCTAATGCTGGGAAAGACTGAAGGCGGGAGGAGAAGGGGATGACAGAAGATGAGATGGTTGGACGGCATCACCGACTCAATGGATATGAGTGTGAGTAAACTCTGGGAGCTGGTGATGGACAGGGGGGCCTGGCATGCTGCAGTCCATGGGGTCGCAAAGAGTTAGACATGACTGAGCAACCGAACTGAACTGAACTGATGAGAAAAAGAGTATAAAATTCCAATGAAGGCCATAAAAGAAGACTTGAAAAATGAGTTTCATTTTGTTTGGGGGTAAATGATTCACTTACTTAAAGGTATCTTTTTTATCAAATTAATCTATAAATCAGTGTTATAAAAATCAACATTCCTGTTGTACTTTTAAATTTGGGTCTATAACTTGAACAAAGGAAAGTGGAAGGGCCTTTAAATATTCAAATATATTCAAGCTACAATAATAAAACATCCCAGGATCAGCACAGAAATAGACAGAATACAAGAAAATAGACTCAAGTATATGTAAATGTATTTGATAAGGATGGTATTTCTAATCAGTGGAGAGAAAAATGGACTACTGAAAGAAGAGGCTTGTACAATGAACCAGTCATCTGGAAAAGGACAGCAAATTGGAAAAGTGAATCCATGACTTATATCCAAAATTTACATACAAGGCAAAAAAGTAAATTCACAAAAAACTAAAGGAAGCAATGGCTAATATGTGTCATAAACTTAGAATTCAAGAGGTACTTCCAAGCATGATATGATATCTAGAAGCAATAAAATAATAGACACATATGTTCACATGAAAATCTGAAACTTCTGCAAGGCAAAATATACCATTTCAAAATAAAGAAGGCAGAGTGATCAGAAAAAAAGTACAGATAAATCACAGAAAAGACAAAAGTCTAACATCTCTAATATATATTAATATATGTAACATTTATATATCATATATTAACAAATTAATATATGCAACATATTTATATACCATATATGTTAATATATCACATATTAACAAATTAATATATTAACACATTATATAATGATATATATTGATTAATATATGATATAATAACAAGTTAATACCTCATATATTAATAAATTAATATATTAATATATGCTATATCATATGTTAACAACTTAATATATAATATGTGATATAACATATTAATATATTATATGATATAATTTAGTATATCATATATTAGCAAATTAATATATGATATAATATTTAACAAATTAATATATATGATAAATATATATAATAATAATAATATATATATATGATAAATATATATTATATATAATGCATTTGTTAATATATTAATCACCAAATTAATATATATATATTGTGTGCTCAGACTCTGTGCAACCCCATGGGCTGTAGCCCACCAGGTTCCTCTGTCTATGGGGTTTTCCAGGCAAGATTACTGGAATGGGTTGCCATTCCCTACTCCAGGGGATCTTCCTGACCCGGGGATTGAATCTGTATCTCTTGTGTCTCCTACCCTGGCAGGCAGATTCGTTACCACTAGCGCCACCTAGGAAGCCTATTAACATTATATAGAAGTCTGTATTTAAAAAGGCAAATAACCAAATAGGGAAAAGATACATATCAACAGGCAACTTGTAGAAAAAACTCTGTGGGCCAATAAACTTATAAAAAGGAGCTGAACCTAACAATTAAAAGAAATTTAAAGTAAAACAGAATTAATAAAGATTATAAAGACCAATGATAGATAATAGACAGTATTGCTTGATACAACTTTACTTGCAGAGTAATTAATAGCAT
This sequence comes from Muntiacus reevesi, assembly GCF_963930625.1. Lineage (NCBI taxonomy): Eukaryota > Metazoa > Chordata > Mammalia > Artiodactyla > Cervidae > Muntiacus > Muntiacus reevesi. The sequence goes on along the minus strand of NC_089255.1, from coordinate 2,434,966 downwards.
ATCAATTGGAAAAACATTTACTGACAATCTACTAAAATTCTGAAAGTTCAGAATCTTTGAACCAGCAATACTACAGGTGTTAATTCAGAGGACAGAAAGAGAAGAAGAGGAGTGGGGAATGAGAATGGGAGATATAGGGAAGAGGAGTAAGGAGAGGAGAATGAAGGGGAGGAGGAAGAGGAAAAAGAGGAGGAGAAGAGGAGGACATCAGAGGACAGCGAAGAGGAGGAAGAGGAGAAGAATCTCATAAAAAATAAAAACTAAATTCTGGAAGATTATAAAGAATATAGACAAACTATTAATGACAGTTACTTCTGAAGAATGAGGTGGTACGGGAATTTCACTTACTGTTAAATATTTGTATAGCACTTAACTTGTCAATAATGAGAAAATATTATTTTTGAAATCTAATATTTCAAAAGTAAAATGAAATTGCAAGCAAGCTTAGAAAGACAGCATTTCCTTTATATTGATTTTGTTGCTAGTTTTTTCTCACCAAGTGCATATCTAGAGCTCCCATAAATAAAATTTCCTATTTCTACCCTAGCAGTGACCATTCCACTCTCTCTCTTCATGCACTGCAAAAATAGAGGTGGAATGGTCTTCATCAAAGCTTAATTCCTCAACATACAACACTGACAATATTTCCCCAAATTGCTCAGACTGTTGACTTTAAGAACCATTAGGCAAAAAATGCTGGAAGGTTAGCATGGAATTATATAAATAATGATCTGAAAGTAATGAAAATGGTTGTGCTTTGCCAAGTCAGAAATCTAAGAATTCTGTTGGGGAAGCAAAAGAAAGCTGTTTTCATCAAGATAGTTTGTGATGTTTCCAATAAAACTAAAAATCAAAGGACTTACTTGGACGGGCCTGCTCCTTAATTAACACTTTGGAAATGTCTTATCACGAAAAGGTTTCCTAGGAATTAGTATCCCTGCTCAGTGGAATGAAGAGGAGGATTTTCACCTTTTGACCTAAAAGTTTTGAATGTTTCCGAGCATTGAATCAGTACCAAAAAATCCAATTTAGTATTGACTTCTACATAATAAATAATATATTAAATAGATTTATACATATTAATCTTCACATCCCTTCATATTAATATTTTCACAGCCTATGCAATAATAAAAATGATGAAAGGAACTTGGAAAAATACAGTAACCAGTTCTCCCAATCAATACACAAATTATTTCAGAGACAGAGTCAAAGTTCCTGAGAATCTAATTTTCTTCGTACTGAGAAGCACAGTGATGACTCAAAGAAACTGAAGTTAACAACAACTCATTTTCTGTAATTTGGAGATTGTTTCAGTGGTGTGCATAAGGGGCTTCCCAGGTGAAGCAGTGGTAAAGAATTCACCTGCCAATGAACGTGACACGGGAGTTGTGGGTTCCATCCCTGGGTCGGGAAGATCCCCTGGAGAAGGAAATGGCAACCCACTCCAGTACTCTTGCCTGGAAATTTCCATGGAAAGAGGAACCTGGTGGGTTGCAGCCCATGAGGCCAAAAAAAGAGTCAGACATGATTGAGCATGCATTGCCTCTCCTCCTCCTACTCCTACGTGTATGTGTATTGAATGCATACCTCGGATGGTCCTCTGTGTCCTCTGTGAAGAAAAGCAACATGTGGCATCTCTAAATCATTCTCATCTTCTGGGTGACATCTCTCATAGTTGCTAGATTACTGTACATCACAGTCATTTTCATTAAAACCTCACTTACGTGCCTAGAGTAAAGGAGTCCTTGTCTTTTGTAGTCTGTTTCAAGTTTAGTCTTCAAGTTGAAGTATGTGATCATCTTAAGACAGATTCAGAATTTAGGATGCTCTCTGAGTAAAGGTACCCCATAGCTGACCTGGGGAAGAAAGAAATTTGGTACCAGGTGTTAAAGGGTTAAGATTAGAGTCTGAATATCCAAAGAAAATGTACAAAAAATATATATATATGGCAATTCACAAGATGTCTTGATCTCCTGCAACACAAGAGAAACTCATACTTTGATAGACATTATCAATGCTCACTAATATCCAGGTCTTCCTCCTGGACACATAATACTGTACCTCTAGGCATAGTTGGGATTCAGTTCAGTTCAGTTCAGTCACTCAGTCACGTCTGACTCTTTGTGACCCCATGGACTGCAGCACACCAGGCTTCCCTGTCCATCACCAACTCCCGGAGCTTACTCAAACTCACATCCATCAAGTCAGGCAGGGTCCAAAAACTAATTCTAGTCAATGTTATGAGTGGAAGTGTTGTATGCTCTTTTCCAGGCGGGAATATTTAAATATTGGCACGAGACCCTTCAGAGTTCTCCACCTGCTGTGCTGATTAGATAAACACATTATGAAATGAAAGTATCATGAGATGGTAATGCACTCTTTACTTGGGAACCACGAATAACTGTGAAGAGCAGAGGTCTACTGCTGGACCTCATTGGGTGTATTTCTGTTTTAAGACACTGAGATTTGAACAATCTGGTACCAGCTGCATAACCCAAGGTGTCTTGAGAAATACATATACTTAAGCAATCATCATGGTAACAGATGAAAGATCTTTTTGATGTCATCATAATGGGTCAACAAAGATGAGCTGGGATAAAGTATTATCATTTCAATACTAGAATAAGTTTATGACATAGTTGGCTATGAGCATGTATATAAATTGGTGGATAAAAATATCTTTAAAATTTTCATAAACTAAAAAAAAAAAAAAATTTTTTCATAAATAATTGGATTTTCTGAATTTGTCTTTTATTTCCAAATACCTTGGTTTATTTTTTAATGAATAATATTTGAAGGAGAGAGAAGGTAGGGCTAAAAATATAAGTTCACCCTCATCTATTAATAGTTAACAGCCAAGTATACAGGTAAGACGAGTGCTGTCTTTCTGTTTCAGTAGTGGGAAGGCTATATTGTTAAATCAACATGACATATTTATAAGCCACAAATGTATCATATAACACGGGGATACAAGTTTAGCCTGGGACAGTTCTATCCAATAAGACAATTAAATAGTATATTGGTTATTTTATATTTGTTTAATATGGGCACCTTATCTCTCCTTTCACCCTAGTCTTACCCCATAGGCACTCACATTTTTTGTTCAGCCAATAAGGATGCTCAAGCAGAAAATGAAAAGAGAAGACAATATGGTCAGGATATTATGTCCCTAATTCTCTCCTTGGAAAATCACCTCAACTTGACTGTGTCCCTCAAAACAAAGTCATTGGTTCTCTCAAGGAAGTATTAATACACACTCCCCGCCCCACCACACACACATACCCTGCTTTTGTAGCTTCCAGCCTAGGGATGGTAACAGCTCCACTATTCCTAGCTTCAGACTCCTGCACTACTCCTGACGACTTATATAATTCTATAATAGAACAGACTTAATGAAAGAAACATTTAGGCATTGGTTCTTACTGGCTATTGAACTGGGAAATAAATAATTTAACATTATCCTTTCTACTGAATCACAACACTTGATTTTAAAGAATAACATAACATATTGTTCATAAAAGAATCTAATTTGTTATTTTACTAGGGCTACCATTTCATGTTTATATAGTAAAATACTTTTGTAAAGAATCTTAATGTAAAAACAACAATCAACTAGATGGGAGAACAAGACAACTTTGCAACAAAAACCACAAAAAAGACCCCAAAAAAGACCCCCACATCCCTAAATAAAGCAGTAACAATAAAGTGACAGCGTCCACAAGATCTGCACGGCGTGAGTGTCTGTGTGGGAGAAGACAGAGAGAAGAAATGGGGTGTCTGTGGGTCTAAGAAATGAAAGAGCAAAGCAGTGTACAGGTATTCCCTGGGGAGCAAGACCAACCAATCTGAAAATAGCACCCAAGACTGGGAGCATCTTGACCAACTCAACAGTGAATGGGAACTTCCCTGGTGGTCCAGCGGTTCTGCCTTCCAATAAGGATCTGCCTTCCAATACAGAAGATGCGGGTTCTATCCCTGGTCGGGGATAAGATCTCACATGCTGTGGGACAACTAAGCCCATGTGCTACAACAAAGATACAGTGCAGTCAAAAAGAAAAAAAAAAAAAAAACAAAAAACTATAAATGGCTGATAACTGCTGCAAGAGACCCTACAGTAACGTCTGAAAAAGACTGAAGCAGTATGGGTCACATGAATTGTCAACATCAGACAGCCAAAATTTCCTTCTGAGAGAAAGTCCCACAGTAGGCAGAAACTTCTTGGAATAAGGTAAAAATTCAGTAAAAATTTGGGCAATGTAGAAAAATGGAAGAGAGGACCCAGGTAAGTAGGGGAAGGGAAACACAGTCAGGAAATCTCAAAGAGTAAGTGAATATATGCCCTAACACTTCAAAAACATAAAAACTAAAGGGAGCACTAAAAACTAAGAAAACTACCTTGAGTAATAGAGCCATAACTGCTAAAAGTTTAGGAAAATTAGTTTCACATAAATATGAGCAACAGAAAAAGATCTAGGTCAAATCCAAAACAAAGCTATTGAGGGGAAAAAAAAGAAAAAGTATATAATACTACCCCTGTGGACACTGAAAACATACTAGGATACATAAGCAAAAAACAGATCTAATTGTGACCTCTCAGAGCAAATACAGCCGCTAAGAAAACTATATAACTTAAAAGAGGAACATTAATCGGAATTATAACTCAGAGTGTTAAGAGTTGACATACTTTTTTTTTCCCATTTATTTTTATTAGTTGGAGGCTAATTACTTTACAATATTGTAGTGGTTTTTGCCATACATTGACATGAATCAGCCATGGATTTACATGTGTTCCCCATCCCGATCCCCCCTCCCGCCTCCCTCTCCATCCCATCCCTCTGGGGCTTCCCAGTGCACCAGCCCTGAGCACTTGTCTCATGCATCCAACCTGGACTGGTGATCTGTTTCACCCTTGATAGTATACTTGTTTCAATGCTGTTCTCTCTGAACATCCCACCCTCGCCTTCTCCCACAGAGTCTAAAAGTCTGTTCTGTACATCTGTGTCTCTTTTTCTGTTTTGCATATAGGGTTATCATTACCATCTTTTTAAATTCCATATATATGCGTTAGTATACTGTATTGGTCTTTATCTTTCTGGCTTACTTCACTCTGTATAATGGGCTCCAGTTTCACCCATCTCATTAGAACTGATTCAAATGAATTCTTTTTAATGGCTGAGCACAACAAAAGAAACTATAAGCAAGGTGAAAAGACAGCCTTCAGAATGGGAGAAAATAATAGTAAATGAAGAAACAGACAAAGGATTAATCTCAAAAATATACAAGCAACTCCTGCAGCTCAATTCCAGAAAAATAAATGACCCAATCAAAAAATGGGCCAAAGAACTAAACAGACATTTCTCCAAAGAAGACATACAGATGGCTAACAAACACATGAAAAGATGCTCAACAGCACTCATTATCAGAGAAATGCAAATCAAACCTCAATGAGGTACCATTATACGCCAGTCAGGATGGCTGCTATCCAAAAGTCTACAAGCAATAAATGCTGGAGAGGGTGTGGAGAAAAGGGTGGGTGGGAATGCAAACTAGTACAGCCACTATGGAGAACAGTGTGGAGATTCCTTAAAAAACGAAATAGAACTGCCATATGACCCAGCAATCCCACTGCTGGGCATACACACCGAGGAAACCAGATCTGAAAGAGACACGTGCACCCCAATGTTCATCGCAGCACTGTTTATAATAGCCAGGACATAGAAGCACCTAGATGCCCATCAGCAGGTGGATGGATAACGAAGCTGTGGTATATATACACTAAGAGTTGACATACTTAAACAGAGCTATCAGGGCATTCACGCTGAACTCCCATCACCCTGACTCTGTCATCCCTGATCAGCCACTCCCCCCCCCCCACCTTCCTTCCACCAGCCTGTGGGGGAAGGTGAGGACCACAGGGACGCCGCACCTGGGTCGAGGCCCTAGGGGCTCCAGCACAGGCCTCCAGCACAGCATGTGGGAAGGAGCCCGTGAGAGAACCTGGCTATCCTCCGCAGAACCAGGGGGCCAGAGCTGGGATGACCACTCTCACCTGGGGATGTCACCTGGCCCCGACTGAGGGTGAGCAAAGCCGCTGATGAGAGCAGGCACACATCCGACAGTGGCGGCAGGTGCTATACCTAAAGGGGGCTGCAGAGGACCCCCAAGGACTGGTCCTGCGGGGAGCCTAACCGCATGGGCGAGAAAACCCCCCTGCACCGAGGAAGTGCAGAGGGAACATCCCCTGCGGTGAGGCTTCAAAGAACTCCCCAGGGTGACGGGCGAGGAGGAGCAAGGGGCAGCTCCAGCCCCTTCAGATTCACCTGTCCATTCCCATCCGTCCCCCTCATAGGGGAAGAAGCACAAAAAGCCTTGAGGACAGGGATAAACCTGTGGAAAGCTGAGGAAGTGTGACCTTATTGGCTACTGTGCTCCCCTTGCCTACCATAGGTTTCACAAGAGCAAGCTGTGAAAGGGGAACCTTTTTAGTTGAGAGACTTGTTGTTCAGTCGCTCAGTTGTGTCCCATCTCTTTGCGACCCCATGGACTGCAGCATACCAGGCTTCCCTGTCCCGCACTGTCTCCCAGAGTTTCCTCAAACTCATGTCCACTGGGTCAATCATGCCATCCAACATCTCATCCTCTGTCGTCCCCTTCTCTTCCCGCCTTCAATCTTTCCTAGCATTAGGGTCTTTCCAATGAGTCAGCTTTTTGCATCAGGTGACCAAAGAACTGGAGCTTCAGCTTCAGCATCAGTCCTTCCAATGGATATTAAGGACTGATCTCCCTTAGGGTGGACTGGTTGGATCTCCCTGCAGTCCAAGGGACTCTCAAGAGTCTTCTCCAACACCACAGTTCAAAAGCATCAATTCTTCAGCGCTCAGCTTTCTTTATAGTCCAACTCTCACATCCATACATGACCACTGGAAAAACCACAGCTTTGACTAGACGGACCTTTGCTGGCAAAGTAATGTCTCTGCTTTTTAATATGCTGTCTAGGTTTGTCATAGTTTTTCTTCCAAGGAGCAAGTGTCTTTAAATTTCATGGCTGCAATCACCATCTGCAGTGATTTTGGAGCCCAAGAAAGAAAAGTCTGTCACTGTTTCCATTGTTTCCCCATCTATTTGCCACGAGTGATGGGACCGGATGCCATGATCTTAGTTTTCTGAATGTTGAGTTTTAAGACAACTTTTTCACTCTCCTCTTTCACTTTCATCATGAGGCTCTTTAGTCCTCTTTGCTTTCTGCCATAAGGGTGGTGTCATCTGCATATCTGAGGTTACTGATATTTCTCCCAGCAATCTTGATTCCAGCTTATGCTTCATTCAGCCCAGAATTTTGCATGCTGT